>NC_057794.1:23232508-23832508 GCF_018294505.1 Triticum aestivum
GCCGCCGCGCCTCCACCATCGCCTCGTCACCGACCACCTCCTCCGTCGCCGGCCGCCGCTCGTCGTCGTCTCCGGCGAGATCCGGCCGGATCGGGACCAGATCCACCAAGTCGTCCAACCAAACGCCGGCCCCATCCCCGGATCCTTCCGTCCCGGAATCTCCTCGCCCCGTTGACTTTCGCGAGGTGAAAATTCGTCTAAGTCCACATATCTGCTACATTATGTGTGCCCCTTCATCATGCCATAACTTCATGCTCGTAGCTCTGTTTTGTGTGTATGATATGTCAAAATGTTCATCATGTGATGCTCTACGTGCTAGTGTCATTTTCATGCATGTTACTGTCCATATTGATGCCCTAATCTTCATTGCAAAAGTGCTAAATGATGTTATTTGCTGGAGACTATCATAACTTGTTGTTTTGTCTTTTTCATAGCATTTTGTGTGTTCATCTTTTGAGCATCATGTCTACATGTTTTAGGAGCATCTTCATGCCATCTTTACTGTGGTGAAATCCTTGTATTTTTATGTGCCCTGTGGTGACTAGAACAAGTAAAAGGATCGATATGGTTGACTAGAGGGGGGTGAATAGGCAACTAACAATTTTTAGCTTTTCTTTAACAATTTAAACTTTGCATCAAAGTAGGTTGTCTAGATATGCAACTAGGTGAGCAACCTATATGATGCAACAAGGATAGGAACACAAGCAAGCAAGAGATATAACACAAATAAGCTTGCACAAATAAAGGCACGAGATAACCAAGAGTGGAGCCGGTGGAGACGAGGATGTGTTACCGAAGTTCCTTCCCTTTGAGGGGAAGTACGTCTCCGTTGGAGTGGTGTGGAGGCACAATGCTCCCCAAGAAGCCACTAGGGCCACCGTATTCTCCTCACACCCTCACACAATGCGAGATGCCGTGATTCCATTATTGGTGCCCTTGGAGGCGGCGACCGAACCTTTACAAACAAGGTTAGGGCAATCTCCACAACTCAATTGGAGGCTCCCAATGACACCACAAAGCTTCACCACAATGGACTATGGCTCCACGGTGACCTCAACCCGTCTAGGATGCTCAAACACCCAAGAGTAACAAGATCCGCAAGGGATTAGTGGGGGAATCAAATTTCTCTTGGTGGAAGTGTGGATCAAGGTCTTCTCAACCACTCCCGAGCAAATCAACAAGTTTGATTGGCTAGGGAGTGAGATCGGATGAAAATGGAGCTTAGGGTTGGAAGAGATAAGTCAACGGGGAAGAAGGGGACCCCTTTTATAGTGAGGGACAAAGATCCAACCGTTATCCACCTACCAGCCCGTGGCCAGCGGTACTACCGCACCAGGCCAGCAGTACTACCATGGGCCCACGCAGTACTTCCGCTTGCTGCCAAGCGGTACTACCGCAAGGTCACGCGGTACAACCGTGCAGGCCCGCGGTACTACCGCTGCACCGGCAACAGCTAGGGCAGACTTGTAGCACAAGTGCTGAGGGCGGTACTTCCACGGGCGCGGTACTACCGCTCCCCCTTGCGGTACTACTGCAAGGCAGGAACCCCCTAGCCTGGGAGGAGTGTGGATAAGGAAACATCCGTGCCTACTTCCGCTCAAAGATGGAAGAAGCAAAAACCCGATACAGTACTACCGCAGAGGGGCGGTACTACCGCCTGACAGCTACGCACGGTACTACCACGAAAGGAAAGCGGTACTACCGTGGTAGGCGCGGATGTAAAAAATTACATCCGCCCCTACTACCGCGAGGGAGCGGTACTAGCCTGGTGTGCCACGGTAGTGCAGCTTCAGGGGAGCGGTACTACCGTGGGAACCTGCGGTACTACTGCGCCGCAGCACGGTACTACCGCGGGTGCCTACGGTACAACCGCTCACCTGGGAGCAGTACTACCGCGAGCCAACACAGCAGCCAGAAACAAGGTGACGAGATAACAACGGAGGAAGCTCCAAGGTGCAAGGGAAAGGAGGGGACTAGGAAGAAACGTGTATGTGGTGATTCCACCCAACCTTTCCGACGCGGACCCCCTCTTAATAGTACGGCTTTCCTACGACTCAAATCCACCAAAAAGAAACGTAGAAAAGACGTCGTCTTCAACAGTCTTCGAGGGGCACCCAACCTTGTGCCTAGCGATGAAACATCTGGGATACTCAAGGCACATGATTAGTCCGCAAACGCATTGTCATCAATCAACAAAACACCTTAGGGATAAATATGCCCTTACAATCTCCCCCTTTTTGGTGGATTGATGACAATACGGGATTTGCACAAGGAAAATAATATTAAGCAAACGCAAACCCCTCCTCTCTAGAATATAGACGGGCCCCCCCTAGATGTGTGCCAACTAGATGGATGCTTTGGACTGCACGTCACACATACTAGGACCAAAGCTCCCCCTATATTATAGAGACAAGGCATATCTTGCAATAGAAAGGCTAACACTAGACAAGATAGCACAAACATAAGTTAACTAAGATATACTAGAGTGCATATGTCTTACACCATATGTAGGATAAGTCTCGAAGGCACAAACCAAACAAAGGCAAACGAGGTTCAAACGACAAAGCAAACACACCAAGCACGACACAACGCAAATCCCTACACTCTCTCCCCCTTTGGCATCGAGACGCCAAAAAGGAAGAGAGGACACCTACACACACGGGGTGGCTCAGACAGAGAAGTCATCCCACTGCTCCTCGTGCTCCTCGTCAGACTCAGCGGCAGGGATGGACTCCTCGATGTCCTCCTCAAAACTAGTCCACTTGTACCCCTGCTTCGCCATCCATGCAGCCTCTGGTGTGATGACATCCTCAAAACCGCCAGAGACATCCTCTCCAAAGAGCCTCATGACCCTCTTGTCGCGGCGGCGACTCTCCTTGTCTGCCACGTGAGTCATATACTGTCCCTTTGCCTGCATGCAGAAGAGAGTCTTCATCTTGTCCTTTAACTTCTTGGCCCATGATGGCTCAGAGGAAGATGTGGTAGACCTAGTAGCACGGTCCTCAGCAACATTCTCCGCACCAGCCTCCTCCTCACCAACAGCCCTCCTAGCAGTAGAAGCCTCAGCACGGGGAGTAGTGTTGGCCCAGTTGGGCTTGACGCAGAGACTGATGGACTCATGCCGAATCCAGTCTGGAGCAAGGAACTCATCACCAGGGTACATCTTCTCCCAAGTTGTGGAGAGCAGCAGAAATAGGTACGGTCCATAGATAGGTACCTTGCGAGTGAACACCGCAAACCGAAGCTCACACCACATGATGTGTGAGACATCAAGTGGCTGAGTCTGAGACGAATGTGCCTCCGCACACAGGAGCAACATGTCCACTAGATAGGAATGAACCTTGTCCTTGTCGTCAATGCGTGGGAACAGAGTGTTGCGGAAGATGCGATGCATGATATCCAGAAAGGAATTCAGTACCCAAGTCGACTTGCCATTGGGGAGCACCTTCTCAACAAGGAATGGCCGAAGCATGTTCTTGTTAGCAGACTCAGAGTTGGCGTGGGGGCGAACACTAACGGGTGTGTGAAGCCCGTCATCAGGAATGTGAAGAAGATCCATGAACTCCTTCCATGTATGAAAGTGCAACTATCCCTAGGTGGTTTTGGTAATTCATAACAACATATAGCTCATTGAGCTAATGCTATTCCAAGATGATTATTTCAGGAAAGCTCAATGATTGGCATGGCATGGATGTGAAAGTGGAACCCTCAAAATGCTAAGGACAAAGGATTGGCTCAAGCTCAAAAGCTCAAGACTCTTCATTTTATATTTTAGTGATCCAAGATCACATTGAGTCTTTAGGAAAAGCCAATACTATCAAGGAGGGATGAGGTGTTGCTTAATAAGCCTCTTACTTCATGTGCTTAGTGATATGCTCCAAAATTCTCAAATACTTTCCCATATCCACATATGACCTAAACCCTAAGCCAAACTCGGTCCTACCGATTCTTTCTATCCGGTGCCACCGAGTTTCATTTGTCATAAGCCACTGCCAAACCCTAGCAATTCAGTTCTACCGATAGGGATCTCGGTCTCACCGAGATGGGATTGCAAACTCTCTGTTTCCCTTTCGTAACTTTTCGGTCTCACCGAAAGAGCGAATCGGTCCCATCGAGATTGCAATGTAAATTCAGTGTTTCCTTTTTGTAACTTTTCGGTCTCACCGAAGGAGCAAATCGGTCCCACCGAGTTTGCCTGACCAACTCTCTGGTTAGCTAATTACCAAAATCGGTCTCACCGAGTTTGTGTAATCGGTCTCACCGAGATTACGTTATGCCCAAACCCTAACCATATCGGTCCTACCGAGTTGCATGTCAGTCCCACCGAAAATCTCTAACGGTCACTAGGTTTACCTTTTCGGTCCGACCGAGTTTTTTGATTCGGTCCCACCAAGATTGGAAAACTGTGTGTAACGGTTGGATTTTGTGTGGAGGCTATATATACCCCTCCACCTCCTCTTCCTTCGTGGAGAGAGCCATCAGAACACATACACAATTCCAACTCATATGTTCTGAGAGAGAACCACCTACTCATGTGTTGAGACCAAGATATTCCATTCCTACCATATGAATCTTGATCTCTAGCCTTCCCCAAGTTGCTTTCCACTCAAATCTTCTTTCCACCAGATCCAAATCCTATGAGAGAGAGTTGAGTGTTGGGGAGACTATCATTTGAAGCACAAGAGCAAGGAGTTCATTACCTACACACCATTTGTTACTTCTTGGAGAGTGGTGTCTCCTAGATTGGCTAGGTGTCACTTGGGAGCCTCCGACAAGATTGTGGAGTTGAACCAAGGAGTTTGTAAGGGCAAGGAGATCGCCTACTTCGTGAAGATCTACCGCTAGTGAGGCAAGTCCTTCGTGGGTGATGGCCATGGTGGGATAGACAAGGTTGCTACTTCGTGGACCCTTTGTGGGTGGTTGCTTCTTCGTGGACCCTTTGTGGGTGGTTGCTTCTTCGTGGACCCTTTGTGGGTGGTTGCTTCTTCGTGGACCCTTCGTGGGTGGAGCCCTCCGTGGACTCGCGCAACCATTACCCTTTGTGGGTGGAGCCCTCCGTGGACTTGCGCAACCGTTACCCTTCGTGGGTTGAAGTCTCCATCAACGTGGATGTAGGATAGCACCACCTATCCGAACCACGGGAAAAACATCCGTGTCTCCAATTGCGTTTGAATTCTCCAAACCCTTCCCTTTACATTCTTGCAAGTTGCATGCTTTACTTTCCGCTGCCAATATACTCTTTGCATGCTTGCTTGAATTGTGTGATGATTGCTTGACTTGTCCTACAATAGCTAAAATCTGCCAAGAACTAAAATTGGGAAAAGATTAAGTTTTTATTTGGTCAAGTAGTCTAATCACCCCCCTCTAGACATACTTTCGATCCTACAATGTAGCAGACAGCTGACGACCGTTGGTCATCCTCCGCTCATCCCCGGGGTGAAAGTAAACGGAGGCAAAGAACTAACAAATAAGCTCAGGGTCATAGTCAAGGTGAAAGGAGATCACAGGCTCAATAGCAAACTGATCCACCAAGTCTAGAGCTTCTCCAAAATAGTCACGAAACTTGTCCTTCCTCATGTGATTCATGTCTATCCACTTGACATCCACGAAGGTATTCTGCTTGTTCTTGATCACATCCAAATAAATGAGAGTCTGTTGCTTGGTCCAAAACAACTCAGTGCCTCTGAGGACAGTACGGGGATTCACATAGGGGTTGATCTTCCGGCGTTCGACATACTCATTGAGGGAAATCTCGTCCATGCCCTTAGCAGGTTCCTTTTGCTTGCTGGCAGTGGTCTTGACATTGCGCTTGGGGGCATTGGAGCCCTCTGGTGCTTCATCTTGGGGATCACGCAGACGCTTGGAGCCAGTGTCACGACTGGGATTGGAACGGCAAGAGCCACCACCTGAGACACAAAGCGCAAAACACACACGACAAGCAAGAAGGATCAATGCAAAGACCACAACAAAGCAAAAGAAACATGTAGAAAGCACACAAGAGAATTGCCATGAGAGAGATTTGACCCCTACGGTAGAACTGCCAAGTGCTGCGGTACTAAGATTGTAGTACCGCTCCTAGTCGCCGTAGTACCGTGTAAGGTCACGCTAGTACCGGGTCTGGGAGCGGTAGTAGGATCTTAGTGCCACAGCTGGCGCGGTAGTACCGCACCTGATGGGCGGTAGTACCGCACGTGAGACACGGTAGTACCGCACCGCGTCATCTCCGAACAAGTTCAAATCTGAGAAAGCCCGTGAAACCATGGCGGTACTACGGTTGGACAAATCTATCACAGGACAACATATCAAGTATGATTCCTACGCAACATGACTCTCCTACAACCTACTCTTGCACAGATTTGGCCTAAAATCTCAAGAACAACATGCATCTCCCCAAAAACCTAGAAGCTAGAGAACAATCAAGAAAGAGAGGGATTTGGGGAAAAACCTTGTTCCGTGGCAAGAGGAAGTGGCGGGGAACGATCCCACCGGTCGGAATCCGAGGAGAGTAGCCGGAGAAGGAGATCCGGCGAGGACCTCCGGCGCCGTTCTTAAGCGAGAGAGAGAGAGAGACGTGGGGATAGAGACAAGTGAATGGGTATGGGGAGTTGGAACTCCCCTGCCCGAGTCATAACCCCCACGCCCACTCGACGGCGCAGTAGTACCGTGCATCATCGCGGTAGTACCGCTCGGCGGAAGTACCGCACCTGAGTGGTAGTACCGCTCTCCGGCGCGGTAGTACCGCACCCTCTCAACGTGGTAGTACCGCGGCAAGCCGCGGTAGTACCGTGGGCTCAAAAAGTTGCGAGTTTCAAGCACACGAAAAAAATGGTCTTTGCATGAGAACTTCGAGGCAACACGACACCACAAGACCACGCGACACACGAAGGCAGAAAGGCAAACGACCACACGAAACAACCACGAGACACCACCTCTCCAAAGAGAGGGCAGTGGTCGGAGCCACCTATGTTTGAGTCAATTGGTATGGCACCGCGAATAATTATCCTTGGGCCCATGACCAAAACTCGTCTTTGAAGCACAAGTACCATCAAACATGGCTAATGTGAAAGACTTGATCAATTTATGCATAATGGGGGGAAGGAGAGTTCATTGAGAGAACAACACTCCCCCTATGTCCATGCCTACATCTAAACAAGACAACAATTTGAGTATGGTGGAGTGTGCAAGGGTTCAAGTGTAACGCCCCGAGACCGATGTGCCAGGTGTCCTCCAGTTATTCGCTGTTGTTGCGTTGTCATTGCTTGCATGTCATGCTTTTCATATCATGTCGTCATGTGCATTTCATTTGCATACATGTTCGTCTCATGCATCCGAGCATTTTTCCCGTTGTCCGTTTTGCATTCTGGCGCTCCTATGTCACCCGGTGTCCCTTTCTACCTCTTTTCGTGTGTGGGTGTTAAACGTTTTCGGATTGGACCGAGACTTGCCATGCGGCCTTGGTTTACTACCGGTAGACCGCCTGTCAAGTTTCGTGCCATTTGGACTTCATTTGATACTCCAACGGTTAACCGAGGGACCGAAAAGGCCTCGTGTGTGTTGCAGCCCAACACCCCTCCAAAGTGGCCCAAAACCCACCTAAACCTCCTCCATCATCTAGAGCGTTCAATCACGATCGCGTGGCCAAAAACCGCACCTCATTTGGAGCTTCCTAGCTCCCTCTACCTCTATAAATAGACCCCTTCATTTTCGTTTTCGGATCTTTTTCCCCGAAACCCTAACTTCGTCCTCCTCGCGCCGCCGGACGAAATCCCCACCGCGCCCGGACATGTCCAGCCGCCGCCGCCGATGAATCCGGCTGCGCCACGTCATCCCGCCACCCTCTCTCTCCTCCCGCACCACGACCGGCCCGCCGGGGCCCGTGGCCGGCCCTCCCCGTTGCAGATCTGGGCCGCGCCCCGCGTGCCCGGCTCCCTCGTCTTCCTCCGCCTCAGCTTCGCCCCACTCTCCCCGCTGCCCCGCCGGGGCAGCTCGCCACCGACCAGCGCGCCCTCGCCGCCCGAAGCACTCCGGCAGCCCGCGCCGACGCCGCTCCGGCTTCCGCATCAACGCCGCCGCCTCCTCGTCGCCCCCTCGTCGCCGCGCGCCGCCCTCCTCCATCTCCGGCCGCCGGAGCAAGTCCGGCGACCTCGGGCCCCATCCCCGACAGGAACTCCGGTGACTCCGGCGAGCATCCTCGGGAGGCGCGCCAGCTACAGTGCGTGGATCTAGATCTGAGATCCGGTTGACCTTTTGACCTAATACCCGTAATTTTTAGCATTTTTCCGCATGTCATAACTTTGCACCCGTTGCTCCGATTCTTGTGTGTAGCATATCAAAATGTTTGCCTCGACGAGTACATCATTTCGTATCATTGCATCATTTTCATTTGGGCTCATCTTGATGCCCGAAATGCTATTGGAAGAGGGCTATGTGATGAATATGTCAGATCTGTTTCAGCAAATGCCCTTTTGTCATTTTTGCCATGTTTAATTGTGCATGATATGATCCTAAGCTCTACATGTGTTTTGTAGAATGTCATGCCACCTTTACAGGGGTGTATGCCATGTATTTTTGTGATCTTTGTGGTGACTAGCACAAGCATGCAAAGTAGCTTACTCAATGATGCTGATTTCAGGGACTTAGAATTTCACTAAGTCCTTGTCCTGTTATTGTTTTTATGTCATATGTTCATGTTGTTTCCTAGTGATCCGTGCCTCTTTTGAGGATGATTAGTAAGGATGTTTTGTTAATATTGTGGTGCTCTATCCATCCATGTCTATTTTTGCATTTATGGAGCACCCTAGCTTGAGTCAATCGAGCTCTACTTTTGCTATAAAATGTTTCTGGCAGATTGTTAACATGTTTAGCAATTTTGCCGAGCTTGTTGTTGTTGATCCGTGCATGCTATGTTGTTGTTCTTGCCATGTATAGCTTATATGCCATGTCTATTTGATGGGTGTATGTTTTTTTTGTCATGCAATGCCTCGTAGTGAGTGCATCGAGCTCGTAAACATGCCTACTCGTTATCTGTTTTGCCATGCTCCAGTTTTTCACTAAGTCTGAATCTATTTATGTTTTTGCTATGTTCACATGCTTGTAATTGTATTTTATGATCCCTTTTGGCTCATGGCAGTAAGGGACTTTTGTTATATGCTTAGAGTACCTTCATGACATGCCTTGCTTTGCCATGATATGATCCTGTAGCATGTAGTTTTCATGCTCTAAAGATTGCTTCCTGATGATAAATTCCTGACTTGTGGTTAATTTCACTAAGTCTGAAACCTGTTATCTTTTGCACTTTTGCCATGCTTGTTTGAACCTGTTATTGAGTGAATTAGCCGTAGCTCAGTGTTCATATTTTGTCAAGCATCATGAGTGGATCCCTGGCATGTATTTTGTTGTTATGTTTGAGTGTTGTAGCATATTTATCTTGATGCATTTAGTTGGTCACTTGCTGATTAACGCAGACCGGTGCCATATTTGTTTTGCTTGTCATTTCCAAACCGTGCATCCAATTCCGGTGATCTTTATATCGATTTCAACCGAAATCAACTCACCTTTACAGTGCCACTCTTGGTTTTCCAAGTTGAGGCCATGTTCTATCATTCCTTTCCAAATCATGCATATGCACTGCATACCGCATCCCGCATGTCATGCCATGTTCATGTGTTGGTTGTTTACTATGTTGTGTGCTTCTTTCCGGTGTTGCTTCTTCGGGTTGGTTCTATTAACCTCGCGTTTGTGAGGAACCATTCGACTACGTCCGTTTGTCTTCTTCATGGACTCGTTCTTCTTCCTTGCGGGATTTCAGGCAAGACGATCATACCCTCAAAATCACTTCTATATTTGCTTGCTAGCTGCTCGCACTTTTGCTATGCCTATGCTGCGATACCTACCACTTGCTTATCATGCCTCCCATATTGTTAAGCCAAGCCTCTAACCCACCTTGTCCTAGCAAACCGTTGTTTGGCTATGTTACCGCTTTGCTCAGCCCCTCTTATAGCGTTGTTAGTTGTAGGTGAAGATTGGAGTTTGTTCCTTGTTGGAACATGGATATTTGTTGGGATATCACAATATCTCTTATTTAATTAATGCATCTATATACTTGGTAAAGGGTGGAAGGCTCGGCCTTATGCCTGGTGTTTTGTTCCACTCTTGCCGCCCTAGTTTCCGTCATATCGGTGTTATGTTCCCAGATTTTGCGTTCCCTACACGGTTGGGTTATAATGGGAACCCCTTGACAATTCGCTTTGAATAAAACTCCTCCAGCAAAGCCCAACCTTGGTTTTACCATTCACCACCTAGCCTTTTATTTTCCCTTGGGAGTCGCGCTCCCGAGGGTCATCATTATTTTAACCCCCCCGGGCCAGTGCTCCTCTGAGTGTTGGTCCAACCTATCAGCCGCCGGTGGCCACCAGGGGCAACTCTGGGCTGGCCTACCGGAAGTTTGGACAATCCGGTGTGCCCCGAGAACGAGATATGTGCAGTTCCTATCGAGATTTGTCGGCACATTCGGGTGGCTTTGCTGGACTTATTTTACCATCTTCGAGGATGTCTTGTAACTGGGATGCCGAGTCTGATCGGATTGTCTTGGGAGAAGGAATATCCTTCGTTGACTGTGAGAGCTTGTGATGGTCTAAGTTGGGACACCCCTGCAGGGATTGAACTTTCGAAAGTCGTGCCTGCGATTATGGGCAAATGGGAATTTGTTAATGTCCGGTTGTAGAAAACCTGAAGTTGATCTTAATTAAAATGCACCAACCGCGTGTGTAACCATGATGGTCTCTTCTCGGCGGAGTCCGGGAAGTGAACATGGTGTTGGAGTAATGCTTGACGTAGGTTGTTCTAGGATCACTTCTTGATCATAGATTCTCAACCGTGCTTTGCCTTCTCTTCTCGCTCTCATTTGCGTAAGGTAGCCACCATATATGCTAGTCGCTTGCTGCAGCTCCACCTCATACCTTTTACCCTACCTTTAAGCTTAAATAGTCTTGATCGCCAGGGTGTGAGATTGTTGAGTCCCCGCGACTCACAGATACTTCCAAAACTAGTTTGCAGGTGCCGATGATACCGTGCAGATGACGCAACCAAGCTCAAGGAGGAGCTCTATGAAGATCTTGTCCTTTGTGTTGTTTCGTTCTAGTTGATAAGTAGTGGAGCCCAATTGGGGTCGATCGGGGATATGTGTAGCATTTGGGGTAGTCTTCTTTTATTTTGGTTCCGTAGTCGGACCTTGATTGTATCTGGATGATGTAATGCTTTATTCATGTATTGTGTGAAGTGGCGATTGTAAGCCAACTATGTATCTCTTTCCCTTATGTATTACATGGGTTGTGTGAAGATTACCCCTCTTGCGACATTGCTTACAATGCGGTTATGCCTCTAAGTTGTGCTCCGACACGTGGGAGATATAGCCGCATCGTGGGTGTTACAAGTTGTTATCAGAGCCTTCCCCGACTTAGGAGCCCCCTGCTTGATCGAATCGCTGGCGTTGTTGAGTCTAGAAAAATGTTTTGAGTCTTTTAGGATTATATATATCGGAGAGTAGGAATTCTTTTTACTCCTCAGTCCCTTTGTCGCTCTGGTGAGGCATCCTGACGTAGAGTTTTGACTCTTCTCTTCTTAAATTTCACTAAAAAAAATTTAGGATCACGCGGGTATCTTGGAATCGTTCCGATGGTTTTGTGACGAGAACATTGTTCTTGGTGCCTCCTGACATTTAGGGGTTGTGGCAGTGTCCCGGGGAGTTGAGCTCCGAGGTGTTGTCGTCACAATTTTATCGTTGCAGTTCTGGAATACCTGAGTTTGCCGACATTGAAAATCTCTTTTATGCAGTTGTTGGTGAGATAACCTCGACGCCACCCAGTACTGGGGCGGGAGTTCGGGAGTATTGCCATAACTCGTATAATGGATGCTTTTCGAAGGTTGAGGTAAACGATTTCCGAATGTTTCTTGGTTATGTGTTGAAGGATGGATACAGCTGGATGTAGGATTTGCTAGTTTTGGGTGAGATATTATGCTTCCCATATATCCCCAACACCTGATTGCATAACTAGAAAATTTTGGGAGTTTATAAGTGGGAATTCAAGTAGCTCTTAGGATATCTTTCCGACAAATGTATGATATGAAATTGGGGTTCGACGTCTAGTGGTCCGCCTATCCATGGTTGGTTTTATAGTGGTCTCGTTGTGTCTTAAAGAGTCCTTGGCTATGCCGACTCAGGGACATTTCGCATGTCATGTGCACTGCCTTGTACATGATGGTGCTGTACGATCGAGCCCGTGTAGGCCCCACCACGAAAACTTCGGACAAAATCTCTATCATATGTTTGTTCTGGCTTGTTCTGCAAGCCAATCCTTTGTTTTGTTTTGGGTTGTGGTATTCGAGTTGCTTCAAAGTCAAGTGTTGATTCCATACCTTTCCGAACCAGTGTTCTCATACTCCGATGTGAATACCAATCCTTCTTGATCATCGAGACTGTCATGTCAATCCTTTTCAACCAGTGTGTCTCTCTTCAAGTGGATCCGATCACTTCAACATTCGCAAGATCAATTATCAGTTCTTCTCAACGGTGTTTGTTTCATCCGTATCCAAGTTGCCTTTGTTTTTCCCGCCCACCCACCCCTTTTTCTTCAAGGACTCGGATTTCCTTATCGAGTATCCATCTTATGGATGTGAAGTTTCTTCGTTCTTTCCGTCAATGTTCTTATCCGGTGATTCTCAGGAAGATTCTAATGGAGCTTCAAGTTCGTCATTCTTCATTCTTTTCTTCTCCGGTGGATTCAAATCAAGCTTTGTCGATCATATCTTTTCCTCATTTCAAATGTTTCCTCATGCCAGTGCACCTCTTAAGCATCCACTTCTTGCTATTCAATTGTTCCGGAGTGCTGAAGATATTTCAAAGGTTCGTGTTTTCCACTCTTAATCCATTCAAGCTATTTTGAGGATGGTATATCATTCAAGCCATTTAATTCAACCGGTGCAATATCTTTCAAGTAATCATTTCAATGGTGTTTCTCTTGAGTGGGCCCTAACCCACAGGTCTTTCCCAGGGTCTTACCTGACTCTTCTTATTTTACTGGAGCTATCTCAAATTCTTTCAAAGTTTGACGTAAGAATGAGTTATCATCAGTCAATTGCCTTCTCCAAGATCTTTCAAATTCTTTTCATCACTAGTTCAACCTTTATAATTTTCATCCCGGAGTATCTCAACAATTTGGTGGTGTTCCTCATCGTCATTCTCAGATTTTGAAGATCGAAGAAGAGTTTACCTCCATATCTTATCCGTCTTCTCAGAGATTCGTGGTTCTAGTTCAAGGCCATCCTCTCATAATTGTTTTCGATTTTCAGAATTCTTTTCACCCATCTGAAGAAATTCAAAAGTCTTCTCAGTTTGTTATCCGGAGTTCATCAATTTAGGGCTATTCATTCTCAGCTGTCAGTTATCATTCTCCAATCTTACCGGTGCATCGCTCAAGTATTCTCTAATCAGTTCATGATCTCTTCGTTCTCATGTATCTAAATTCCCTCAAGCATCTTCATTCGTTTTCTAATTCTTCCCGGTGTTTCTCTATATTTTCTTTGTTCATTTTGAATTCTACTGGTGGCTCTTCTAAGATTCTTCTTCCTCCGTTATAATATCAATTGACTCCTTTTTTCCAATCCTACCGGTGGTTCATTGAAGACCTTCTCAAGTTTGCGCTACATCTATCTTAATCCTTTCTACGAGAATAAGTAGTATGCCAAATCCGTTGCTTGTCATCAATTTAAATTGATGAAGGATAAGCATAACATAATTCTTATTCTTGTTTCATCGAGTAAACTCAATTCCCTATTCCGGAGGCTCATCAAACTCTTGATTTCAATTGTTTCATCTTCTCTTTTCCCGGAGTTCCAACCTCTTTCAATTATTTCATCATGAAGATCCATTTATATCATCGCAAGCCTTCACCTTGCGTTTTCAATTTCTCCTTCCTTTCGTTTGATCATCCTTTTGTTACCGGAGTTCTCACGAAGTTTCTACATGATGGTTCATCAAGGATTCAATTCCTTCTCGAAGTGTTCATCTACATTCTTTCCTAAGGTGCTTAAGTTTCTTCATCCTGCAATCCGGAGTGCAATTCTTTCTTCCGTATCATTGGAGGTGGTATTATGCCATTCTTGATAATTTGAGTTCATGTTTCATGATTCGCAGGTTGTTAAGAATGAGATATTTTAAATCCATCAACCTCTTCATTGGATTTATCCTGGGTTATATTTCACCTAAAGCCTTCCCTAAGGACTGTTGCTAATTATGGTGCTTATAAATGACCCAAGCTCTTCATTTATCCTCCCGGTGATATAGTTCTCGTCTCCTTGTTGATATCAATCCAATCCATTGTTTTCCGTTAGTGGCAGAATTTTCACCTCATAGTTTTGAGATGTTCTTCATAAGCCCACTACAAGCTTACTCTTTTCGTTGTTGGTTTTCCAACAACTCCGTTGGACCCTTCTCCTAAAGATACCTTTTCAAGCTCTTTTGTAGCAGAAGTTGGCTTTTTCTTCTACATTCTTTTATCTCAATTATCTATATTCTATTCTTTCTCCAGGAGGTCTAGTGATGTTGCTCTTTTCACTCCTCATCTTGGTTTTTCAAGACCAGATCTTTTCCTTTGCTAATCCTTTTTTTTCCAACCAGAGTGTCGTGTTTTCATTCAAGTATCTTCTCATCTTGTCAAGTATTGCATCCCTTCTCAACCGGAGTGCTGCCCAAAGTTGTTCTTCCTTGTTCCTCTTTGCTAACGGAGTGCTTTCAACTACATTTATCTCCGTTGTATTGTTTTCTCGTAATGGCTTAACCTTTTCAAGGTTCCTTGGTTTCACTCGTTTGTCAAAGAAGCAACTTAGTTTTACCTCTTCTCTTTCTCTTCCTTTTCCCTCCGGTGCCATTCTAGATCTCGGGACGAGATCCTCTCGTAGTGGTGGAGTGTTGTAACGCCCCGAGACCAATGTGCCAGGTGTCCTCCAGTTATTCACTGTTGTTGCATTGTCATTTCTTGTGTTTCATGCTTTTCATATCATGTCATCATGTGCATTTCATTTGCATACATGTTTGTCTCATGCATCCGAGCATTTTTTCCCGTTGTCCGTTTTGCATTTCGGCGCTCCTATGTCACCCGGTGTCCCTTTCTACCTCTTTTCGTGTGCGGGTGTTAAAAGTTTTCGGATTGGACCGAGACTTGCCATGCGGACTTGGTTTACTACCGGTAGAGCGCCTGTCAAGTTTCGTGCCATTTGGACTTCGTTTGATACTCCAACGGTTAACCGAGGGACCGAAAATGCCTCGTGTGTGTTGCAGCCCAACACCCCTCCAAAGTGTCCCAAAACCCACCTAAACCTCCTCCATCATCTAGAGCGTTCAATCACGACCGCGTGGCCGAAAACCGCACCTCATTTGGAGCTTCCTAGCTCCCTCTACCTCTATAAATAGACCCCTTCATTTTCGTTTTCGGATCTTTTTCCCCGAAACCCTAACTTCGTCCTCCTCGCGCCGCCGGACGAAATCCCCACCATGCCCGGACATGTCCAGCCACCGCCGCCGTTGAATCCGGCTGCGCCACGTCATCCCACCGCCCTTTCTCTCCTCCCGCACCGCGTCCGGCCCACCGGGGCCCGTGGTCGGCCCTCCCCGTCGCAGATCTGGGCCGCGCCCCGCGCGCCCAGCTCCCTCGTCTTCCTCCGCCTCAGTGCCGCCCCGCTCTCCCCGCTGCCTCGCCGGGGCAGCTCGCCGCCGACCAGTGCGCCTCGCCGCCCGAAGCACTCCGGCAGCCCGCGCCGACGCCGCTCCGGCTTCCGCATCAACGCCGCCACATCCTCGTCGCCCCCTCGTCGCCGCGCGCCGCCCTCCTCCATCTCCGGCCGCCGGAGCAAGTCCGGCGACCTCGGCCCCCATCCCCAATAGTAACTCCGGCGAGCATCCTCGGGAGGCGCGCCAGCTACAGTGCCTGGATCCAGATCTGAGATCCGGTTGACCTTTTGACCTAATACCCATAATTTTTAGCATTTTTCCGCATGCCATAACTTTGCACCCGTTGCTCTGATTCTTGCGTGTAGCATATCAAAATGTTCGTCTCAACGAGTACATCATTTCATCTCATTGCATCATTTTCATTTGAGCTCATCTTGATGCCCGAAATGCTGTTGGAAGAGGGCTATGTGATGAATATGTCAGATCTGTTTCAGCAAATGCCCTTTAGTCATTTTTGCCATGTTTAATGTGTGCATGATATGATCCTGAGCTCTACATGTGTTTTTTAGAATGTCATGCCATCTTTACAGGGGTGTATGCCATGTATTTTTGTGATTTTTGTGGTGACTAGCACAAGCATGCAAAGTAGCTTACTCAATGATGCTGATTTCAGGGACTTAGAATTTCACTAAGTCCTTGTCCTGTTATTGTTTTTATGCCATATGTTCATGTTGTTTCCTAGTGATCCGTGCCTCTTTTGAGGATGATCAGTAAGGATGTTTTGTTAATATTGTGGTGCTCTATCCATCCATGCCTTTGTTTGCATTTATGGAGCACCCTAGCTTGAGTCAATCGAGCTCTACTTTTGCTATAAAATGTTCCTGGCAGATTGTTAACATGTTTAGCAATTTTGCCGAGCTTGTTGTTGTTGATCCGTGCATGCTATGTTGTTGTTCTTGCCATGTCTAGCTTATATGCCATGTCTATTTGATGGGTGTATGCTTTGTTTGTCATGCAATGCCTCGTAGTGAGTGGATCGAGCTCGTAAACATGCCTACTCGTTATCTGTTTTGCCATGCTCCAGTTTTTCACTAAGTCTGAATCTGTTTCTGTTTTTCCTATGTTCACATGCTTGCAATTGTATTTTCTGATCCATTTTGGCTTATGGTCACTAAGGGACTTTTGTTATATGCTTAGAGTACCTTCATGACATGCCTTGCTTTGCCATGATATGATCCTGTAGCATGTAGTTTTCATGCTCTAAAGATTGCTTCCTGATGATAAATTCCTGACTTGTGGTTAATTTCACTAAGTCTGAAACCTGTTATCTTTTGCACTTTTGCCATGCTTGTTTGAACCTGTTATTGAGTGAATTAGCCATAGCTCAGTGTTCATCTTTTGTCAATCATCATGAGTGGATCCCTGCCATGTATTTTGTTGTTATGTTTGAGTGCTGTAGCATATTTATCTTGATGCATTTAGTTAGTCACTTGTTGATTAACACAGACCGGTGCCACATTTGTTTTGCTTGTCATTTCCAAACCGTGCATCCGATTCCGGTGATCTTTATATCGATTTCAACCGAAATCAACTCACCTTTCCAGTGCCACTCTTGGTTTTCCTAGTTGAGGCCAATTTCAATCATTCCTTTCCAAATCATGCATATGCACCGCATACCGCATCCCGCATGTCATGCCATGTTCATGTGTTGGTTGTTTACTATGGTGTGTGCTTATTTCCGGTGTTGCTTCTTCGGGTTGGTTCAGTTAACGTTGCGTTTGTGAGGACCTGTTCGACTATGTCCGTTTGTCTTCTTCATGGACTCGTTCTTCTTCCTTGCAGGATTTCAGGCAAGATGATCATACCCTCGAAATCACCTCTATCTTTGCTTGCTAGTTGCTCGCTCTTTTGCTATGCCTATGTTGTGATACTTACCACTTGCTTATCATGCCTCCCATATTGTTAAGCCAAGCCTCTAACCCACCTTGTCCTAGCCCCTCTTATAGCGTTGTTAGTTGTAGGTGAAGATTGGAGTTTGTTCCTTGTTGGAACATGGATATTTGTTGGGATATCACAATATCTCTTATTTAATTAATGCATCTATATACTTGGTAAAGGGTGGAAGGTTCGGCCTTATGCCTGGTGTTTTGTTCCACTCTTGCCGCCCTAGTTTCCGTCATATCGGTGTTATGTTCCCGGATTTTGCGTTCCCTACACGGTTGGGTTATAATGGGACCCCCTTGACAGTTCGCTTTGAATAAAACTCCTCCAACAAGGCCCAACCTTGGTTTTACCATTTGCCACCTAGCCTTTTCTTTTCCCTTGGGAGTCGCGCTCCCGAGGGTCATCATTATTTTAACCCCCCCCCCCCCCGGGGCCAGTGCTCCTCTGAGTGTTGGTCCAACCTGTCAGCCGCCAGTGGCCACCAGGGGCAACTCTGGGCTGGCCTACCGGAAGTTTGGACAATCTGGTGTGCCCTGAGAACGAGATATGTGCAGTTCCTATCGGGATTTGTCGGCACATTCGGGTGGCTTTGCTGGACTTGTTTTACCATTGTCGAGGATGTCTTGTAACCAGGATGTCGAGTCTTGGGAGAAGGAATATCCTTCGTTGACCGTGAGAGCTTGTGATGGGCTAAGTTGGGACACCCCTGCAGGGATTGAACTTTCAAAAGTCGTGTCCGCAGTTATGGGAAAATGGGAATTTGTTAATGTCCGGTTGTAGAAAACCTGAAGTTGATCTTAATTAAAATACACCAACCGCGTGTGTAACCGTGATGGTCTCTTCTCGGCGGAGTCCAGGAAGTGAACACGGTGTTGGAGTAATGCTTGACGTAGGTCGTTCTAGGATCACTTCTTGATCATAGATTCTCGACCATGCTTTGCCTTCTCTCTTCTCGCTCTCATTTGCGTAAGGTAGCCACCATATATTCTAGTCGCTTGCTACAGCTCCACCTCATAACTTTTACCCTACCTTTAAGCTTAAATAGTCTTGATCGCGAGGGTGTGAGATTGCTGAGTCCCCGTGACTCACAGGTACTTCCAAAACCAGTTTGCAGGTGCCGATGATACCATGCAGATGACGCAACCAAGCTCAAGGAGGAGCTCTATGATGATCTTGTCCTTTGTGTTGTTTCGTTCTAGTTGATCAGTAGTGGAGCCCAGTTGGGGTCGATCGGGGATCTGTGCAACATTTGGGGTAGTCTTCTTTTATTTTGGTTCCGTAGTCGGACCTTGATTGTATCTGGATGATGTAATGCTTTATTCATGTATTGTATGAAGTGGCGATTGTAAGCCAACTATGTATCTCTTTCCCTTATGTATTACATGGGTTGTGTGAAGATTACCTCTCTTGCGATATTGCTTACAATGCGGTTATGCCTCTAAGTCGTGCTCTGACACGTGGGAGATATAGCCGCATCGTGGGCGTTACATCTAGCAACATTGCTCGAATCAATGATATTTAGCTCATGCCTTAACTCGCGAAATCTTGCTTCATCCAAGGGCTTCGTGAAAATATCTGCAAGGTTATCATGAGTGTTGACATAGTTGAGCTCGATCTCTCCTCGCGTAATGTGATCCCGGATGAAGTGATACCGAATCTCAATATGCTTCATCTTGAAGTGTTGCACCGGGTTGAGAGAGATCTTGATGGCACTTTCATTGTCACACCAAAGAGGCACTTTGTCACAAATGACACCGTAATCCTTTAAAGTTTGCCTCATCCATAAGAGTTGTGCACAACAACTACCAGCCGCCACATACTCCGCTTCGGTGCACGAGAGAGACACACAACTTTGCTTTTTGGAAGACCAACATACCAAAGAGCAACCAAGGAATTGGCACCCTCCGGAAGTGGACTTCCTATCCACCTTGTCTCCCACCCAATCGGAATCTGAATACCCTACAAGCTTAAAGTTTGCTCCTCTTGGGTACCATAAGCCAAAGTTTGGGGTATGAGCCAAATATTGAAAGATTCGTTTGACCGCCACATAGTGACTTTCCTTAGGTGCGGCTTGAAACCGTGCACAAATTCCCACACTCAACATGATATCCGGTCTAGATGCACAAAGGTAAAGCAAGGAGCCTATCATGGAACGATATACCTTTTGATCCACCGCTTTACCATTGGGATCTATATCAAGTTGGCACTTGGTGAGCATTGGAGTGGAAGCTAGCTTGACATCACTTAGCTTGAATCTCTTGAGCATGTCTTGAGTGTATTTGGCTTGGTTGATGAAGGTTCCTTCTCTTCTTTGCTTCACTTCAAACCCTAGAAAGAATTTCAACTCTCCCATGGAAGACATCTCGAACTTTGAGGTCATGAGAGCGACAAATTCCTCATTGAAAGCTTTGTTAGGGGAACCAAAGATAATATCATCAACATATAATTGGCACACAAACAACTCCCCTTTGACCTTCTTAGTAAAAAGAGTGGGGTCGATTAGCCCAACTTCAAAACCACGATCTTGCAACAACTCGGTAAGGTGGTCATACCACGCACGTGGGGCTTGTTCAAGGCCATAGAGTGCCTTATCGAGTTGATACACATGATCGGGAAAGTAGGGATCCTCGAACCCGGGGGGGTTCTTGACATAAACCAATTCATTAATAGGACCATTAAGAAAAGCACTCTTCACATCCATTTGTTGTAACTTAAAGTTATGATGTGAAGCATATGCAATCAACATGCGAATGGATTCAAGACGAGCAACGGGAGCAAATGTTTCTCCGTAGTCGATACCCTCGACTTGGGAGTAGCCTTGTGCTACCAAACGAGCCTTGTTGCGAATGATAATCCCGTAGGCATCTTGCTTGTTCTTAAATATCCACTTGGTTCCAATGACATTGTGGTTCCCCGTTGGTCTTGGCACCAATCTCCACACTTTATTGCGCTCGAAGTTGTTGAGTTCTTCATGCATGGCATTGAGCCAATCTGGATCTTCGAGTGCCTCATAGACCTTGTGGACTTCGACACAAGAGACAAACGCGTGATGCTCACAATAGTTTGCTAATTGTCTACGAGTGCTTACCCCCTTTCTTAAGCTTCCATGCACATTCGTCATGAGATGATCCTTGGTGGAGAGCTTAGAAGCAACCTTGGTGGCACGACGCTCCAATTCCTCCTCGAGGGTGAGACGATGAGTGGGCACTTGATCATCTTGAGCGTCGTCTTGAGCTTGTTCTTGTTCTTGAACTTGCTCGGAGGAGAGAACTTGACCTTGGGCATCACTTGGTGTGTCAACACCATCTTGAGCATGATCTTGCCCTTGGTCTTGTTCTTGAGGATGAGGGCCTTCATGTTGTTCTTCGGAAGCGTGTGGGCCTTGGGTTGGTGATGGCTCCACTTGAGTGGAGCATTGTCCTTCTCCTTCGGCCACAAGGGGTTCCTCAATGGGTAGGATAAAGCCAACACCCATTCTTCTTATGGCTTGAGGAGGAATTTCATCACCTACATCACAAGTGCCACTTTGCTCCACTTGGGAGCCGTTATTCTCATCAAACTCCACGTTACACGTCTCCTCAATAAGTCCCGTGGATTTATTGAGGACACGGTAAGCATGAGAGTTTGTAGCATAACCAACAAATATGCCCTCATAAGCTCTAGCTTCAAATTTAGACAACCGAACACCTTTCTTGAGAATGAAACACTTACACCCGAACACCCGAAAGTACTTGAGGTTGGGCTTGTTACCGGTGAGTATCTCATATGGAGTCTTGTTCAAGCCCTTGCGGAGGTAGAGCCGATTGGATGCATGACACGCGGTGTTGATGGCTTCGGCCCAAAAGTTGTATGGAGACTTGAACTCCGCCATCATGGTCCTTGCCGCATCCATCAACGTCCGGTTCTTCCTCTCCGCAACACCGTTTTGTTGAGGGGTGTAAGGTGCGGAATATTGATGCTTGATCCCCTCATCACTAAGAAACTCATCCAAGGTGTAGTTCTTGAACTCGGTGCCGTTGTCACTTCTTATTGTCAAGATCTTTGCATTGTGTTGACGTTGTGCTTCATTTGCAAAGTCAATGACGGTTTGTTGGGTCTCGCTCTTCCTCTTGAAGAAATACACCCAAGTGTATCTTGAGTAGTCATCCACAATCACCAAGCAATACTTCCTACCCCCAAGACTATCGAAGGATGGAGGCCCAAAGAGATCCAAGTGAAGGAGCTCCAAAGGCCTCTTTGAGTAAATGATAGTCGTGGGAGGGTGAGCCTTCTCATGTAGCTTTCCTTCGATACAAGCACTGCAAGCACGATCTTTAGCAAAACTAACATTCGTTAGTCCACGGACATGGTCCCCCTTGAGAAGACTTTGCAAAGATCTCATATTGACATGGGCTAGACGGCGATGCCAAAGCCATCCCACATCAACTTTAGCCATTAGGCATGTCGCGGTCTTAGTGGGTCGCTCCGAAAAGTTAATCACATATAGACCGTTCTCGACATGCCCAACAAAGGCTACTTTAAGAGTCTTGCTCCACAAGAGGGCCACGGTATCGATATCAAAGAAAGTGGCAAAGCCCATGATTGCAAGTTGACGAACGGAAAGTAAATTGTATGCAAGGGACTCAACAAGCATGACCTTCTCGATCGTGAGATCATGAGAGATGACTACCTTGCCAAGTCCCAATACCTTAGAAGATGAGGCGTCACCCCACTCGACATTGGTGGGCATAGATGGAATCTTGTGCACGTCCACCACCAAGTCCTTGCTTCCGGTCATATGATTTGTAGCTCCGCTATCGAGCAACCATGATCCCCCACCGGAAGCAAACACCTACAAGAGATCAATGCTTGGTTTTAGGTACCCATTTTGTAATGGGTCCTTTGATGTTAGTAACAAGGGTCTTTGGAACCCAAATAGACCATTCAATGTACTCATGAGGAGAACCAACGAATTTGGCATAGACATGCCCATCACTAGCACGACATAACATATAAGAAGGATTAAAGTCGCCGGCTTTGATGGGAGGAGTGGCATTGCCCTTTTTGACACCGCCACCCTTCGCATTGTTCTTCTTCTCCTTGGAAGCACTCTCTCCCTCCTTCACAAAGGTTTGCATGAGAGGAGGAGGTCGTTTGGTCTTGTCATTCTTCTTCTTGTTCTTGGACTCGGGCACGTACCCAACCCCTTCCTTGGCCACAACTCCCTTTTGGTTGATCAAGAGGTCGTTGAGGTTCTTCTTGCCTTGTATGCAAGTCGCAAGACCTCTCTCAAGTTGCACCTTTAGCTTAGCGTTCTCCTCAACAAGATGCACATGCTCACAACACGGGTTAGTAGCATTTGCATTATCAATTAACATCATACGAGGAAAAGTGGCTTTTTCCTTGGTTAGCTTTACTTGAAGTTGATCATGAGACTCTTTGAGGCTAGCATGAGCACCCTTCAAGACCTTGTGAGCCTTGTCAAGTAGATCAAACTCCTCTTTGAGTCTAGCAAGATCAACCTCAAGTTCGGCCTTCTCGGAGTTTAGCACATGAGAAACAATGAGAACATGATCATAATCTTTCTTTAACTTAGCATGATCAACGTTGTGTGACTCCTCAAGAGCCAAACGAAGACCACGCTCTTCCTCAAGAGCATTGGAAAGATCCGAAATCTCATCGGCATAGTCACGACTATGCCCTTCCATCTTAGTGATGGTATCTTCGTGAGCCTCGATCATGTCATTGGCTTCACCAAGTTGTTCCAAGAGAGCAACAAAGTGCTTCTTGGATTTACCCTTAAGTTTGCCCATAAAGGCCTCAAACTCATTCGCCTCCACATTAGCTCCCTCATGTTCATCAATGCTATCCGTCGAAGAAGGATGATTAATGATGGTAGTTTTGATGTTGGGGGTTACCTTGTTGGTGGCTTTAGCCATGAGGCACTTGGCGGTGATGCTCTCATTGGGTGAGTCGAAGAGAGACACCCGTGGAGTCGTCGCAATGGCAACTGAGGCCATGGCAGCCGACTCACCATCTTCATCATCGTCATCATCCTCATTGTACTCTTCTTGTACCACCAATGCCTTGGGAGGAGTCTTCTTGGTGAAGTTGCTCTTGTTGGGGAACGACTTGGCCTTGTCCTTTCGGATGAGCTTGCCACCATTGTCTTCCCTCTTCTCATACGGGCACTCCGCAACAAAATGACTCACATTGCCACAATTGTAGCAAGTCCTTACACGTTGCTTGCTCTTCGTGCCACTTGAGTTGTTTTTGTTAAAGTTTGGCCTTGAGTTTTTCTTGCTCCAAAATTGCCTTGAAGCGAGTGCCATGTGTTCATGATATGCATACTTTGTATCTTCGGGGTTGCTCTCCTCTTCTTCCTCTTCTTCTTCTTCAACGCAGAGCTTGGCCTTCAATGCAAGGTTGGGCTTCTTTGCCCTTTGAGAACGAAGCACCGCATTGTCGGCGGTCTTGTCCAAAATGTTCATGGCCACAAACTCATCCAACACTTCGCTTGAGGTCAAAGTGTGGAAGTCCGGCCTTTGACGAATGACGGAGGACATGGCCTTGTGGTAGGGCATCATTGCCTTGAGGAATTTGCGCTTGATCCAATTGTCATCCGTGTCCTTGCTCCCGTGATCTCGGAGTGAGACCGCGAGTTTGGTTACTCTCCGATAAAGCTCACGAGGTTCTTCATCTTCTTTCATTGCAAACTCATCGGCCTCATCTTGCACCACTTCATAGTTGGAGCGTTGAATGCTTGCGCTTCCCCGGTAGAGAGAGACAACACAAAGCCATGCGTCTTTGGCCAAGGCGAAGGGCCGAAGATGAGGTAGATCTTCGGGTGGAATTGCATCTTGAATGATGAAGAGAGCATTCTCATTGAATTGATTATCCGCGGCTTCTCGAGGAGTGAAGTTGCTTGGATCATGCGGATAGAAACCTTCTTCAATGATTCTCCAAAGATTAGTGTTCACATGATTTAAATGACGTTTAAAGCGGTAAACCCAAGAATCAAAGTCCTCATTTTTCACAATCTTAGGGGGAGGACCGGCATGATTCAAATGAGTGGAAGGAACCGGTCCACCATAAACAAGTGGTGGTTCCACATGAGCAAAGATGCCGGTGCCATTCTTACCACTAGAAGAAGGAGCCTTTTCACTACTAGCTTCCCCCTTATCGGAGGTAGCATCCGTCACCTTGTCGGTGGGATTACCCACTTTCAACGGTGCGGTGGATAGTTTAAGCCCTTCAAGGAATTTAGTAAACATGCTTTCAACCTCGGTCGTCATGGAGGTTTTCAATGTCTCCAAGGCCACATTGAACTCCTCACGAGAGACCGAGGTTCCCCCATCGCCCGTAGACGAGATCGGATTCACACCGGAGTGTTCCTCCACACCGTCTACGGTATCAACCATACTCTTCGGACGGTAAAGTCCTTAATAAAGAGACGAGGCTCTGATACCAATTGAAAGGATCGATATGGTTGACTAGAGGGGGGGTGAATAGGCAACTAACAATTTTTAGCTTTTCTTTAACAATTTAAACTTTGCATCAAAGTAGGTTGTCTAGATATGCAACTAGGTGAGCAACCTATATGATGCAACAAGGATAGGAACACAAGCAAGCAAGAGATATAACACAAATAAGCTTGCACAAGTAAAGGCACGAGATAACCAAGAGTGGAGCCGGTGGAGACGATGATGTCTTACCGAAGTTCCTTCCCTTTGAGGGGAAGTACGTCTCCGTTGGAGCGGTGTGGAGGCACAATGCTCCCCAAGAAGCCACTAGGGCCACCGTATTCTCCTCACGCCCTCACACAATGTGAGATGCCGTGATTCCACTATTGGTGCCCTTGGAGGCAGCGACCGAACCTTTACAAACAAGGTTGGGGCAATCTCCACAACTCAATTGGAGGCTCCCAACGACACCACGAAGCTTCACCATAATGGACTATGGCTCCGCGGTGACCTCAACCGTCTAGGATGCTCAAACACCCAAGAGTAAGAAGATCCGCAAGGGATTAGTGGGGGAAATCAAATTTTTCTTGGTGGAAGTGTGCATCGAGGCCTTCTCAACCACTCCCGAGCAAATCAACAAGTTTGATTGGCTAGGAAGTGAAATCAGGCGAAAATGGAGCTTAGAGCAACAATGGAGCTTAGGGTTGGAAGAGATAAGTCAACGGGGAAGAAGGGGACCCCTTTTATAGTGAGGGACAAAGATCCAACCGTTATCCACCTACCAGACCGCGGCCAGCGGTACTACCGCACCAGGCCAGCGGTACTACCGTGGGCCCATGCGATACTTCCGCTTGCTGCCAAGCGGTACTACCGCAAGGTCACGCGGTACAACCATGCAGGCTCGCGGTACTACCGCTGCACCAGCAACAACTAGGGCAGACCTGTAGCACAAGTGCTGAGGGCGGTACTTCCGTGGGCGCGGTACTACCGCTCCCCCTTGCGGTACTACCGCAAGGCAGGAACCCCCTAGCCTGGGAAGAGTGTGGATAAGGAAACATCCATGCCTTCTTCCGCTGAAAGATGGAAGAAGCGAAAACCCGACAGAGTACTACCGCAAAGGGGCGGTACTACCGCCTGACAGCTACACACGGTACTACCGCGGAAGGAAAGCGGTACTACCATGGTAGGCGCGGATGTAAAAAATTACATCCGCCCCTACTACCGCAGGGGAGCGGTACTAGCCTGGTGTGCCATTGTAGTGCAGCTCTAGGGGAGCGATACTACCGCGCCGCAGCATGGTACTACCGCTGGTGCCTATAGTACTACCGCTCACCTGGGAGCAGTACTACCGTGAGCCAACACAGCAGCCAGAAACAAGGTGACGAGATAACAACGGAGGAAGCTCCAAGGTGCAAGGGAAAGGAGGGGACTAGGAAGAAACGTGTACGTGATGATTCCACCCAAACTTTCCGACGCGGACCCCCTCTTAATAGTACGGCTTTCCTACGACTCAAATCCACCAAAAAGAAACATAGAAAAGACGCCGTCTTCAACAGTCTTTGAGGGGCACCCAACCATCTTGTGCCTAGCGATGAAACGTCTGGGATACTCAAGGCACACGATTAGTCCGCAAACGCATTGTCATCAATCACCAAAACACCTTAGGGATAAATATGCCCTTACAACAAGCATGCCAAGTAGGGCACTTGATGTTGCTGATTTCAGCCACTTAGTTTTTCTGCTAAGTCTTTTCCTGTTACATTGGGTTGCCATGTTGACTTGTTGCCTCTAGTGAATCCATGCATATTTTGATGAAGTTCATTAAGGATGTTTTGAAGATATGGTTATGCTCTATCTATTCGTGCCTTTGTTTGTAACTATGGGGTACTATAGTTTGTCATTACCTTGCTCTTATTTTGCTAAATATTATTGTTATTAGTCTGTTAACACGAAGTGCATTTTTGCCATGTGTTTTGCTAGTGATCCATGCACCCTATGACTATGCTCTTGCCAGTTTTAGCTTCATAAATGTGTCTTCTCACTGTTGGTTGCCTTGTGATGCCATGAAATGCTTTGTGGTGAGTGGCACAAGCTTGCAAAGTTGCTATCATGAATTTGTTTCTGCCATGCATGATTTTCCTCTAAGTCTGAAACCTGTTCATATCACTTGCCATGTTTGCATTGATGCTACCATTTTTTCTGTGCATCTTTGGCTTAAGTTTAGTAAGGGAGTTTTGTTCATTGACTTTAGTAATAGCATGAAATGCTCAAGTTTTCCATGATAGGTTCCTGTAGCATGTAGTTTACTAGCTCTAAACATTGCTACCTCATGTTGTTTATGCCATGTTCAGTATTTTCACTAAGTCTGTGAAACTGTTGTCATTTGCATTTTTGCCATGCTGTTTTAGACTTGTTCTAGTAAGTTCTAGCAGTAGCTCAGTGTTCATGATTTGTAGAGCTTCACCTGTACTTCACTGGCATGTGTTTTGTTTTTATGTTGGAGTGTTGTAGCATATTTTCGTGATGCATTTTAAGTGCTATGTTGTTGTTAAGCGCAGTTTTGCATCGTTCTTGTTTTGCTCGTCATTTGCAAACCATGCATCCGTTTCCGGTGATCTTTATATCGATTTCAACCGAAATGTCCCAACTTATCTAGTGGCATGCTTGGTTGGCCAAGCTGATGCCATGATCATCTTTTCCCTTCCGGAGTACCCATGTGCATTGCACATCATTGATACATTTCCGTCGTATCTACTTTTCCAAACACTTTTGCCCTTGTTTTGGACTCTAACTTGTATGATTTGAATGGAACTAACCCGCACTGATGCTGTTTTCAGCAGAATTGTCATGATGTTGTTTTATGTGCAGAAAACAAATATTCTCGGAATGACCCGAAACTCCACGGAACATCTTAGAAAAAATAATAAAAAATCCTCGCCAAAGATGAAGACCAGGGGGCCCACACCCTGTTCACGAGGGTGGGGGGCGCGCCCCCTACCTCGTGGGCCCCCTGGATGCCCTCCGACGCCAACTTCAACTCTATATATTTGTTTTCGGAGAGAAAAAATCGGGGAGAAGAAATCATCGCGTTTTACAATACGGAGCCGCCGCCAAGCCCTAAAACCTCTCGGGAGGGCTGATCTGGAGTCCGTTCGGGGCTCCGAAGAGGGGGATTCGTCGCCGTCGTCATCATCAACCATCCCCCATCACCAATTTTATGATGCTCACCGCCGTGCGTGAGTAATTCCATCATAGGCTTGCTGGACGGTGATGGGTTGGATGAGATTTATCATGTAATCGAGTTAGTTTTGTTAGGGTTTGATCCCTAGTATCCACTATGTTCTGAGATTGATGTTGCTATGACTTTGTTATGCTTAATGCTTGTCACTAGGGCCCGAGTGCCATGATTTCAGATCTGAACCTATTATGTTTTCATGAATATATGTGAGTTCTTGATCCTATCTTGCAAGTCTATAGTCACCTACTATGTGTTATGATCCGGCAACTCCGAAGTGACAATAATCGGGACCACTCCCGGTGATGACCATAGTTTGAGGAGTTCATGTATTCACTATGTGCTAATGCTTTGTTCCGGTTCTCTATTAAAAGGATGCCTTAATATCCCTTAGTTTCCAATAGGACCCCGCTGCCACGGGAGGGTAGGACAAAAGATGTCATGCAAGTTCTTTTCCATAAGCACGTATGACTATATACGGAATACATGCCTACATTACATTGATGAATTGGAGCTAGTTCTGTGTCACCCTATGTTATGACTATTACATGATGAACCGCATCCCGACATAATTATCCATCACTGATCCGTTGCCTACGAGTTTCCATATACTGGTTTACGCTTATTTACTTTCCCGCTGCTACTGTTACAATTACTACAAAATACCAAAAACATTACTTTTGCTATCTTTACTTTTGTTGCCGCTACCACCACTATCATATTACTTTGCTACTAAACACTTTGATGTAGATACTAAGTTTCCAGGTGTGGTTGAATTGATAACTCAGCTGCTAATACTTGAGAATATTCTTTGGCTCCCCTTGTGTCGAATCAATAAATTTGGGTTGAATACTCTACCCTCGAAAGTTGTTGCGATCCCCTATACTTGTGGATTATCAATCATATATTGCATCCCATGACATGTCTTGCATCATGTTGCTTGTGCATTGCACCGTGATTGATTGTTGTTCCCTTGCTTGTGTTCTTGCTTTGGGTAGAGCCGGGAGACGAGTTCATGAACGATGATTCTGTCGAGTACGTTTATGAGGAGCAAGCTTTCGACAACCTGAGAACTTTGCAGGCAAGATGATCACTACCCCCGATATCACTTCTATCTTTGCTTGTTAGTTGTTCGCTCTATCGCTATGTCGCGCTATCTACCACTTGTTTATCAAGCCTCCCATATTTCCATGTCAAGCCTCTAACCCACCTTCCTAGCAAACCGTTGTTTGGCTATGTTACCGCTTTTGCTCAGCCCCTCTTATAGCGTTGCTAGTTGCAGGTGCAGTGCAGGTTGTTCCATGTTGGAACATGGATATGTTGGGATATCACTATATCTCTTATTTAATTAATGCATCTATATACTTGGCAAAGGGTGGAAGGCTTGACCTTTTGCTCGGTGTTTTGTTCCACTCTTGCCGCCCTAGTTTCAGTCATACCGGTATTATGTTCCTTGATTTTACGTTCCTTACGTGGTTGGGGTTATGGGACCCCCTTGACAGTTCGCTTTGAATAAAACTCCTCCAGCAAGGCCCAACCTTGGTTTTACCATTTGCCTAATAACAACTAAAATTTGCCTAGGGAGTAATTAACCCGAGGATTCTTAATCAACAACCTGGGCCAGTGTTCCTCTGAGTGCTGGTCCAACCTGGGCGATGTCCGGCGCCCCCTGGGCAACCAGGGTCTCAGCCAACCCGACGTATGGCCCATCCGGTGTGCCCTGAGAACGAGATACGTGTGACTCCTATCGGGATTTGTCAGCACATCGGGCGATCTTGCTGGTCTTGTTTTACCATTGTCGAAATGTCTTGTAACCGGGATTCCGAGTCTGATCGGGTTGTTCCGGGAGAAGGAATATCCTTCGTTGATCGTGAGAGCTTGTGATGGGCTAAGTTGGGACACCCCTGCAGGGTTTAAACTTTTGAGAGCCGTGCCCGTGGTTATGTGGCAGATGGGAATTTGTTAATATCCAGTTATAGAGAACTTGACATTTGACTTAATTAAAATGTGCCAACTGTGTGTGTAACCGCGATGGTCTCTTTTCGACTGAGTTCGGGAAGTGAACACGATTGAGTTATGTATGAACATAAGTAGTCTAGGATCACTTCTTGATCACTTCTAGCTCCGCGTCCGTTGCGTAGTTTCTCATCTTACTCTTGTACTCGTATGTTAGCCACCATGTTTGCTTAGTGCTTGCTGCAACTCCACCTTACAACCACATCCTACCTTTAAGCTTAAATAGTCTTGATCTCACGGGTTTTGAGATTGCTGAGTCCTCGCGACTCACAGATACTACAAAAACAGTTGCAGGTGCCGGTGATACCAATGCAGGTGATGCCATCGAGCTCAAGTGGGAGTTCGACGAAGACTTCGGCCGTTACTATGTTTCCTTTTCGGGTGATCAGTAGTGGTGTCCAGTAGGGACGATCGGGACTTAGCATTTGGGGTTGTCTTCTTTTCATTTGGATCCGTCCGTAGTCGGACCTTGTGTGTACTCTGATTGATGTATGAACAATTTGATCATTATGTGACGTGGCGATTGTAAGCCAACTATTTACTTCCTTGTTCATTTACATGGGATTGTGTGAAGATGACCCTTCTTGTGATCATACCAAAATGCAGTTATGCCTCTAAATCGTGCCTCGACACGTGGGAGATATAGCCGCATCTTGGGCGTTACACTTTCCATCTGATCCTCACTAGCATTTTACGTGTGTATATGGAGAACCTCGCAGAGTTTGCTGGAGAAGGGCGTTAGAGATAGGAGAGGGTTGCCTGTGCCGGGGAGGAAGAATCGCAGAAGAGAGGAGAGATTGAGAGGATAAGGTGTGACCGCATAGGAGGGGATAAGGATGAGGGCGGAAGCGGTGACGCACGCATGGGGCCATACGACACGTGTGACGTGAATGACGCATTGGCTGACACAAGAGAGATTAGTCGGTCGAAACGAAGGCTTTTCCATTATCTAGTGTACATAGAGCTAAAGCTATATATATAGACAACTTTAGACACAAAGTAACTAATCACTTTTTTATACATGCCCCTGATCCATAGTGCCGAAATTAACCATCATAGTACTAAGCTAACCCCTTTACTACTCGTGGGGTCAAAAGGAAAAAAAAACCACCTTTCCCCTCGCATGCCTGCGGCACAGCCGACGTTGACGATGGTGGTCGATCCCTCGATTGCCGAAACTTCTGGAAGGCCGGCGCCAGTGAGGGCCCCTCCGCCCCCATCCGCGAGTTCCACGGTTCGTCTTCTCGATCCCCATCCTCTTTGGTTTGAGAAAGAATGTGAGGATGCACTTGAGGACGACATGGCAGTTTTGGAAGCAACTAGCCCTGGCACTACTGGTAACCTGACGGGGCTGAGTGTGGCGCCATGTCAGCATCAATGATAGGCCTAAGCTAGAACTGCTGAGGAATCAGGGGTGCCTCGACAGTTCATGATCTCATCGCCCTCGCCCAAAGTCATTGTTCGCAGTTTGTGTATTTGTGTGAAACAAGGCAAGAGTCTAAAAAGGTCCGTCGTTTGTGTTCTCGCGTAGGTCTTCGAGGCTTTTGTGGAGTCGATAGCAACGGTAAAAGTGGTGGTTTTGCTTTGTTTTGGAATGACCAATTGTCAATTGAGATCAAAGATATGAATGAAACAATTATTGATACGTACATCCGTGCCATTTCGTCTGATCGTCACTAACATCTTACATGTATGTATGAAGAACGTCACAGAGCTTTCTGGAGGAGGGTGTTAGATATAGGAGAGGGTCGACCGCGCCGAAAGAGGATGGAGAGATTGGGAGGATAAGGTGCGACCTCATGGGAGGGGATAAGGATGAGTGCGGAAGCGGTGACGCACGCATGGGTTCACATGGCACGCCTGACGCGAGAGAGATGGGTCCACATGGCACGCCTGACGTGAACGGCACGCCTGACGCGAGAGAGATGAGTCGGCCGAAAAGGAAGAAGGCTTTTTCATTATCTAGTATACATTCTACATAGAGCTAAAGCTATATATATATATATATATATATATATATGGACAACTTTAGACACAAAGGACTAATCACTATTTTGCACATGCCCCTATCCATAGCTTCGAAATTAACCAGCAGAGTACTAAGCTAACCCCTTCACTATTCGCGAGGTCACAAGAAAAGAAAAAAACCACCTCACCCCTCGGATGCCGGCGGTGATGGCCGGCGTTGACGGCGGCGGTCGATCCCTGGATTGCCGCAGCTTCTGGAAGGCCGGCGCCAGCGAGGGCCCCTCCGTCCCCATCCGCGAGTTCCACGGTTCGTCTCCTCGATCCCCATCCTCCCCTGGTCTCCGCGAAATCCCGACGCCAGTTTCCTCTGCCTGGTCTCAGATGCGCTGGAGACAGGGGACTTCGACCGCGCCCGCGTGCACCCCAAGTTCCTCCACACCAACGCCACCTCCCACAAGTGGGCGTTCGGAGGTTCGCCCCCTTCCCCTTCACCCTTGCCCCCATCCATTCTCTGATTTGGTCTGCTGTGGAGGTGAAATTGCTTAATGCACTTCAGTTTGTTCTAACCAAGGATACCGGGTGACTAGAAGATGAACTGCTTGCTGCTTTTGTTACCATATCTGGCCTGAGGGGAGATGAGATGAATTGCGTGCTGGTTTATCTGAGGTTCTTGGTTGCACTGATAATACTGAAGAACACATGCTATCCGTTCTCACTTCTTTGGTGTTTCCTTTTGGGGAAGAGTATAGTTTGACCACTGAGTAGAACTCAAATGCTTGCTGTTAAAATGTTTGCTGGATTAGATCGTAGAAAAACTAGACGGTGTGGTACTTCTCTTTATGTTTGGTGTTCAAGATACTTCTGCCACCATGTAAAGTATTTGTCTAACAATTTCTCTCTTGTTGTGCAGCTATATCTGAACTTCTTGACAATGCGGTAGATGAGGTTTGTAATATGAGCTAGATTTATTTAGCTTCAACATTGTTTATGCCCTAAAATCGTCTGATCTTGCTGATACAATGTTGCGAATAGATCTGATCAGATGTATGGTTTTCTTGTCCCAGATCTGCAATGGTGCCACATTCATAAAAGTGGATAAAAGCACCAACACGAAAGACAACAGTCCAATGCTAGTTTTTCAAGGTATCCAGATTCATCAGTACAAAACAAGAGAATGAACACAACTTGGAATTGGTTGGGGGTTGATCCTTAATGTTTCCTATGTAAATTCCTGCTCATTGGGGCTATTCTAACAGACGATGGAGGAGGAATGGATCCCGAAGGGGTGCGCCAGTGCATGAGCCTAGGATTCTCAACCAAAAAGTCAAAGACAACCATTGGCCAGTGTATGCATCATTTCTTCTTTTAATACTTTTGGCATGCTATCTTAGTTTAATTATTTCATTCAATATAAGCATGTGTTGCTTATGATTTTGTGTTATACTGTTGTACATAATGGCGTCCTGTCTGATGGTACTTTGTGCTATGCTTGAATCAATTACTCACTAAACCATTTTAAATGCACCTTTTTGTTGTTAGCTTATATTGATGGACTGTGGTTGTGGTGCAAGGAATGCAAAAACGTTGTTTATTCAAGTTTAAGTGGCACTGGAAACATCTTGATGTCGATTTATCCCTATCAAAAGATGGATTAATTCCTCAATGCCTCTTGATAACTAGTAGATTTTGGAAACCTTAGAATATTAAAATACTAAGCCGAGCTACAGTTCTTAGGCTCTATTCTTTACAATAATAAGTGGCCTTACCTTGTATCACCAATTTGTAGTCGGTATTACACAACTTAAGCCCTTCATTTGAGGTTTGAAATGTCCATGCAATTTCAAATCTGAAATATTTTCTGAGAAGTTCTAGTTCATATATTATAACAAAAAAAGTCATGCAGTATACAACTGATTTATGTTTTTTGAAAGTAACACTTGCTGTGCCTATTGTTGGCTAAACTCTAACCTTTTGCTACTCTGCAGATGGAAATGGCTTTAAGACAAGCACAATGAGACTCGGTGCTGACGCAATTGTTTTTACTCGTGCAATACGTGAAAGGTAAGTATTATCATTCCAGTTATTATTGATCTTTTTGGAAGCGCTCGTGGTTTTTTGTTCAGTCTTTTGTATTTGTTAATGATTGGCACACAATTGTTTTGTCCTGCAGTAAAGTTACCTTGAGTATTGGTTTGCTCTCTTACACTTTCCTGAGGAGAACAATGAAGGATGACATAGTTGTCCCCATGGTATGTCAAGTTGGTCCAGCAGTATATCTTTGATGCAGCCTTGCCTGTCTATAGCTGACGTCTCCCTTCACTGTTACAGCTTGATTTTGAAGTCCAAGATGGCCAAATAGCACCTTTGGTTTATGGTTCACAGGGTGATTGGGATAGTAGCCTAAAGATAATACTTGACTGGTCCCCTTTTTCTTCGAAGGAAGAACTGCTACAGCAGGTGACGTTCATGCCAAACGTTATTTAGTCATTCTGCAGTCATAATTTGAAACTAAGTAGTGAATGTTTGCAATGAGTGTATTACACTAGGGTAGTAGCTCTTATTTTTTAGAAGGATGGAAGAGCCAAAAAATAGTTGATGTTTCGTGGATGAGGGAGCCAACCATTAGCCGTCAAAGGCTCGGGATAAGTCTAACTTGGTTCCTCTACTTCCGCTAACATGTAAAATTGGTCCAATGCTCCAATACTTTTTAATTAGCCATGCCAGTGCACATAAAGATTTAGCCTACATATTTTAGGCCTCTATTTTCAGTATCTTTGCCTCTGTATGTTAATGAAGCATGCTTCAGACTTTGGTATGTTATTGCTGTTTAAAGAGAGCACTAAAATTATGTTGGTAAAATAGCATTCTAATTTTTTTTAGATATCAAGCAGTTAAGTACATATTGTATTTTAGAAGCTCCAAAGAAAAAAGAAAAAAGAATCCAGGATCCATTTGAGTCGACTAAGGTTTGTGTTGTATGTTGCTGTATATATGAAGAGCCATTGGCGCTCAGCAGCAGGGTGCATAAGCTGAAGGCCCAACCTGTCAGGGTAGCCAACAAATCAGATTATAAGAAATGGAATCTACGTTCCTCGTCTGTGTGTCTCTTCTCTCCTCCCCCCCCCAAATATCTCACTATTACCTTCGTATGTACCGAATTGAACGGCCCTGATTGCAAGTACTGATAATCACACTTAGGTCTGGCTGTCACACTTAGCTAGTTGGTTAATATCTTAGCTATGGTTCGTTACCTCTCTGTCTCATCTAGAGCATTATATTTCTAGCTTGGCATACCGGAGCTAAACCCAACACTTCTGTGCCAATCAATGGACCAGCACATTTGGAGTTGTTCCTGTAGCAACATATGCTGCTTATTATTGATTGAATACTTAGAATGAAGCTTATTGGACAGATTTTACCCCTCGCATTATACGTATGCCAGGTATGACTCTCCATTGCCAGGTGTTCAACTTCAATAGAGATATTTTCCTTCTTTCTTCCGGAATGGAGGAACATGATATCTCTATCAGGTCTTGGTTAGATCAGTTTGTGGAGCCTTCTGCTCCTAGTACCTAGGCTGCTTTCTTTTGGTGCCATTTAGCATCCCCCCTCCTTTTGTAATTTTCCCTTTCTGCTGTATATATTTTCCTCTCAATTAATAAAATTCACTGTCGGGGTCTTTCCTGAAGTTTTCAGTTAAATATAATATAGTTTGATGTTATTTTTCTTATAAGTTCTTTCTTGTCTTATTGTTTTCCAAAGCGGTGTATCTAGAATTATTTTTCTATAGCATGTATCCAGTTGTGAGTGTTTCACTTAGTCATGGTTCTTTTTATCTTTTATGTCAAGTTGATTTATTGTTACAGTTTTCTTAAGCTATCACATAACCATCTGTAAAATGATTAGCTTCTTCCTGAGAAGTGACCGATTTTCTGCATAGTGTATACATATGTATTAATAATTTTTCTTATGTGGATTCAGTTCGAGGATATGGATAGTCATGGAACCAAGGTGGTGATATACAATTTATGGATGAATGACGATGGTCTTTTAGAACTTGACTTTGATGATGATGATGAGGTTAGTTGCTCATGAAATTCTCTTTGGATGCATTTTTTCCTCGAAAATTCAGGAGCGTTGCGTTCCGTTTTCATCAAGAGGGAATAAAGAAAAGGAGTCACCCCCACCCACCCACCCACCCACTCATTTGCGACCCTACCGAACCACCCACCCATTTGCGACTGTAGGATCACCGAAACATTTGGACTGGTGTCATAACTCATAAGCATTACAGACCAGAGTTCCAACACCTCCAGATCCCAGCCTATCGTACCCTGATATGGAAATCCAAGTGCACCCTGAAGATTAAGAGCTTCGTTTGCCTCCTTAAGGACAGGCTCAATACCAAAGACATGCTAGAATGACACTGCACTCCTTCCGGGGGGTTTTAACTGTGTGCTCTGCAATTCTGAACGACATGCTAGAACGACAGGGGGCACCTCTTGGGGTCATGTAATTTCAGTCTTGGCTACTGGGCCAAGATTGGCATTCATTTCCACCCTCCCATGGAGCTTATGGAAAGCCTTGTAGACCAGGTCAAGAATACAATCAGGAGGCCTTTCGCTTTTGAAGTCTTCTCAGTCTCTGCCTGGGGTATTTACTACTTAGAAGCAAAAGAACGCCAGGATCTTTGAAAATATTTTCCCTTTCAGGGCATCTTGGTTTTTCAATTTAAGAATGGACCTCTTCCTTTCTTATAGAATGAAGGATGACCATGCTTCTTCTCTTAGAATATGGCTGGATCAGCTAGATGATCCTTAGGCTCCCTCTCTAGTTCTGTCCCCTCTTGTACATTCTCTCCCAACGTGCACATATTTTTCTCTAATTAAAATATATTTACTGTCACCCCCACCCCCCTACAGTGAGTTCAAAAGGGAAAAAACTGAACGTGAATAAATAGTTTTATTTTTTATTTGCAAAACATGGTTATTTTCCCCACATTGGCAGTTTGTTTTACGATGCTTTTTCTTGTTGCCTAACTTTCAGGACATATTGCTTCGTGATCAAGGTCAAAACAGTGGGGCGTCAACGAAGATTCAAAAAGAAATTATTCAGCAACATATATCTCACAGACTGAGATTCTCATTACGTGTAAGTTTTATTTCTTTATATTGTTCACTTTTCTCATAAGCCTTACCATATTGTACTAGAAATTCTTGGTTCTCAATATGCATGCATATAGCTCCATCCTTTACCTCAAGAAGTTTGAGAACTTCCAAATTATACTAAGAGGAAAGCCTGTCGAACAGATAAACATTGCCAATGAGCTGAAGTTTAAGAAAGTAGTTACTTACAAACCTCAAGTTGCCCATGATTCTCAAGTGGTAAGTGCATTTGTGCATCTGCTATTCCTTTTCAGGATATTCTTGTCGTGAACTATCGAGGTACCATCTAGCAGAAGATGAGTTTTTTGCTAGTCTTGATGGCAACCAATTAGATAACTACCCCGCGGAAGATGGCCAGAAGGCATTGCTTAAAGAGCATTAGTGTATAGAAACAGGTGGTAGATAGATTGGGATGAGAGAACTAGATGGGTTGAGAAGTAGCAAGTACTGATGAAAGCAACTTATGTGTTGCTTGTTCCAAAAGATCAGAATCCATATCTTATATTGTAGTACTAAACTTGACCCCAATATATGGGGCAAAAATGACGAATCTGTCCTCTCTCCGAAAGTTGAGGCAAAACGATGTGTAAAAAACTAAAATTACAACCAAAACCATACTGGCTGTCTTTGATTGTTTGCTGACCGTCGGAGCTTGAAAGTTGAACTGAACTGGCAGTATGGGAAAGGAAAACTGCAAATGCCCTCGCCATACTAGGCTTTGAAGACCACAATAGCCACTCACTGCTAGAAACAAGATTTAGTGAAGTAACATCGGTTGGGGCATTACCCCCTGCAACGCAGGCTTACAATCCTTCACCACTAGTCCAGAGGGTTGGGGAAACTGAGACATGCTGCAAAACACATCGAGATAAAAGATCGAGATCACCGCACCAAGAGACAGCCAACTGCTTCCATTGATTGACACACCAACTGCAGAGATCCGAAGAGAGCCAACAGATCTTGCAACACCTACCCTCACAGGCCCTTCGCCGGCGCCTGATCGGACTTCGTCAATGTAGGGAGAGGCCCGAGAGACCTTTTCGAACGTGTCATCACCGTCAGCACCTTGTCAATGCCGCTAGGGAAACAAGGACATATACTCCCTCCGTTCCTGCATATAAGTCTTTTTAGAGATTCTAATGTGGACTACATACGGAGCAAAATGAGTGAATCTACGCTCTAAAATATGTCTATATACATCCGTATGTAATCCTTATTGAAATCTCTAAAAAGACATATATTTAGGAACGGAGGGAGTAAGAACCAAGAGAAATGAAAGGAACGGGTACCCACTCCTCTGGCCACCGACGAGTTCGCCGGACAGGAGGGAGGGGGGGGGGGGGCAAGACGGTGGCATGGAGGAGAGCTTGGGTAATGGTTAGGGTTGGGAGCAATTTGGGGAGGGGTCTCATTTCATTAGTTAATAGAGAGTTATCTCTGTCTCAATGCCTTGGTTGGCTGTTCTCAAACATGTTTTAATATCTTATTGCGAAATGGTTCCTTTAATTTTTGTTTGCAAAAAGTATTTTTAATTGCATTTCAATTGGAACCACAGGTGTCAGTGAAGGTAGATATTGGCTTTGCAAAAGAGGCTCCTGTTTTGGGCATTTTTGGGATTAATGTCTACCATAAAAATCGACTAATCATGGTAAGCACTTTTCAGTTCTCACTTATTCGTTCATTTTCCTTTGTTATTGGTATTGTTTTATTACGTGTCATGTTCGTTAGATCACATCTCAGCATTTACAAAGTATGTTGCAGTGTTGCCCCATATGCAATATGGTGATATGTCAATGCAGAAATTTTTATATGTCGAGTATATGTATGGATATATACATGGAAGATGCATCATATATATAACTGTAAAAGATGAGAAGATGGAGTGCTTGTAGCTGCTATTTTTGAAATCTATATGGAAATCACCAAATGGAAGATATGTAGTTTTCTTAATTTTTCATGGCCATCAGGTCATGACAGTAATAGTCTGCGGTACATATTTTCAGGGTGACTCTGGTAACCATGGTCTAGACAACTGTAGTCATTGTAATCCGCAACTGGTTTTGTAGCACATCGTAAGGACTAATTGAACGCATCCTAGTGTTAGACCGTACCACTAGTCTTTCTTCAACCTTTCTCTTGAAATGTTGATGATCTCCATTATTATATTTAGACCTGTTATGTAAGGAATATCGAGCTGCCAGTAGAAGTTATCAATATTTTGAATGTTTTCCGCTAAAAAAAACTTTCAGATATCAATATTTTGAATGTTTTCCGCTAAAAAAAAACTTTCAGAATGTTATAGTTTCATGATTTATGTTCATCTATGCATATGAGAGGCCTAAATGCATGCTATCATGTTCAGAGTCGGGTCTGGCCATCTAAATATACAGTTCTAGTGATAAAATTATTGCAATGCAATTTGGGCTGGAATTGAGTTCTTGAAAAAAAAGAAAACCCTTTGCAGCCATTCTGGAAGGTCCTTCAAGAAGCATCTAGTAGAGGGAGAAGTGTTATAGGTGAGTTTCAGATCTTAGAACTGTCACTTTGCTTAATTTGTTTCTGTTAGGATGACACTTGTCTTGATTTAGGTGTACTTGAGGCAAATTTTATTGAGCCGGCACATGACAAGCAAGATTTTGAGAGGACTCCACTGTTCATTAGGCTGGAAACAAAACTGAAACAAATTATCGTTGATTATTGGTAAGCGCATTCAGACACCATTTTTTGTTTTGTTTTTGCACATCAACTGCTCAATGTAAAGGAAAATAGCATTGTGCCATGAAGTATATACTACACTATGCATACTTGCACTAGCTTCATATTGTTGAAGAATTTTTGATTGATTTATTCATATGTATCTAACACTTCTGTTTTAAACATTTAAGTTTTTGTAAACAATAACACTGTTTTATCTAAAACTTTGTTCTGTAATGCTCATCAAAGTCAGAGAAGTTTGACACCATGCTTTATAGGATGTCATTTATATACGAATGGCGGTAGTGCTATAGTAAATTGTCTTCACCAATTAATGTTGTGTCGTCAAGTTTAACAAACATTGAACATACAAGTGCAGGTCACTGTAGCTCTTTGTGGCCTCACATTTTCCCAAGTGGTAAAAAAGAGCCAAGTTTTTCTTGAGGAAAAAAAAGGGCCAAGTAAAAGCCCAGCTTCCATAACTCTTGTAAAAAGATCACTTCTCTCCGTACAAGGTAGTTGGGCTGGTCATTGCATAGTGATAGCTCTTAATGATCCTATTGATAGAGGTTGAGGTTATGTCTTACATGTTTGTTGTTGCTTCTGAACCCGTGTATTGTTGAAGTTTTTCCTTCTATTAATAGATCACATGCAGTCCTCCTGCATTGTTTGAAAAATGATCGGTATATTACAAGGTAGTCGGGCTGAGCCTGGTAAAATCTGGCAGAGACCTGTTATCTTAGACGTTTTGCAACAATATGATGCCTAACTGGCCAATTTTAAGAACATTGTTTGACTTGGGATACCCATCATGCACCCGATTGTTCTCATTACTTTTCCCATATTGACAAATGGTTTATTTGCAGGAAAGAAAAGTGTCATCTAATAGGTTACCAGCCAATCGATCCGAAATTGAGATCCCAGTATAAGGCTGCTCTTAAAGATTCGGGCGGCCCTAGTGTGAAGATTCGGCATGAAGCTTCCACTGCTCAGAAGACTGGAGGGCACCTCTCAAATTTGCTCCCACAGACATATGATGATGAAGCAGCTTTTAGACTGACAGCTAACAGGGCAGGTAATAGTAATAGTTGTATGTAGAAATAACTATAATACTGTCAAAGCTATTTCATTTTTTTGGTTGGAAAATTGTAGGGGAGACCCCAGCATTATTATATTTAGACCCCAACATAAGAGAAGAGGAGGGAGGGGCAACTAGCCCCACAAACTTGATACTAAGTACTAGCCACCTAAATTTTCTTTCCTCACTCAGCTCTTTGCTACAGTCCCTCCTCTCAAGCGCTCCGGAAGCTCTCTCTCAGAGCGAGTATAATAGTTCAGGCTTCAGGGTTATGTTTGGTTTTTCATCTCTGATGTTTCAGTTCAGTGTAGATATGTTATCCTGAGATCCTGCCGGTGGAGTTATATTTTAATGTTTTCTTGTTCCTACACCATTGCAATATTTTTCACTAATAGATCGCTGGTTTAGTTAATGGTCTTAAGACTCTGATTATCAAGAAAACAGTCCTCTAGTCCGGAGGGTCATAAACTAGGAATATCTTGCTATCTGGAATTAAGTTTTCTCTTATTTATCAGAACATTATCTCAATGTTATTTGTATAGTTTATTCATAAACAAGTAAATGATGTGTGAAATATTGCGTGCTATTTATAAATAAGTTTTTCCAAACAGAGCATGGTAACTTTTCTGTTTTCTTTCCCTGTTGTATGAGAGTCCAATTAGGTTATTGATTTTTACTTCTATATATAATCCATTCATGTTTTTATTATTTTCATTTGACCAGGTTCTGCTTTGCATTCGTCTGGCCAAGGTAGTATGGACTCAGCAGGCTTGGAAGAGGTTTGCACCCTTAGGCTTTGAACTGAGGCACGTTGTTCTTGTAGGTGTTTTTTCTTTGGACATTCGTTTCATCGCCCGTCACATCTCTTGTGGAAGAGAAAGATTGGTTTCTGATTCCACAATCTTCAGTGATGTTGTTGGTCTTTTGGAATAGCCATTGTCAACATGTTCCGTAAATTCCCATTGGTCCGCCCTTATCTTGGTTTTCACTAGTGTAGTGTCAAAGCCTAATTAAGCACAGTCATTTGGATACTTTTTCGCACTAGGCAAGTATATATACTGCTGCATGATGGAAATATACTTTTAGCTAATAAGTTGTGCTATAACACTTTGTAATCAATAATAACACCCCTCCAAGTGGATGTGAAATGTACTCATATGATCTTTTTTTATCTTGTGTGACATTCAGGATCTGGTAGATATTGGCTCTCTTGGTGTTCTTGATCCCAGTTGCAATGAGAAGTTGAGTGAAGAAAATTTGGTTCTGTTCACAAGGTAAATTTGAATGATTATGGTACACATATGGGGTTAATTGCAGCAGAATGTGTCGTATGTATACAAGCGTGAACAAGCCGAGCGGCGTAGATAGGCTCCACTTCATCTTGATGCAAACTCAAGCCGTGGTCGAGAACCTCAACTCTGTCAAAGCTTGCACTCGGCCTGCGGCCTGTTAAAACTCGGTAACAGGGAAGTGTTGAGATATTAGGATTCACGTTGACCTCATTTCACATCCCTTCATTTTTACCGTTCCCACTTCGAATCAATGAGAGAGACTGAGAAGCACATCACCAGCTTCAGCAGCTGTCGCTGAACTGATCAACCAACCTTCCATGAATATGCAATGAAGGAACTCAATCTATCATCATGCTCTTGGACAGACCAAAGAAATGAGAATCCAAGAACACCCCAGGATTTGAAGAAACTGTGCTGCACTCTATTATTGCCATGTCTATTCTGCCCAACCTAGGTCATTGGGTGTTGGCCTAGAGCCCTAGACCCCACTGGCCCACAGCTGCCACTGGAGGTGTCTTTGACATTCTGTACTGCTGCCGTTGCACCTTATAGGCCTCATCGGTTGGGGAAGAAAGTGGAATCAATTTGGAGGGTGATAGAAATAATATGACCCAGAGATGGTTAGGGCGAGGGATGGCGGTCGGCCATACACAGGCACAGTATGAGAGGTGGCTTGGGTTTCATCTTTATGGTTTGGGCATGGGGAGTGTGGAATGACTGAAGGGAAGTTCAGGATTGGGTGGGATGTGTTGTGATGGGAGTGAGGTTAGATCCTCAGGCTTGGGTTGGGGCATCTGAATATGGGTTGCAGGATGATCAAAAGGGCAGTGCTGCAATATAAAAGGTGGAAACTTACAAGCCTTTGCAAGCTAATCGAGGCCGGCTTGCTAATTCAGACAACGAGCCAAGCTCAAGTAGCTTGTCGACTCTGAGCATTTTATGGCCTGCATGATAGATTCAGAATTTGATATGCTGCATGCTCTTTCTCTCTCTCTACTATTGTCCATCTTGCTGCATAGATCATCACTATTTCAATTTGTATTCCCAGTCTAATTTGTGGTATGAGATAAATCATTAGACTGCCTGAGCTCAGGTTTGTGTGACTTAATCAGCCTGTTATATGTGCTCACTTCCAACACTTACCTTGTTATTACAACGTGGCTTAACATTTAATTCAATTAGTAGGACTTGTTAGTGGTGTGTTATTGCGTGAAATCCACATTACCAATTTTTTCTTTGCAAGCTGAACTTAAAACATCCTTTACAGGCGTGAAGATCTTCGGCAACGAGATACACAGTTGAAGCAGACGGTATGCCATAACATTTGAAGCGATTAGTTAGGGAAGGAGATCATATCGTGCCACCTGATGAGATCTAATGATTCTTTGTAGATTGGCGAGCTGGAGCATGAACTAGAGGAAACAAGAAGGAAGTGCTCTCAGCTCGCAGCTGAACTGCAGTTGCGGAGGAGCCAGCAACAACATTACATGTGAAGGTTATTTTTACTACTTCTGACAGGTATTATAGGAGTATTTTATTGACGCACTGGAAAATTCAAAATATACCTGTGTAGTTATTTAACCACACAGTTATCTGCATACTAAATGGCAACGTTACATGTGAAATCTTAAACTGCTATTACTTGAATAGCCTCCCTTGATCTCATCTTGGTTAAGTGAAGCCCTTAATTCTAGTTGTCAACCCTCATGGCTGGTATCCTGATAAACTGGAATGTACATCTAAAAATGACCAGTAATGCCTGAGGACAGGTTAACTGCTTCATGCTTATTTGTGATTTATTTGGACAGATCTGAACTCTTTCATTCATTGTTTGAATTTTTCTGTTGCAGACAGATGTTGTATACAACTATGCTAAAGTATTTATCCTATTAGGACTCCTTGTCTTGGGTGTCAAAATATGTTAAGAGTTTGTATGTTAAGGATCTGGGTCCAGCTGTCATCCATACTTCCATGTTGTGGCCGGCCACTGTTTCACTCGATGGCTTGACCTAGCATCACCTTCTCCACCAAAAAGAGAAAAACAGATACATTGTATTCGTTATCCGTCTTCGTTTCCACCCCTTGTTGCCCGGTGACTTTCAATGGTGCTAACGACTTTGACTTCGTTGCCCACATGCATGGTCTTCTACCATCTATTTGGATAGTTATTTTTCATAGAGAGACCCTGACATCGGTTTCCATTAACAGGGCCTAAACTATGGGAACCAAACTCCTGGAAATATGTGGTTTCATCAAAGCACAAATACTGAACAGCGATACGGATGGTATGTACGTTTCCGGAACCAATTTTTGCATCTTGAACTCTGTTGGTTTGTTAGGGTAAAAGATTGGAATTTTCGTATGTTCCATCTTTCTTGAGCTGAATGTGTGGATTCTTTGCAGGGTTGCTCATACGCATACAAATGATCAGCGCGATCGGTATAGTTGCCCTCTTCAAGGGAAATCTTCAGTGTGAAGTTCCTCTGTTTTCTTTTCTTTTCTGTTCTGGTGTGGTACTGGCCGCCACTGTTAGCTATGGTGTGGTGTGGTGGCAGCATGCACAGTTCACTGTAATATATACTGGGTGTTACTATTTCACATCTTTTTACATATCCTGTAGAGTAGAACACTATTGTGTGATAACTACTAGTGGAACAGTGTGTGTGTGTGTGTGTGTGTGTGTGTGTGTGTGTGTGTGTGTGTGTGTGTGTGTGTGTGTGTGTGTGTGTGTGTGTGTGTGTGTGTGTGTGTGTGTGTGTGGTTAATTCAGACTGCTGGTTGTGTTTGTTTTGTCCATTCTCAAGATTAATTTTCTCAATTTGGTTGTCGAAAATGTAAGTAGAACGAGATGAGATGCGGTATGGGCTGAAATCTAAATTCAAAGCTATATCATGTGTAAGTGACAAGTGGAGTGACAAGTAGCACAACACCAGAGGAGGTTGGATGTGGCCTTTGCAAAGAGTAACCCTTAACTAGTGATTTTGAACAATCATGAGCATGTGTACCACCTGCTGGCTGGTGCACCGTAAACGGAAGACATCCCGGTGAACGACTCCAGGCAAGGACTCAGTGGATACCTCCTCCAGCTGCCGGCCGGTGGATGAAAGTCAAGTCAAGAAATACTATGTCTTCTTGATCCATTCCTGTCTGTTATAGGGTTGACGCGAATAGATGAGTGATAGTATAATTTCCTTATGTACTTTTTCGTCATGTGTTCTTGATCTGTCTAATTAGGCAACCAGGGGGCACATCCCATCTGTATTCCAGTGATGTGTTCTTGAGCTATATTTTACTCCCTCTGTTCCTAAATATAAGTCTTTTTAGAGACTCCACACGAGTCTCTAAAAAGACTTATATTTAGGAATGGAGGAAGTAATAATTAGATAAGTAGTAAGGCCTAGGCAGCACACATGATCTGTATACTTGCATACCTAATCAAACCAAAGATGGCAATTAGTGCCCTAGGGTTGTATAATTAGTGGTCTAATAAAGTACTGGCTCTGGGTTTGTGTAGCGAGTGCCCTGGGGTTGTATAATTAGTGCCCTGGCGCGCTCTAAATTTGTTTCATTCATTCCGAAAAAGAAAAAAGGAGAAGCTCTTTGGCCCAAAGCGTCCACCTGATCTTTCCGGCCTCCTCATCGTTCGCCGTGTCACCCTCGCCGCCTATCTGCCTCTGCCTCCAATGTGCTGCGGCACTACGGGCGGTGCTACTGGGAGCTCTCCAAAGCCCGCCTCAGGTGCGCAATTTGCTCCCGTTTCCCTTCACATTTGAAGTTTTTCATAATGAAGTAGATATACGCTCTTCAGTTCTTGTGGCTAGATTCAGAAGAAATGAATAGCCCTTAACAGCTGAGCACGAACTCATTAATACCCCTTAACGGTGTAGGGTCTAGTATGGTGGATTGCGAACCTTGGGCTTCGTAGTACTGGCTCTGTGAGATTAACCTCTGATGCTGTTCGGTGAACATACGATGCTATGTGACAAACTAGCTGATGTAGCCCTTCTGTTTATGATGTAGAAATGGAGTTGTAAGTGTACTGGAGACTGGGTTCGTTTGACACATGACCTCTCCTCTTCTTGTTCTTGTTTTTTGCTTCACCATCCAGTTTGTTGTGCTTTTGGACCCATGCCATGCAATGTTAGGGCTTGGCCAAAACTTTTGTGCGCAGTGGAGATCCTAGATAGCAGATAGTGGCCGCTGCCAAATCATTACTGCCTTGGTCGGTCCACCTTGACAATGTATGCATAGCGGTCGATTAGTGGTTTAGTGTGCCCTGAAAAGCTAAGATGGTAAAAATGAACTAGCTTTTAATGTTTTTATCATACGGTGTTCAGTATCATTAGTTTTTGCCATTCATCAGATTTCATAAATTGTAATGGCACTCGACTTCTTGCAATATGTCCGCATATGGTGATATATATGAGTTTGCCATGGTCTGTGTCTTGCATTTTGGAACTCCTTGTAACTGACGAATTATTTGTTCTCTTGTTGCATTTATTTTATTTTATTATACGTTCCCTTTTTATGGTATCTAGTGCACTTGTTGTGGCAACATCGGGGGCTGGATATGTGCTCGGGAGTGGCAGCATCGTAGACATTGCTGGACTTTGCTACACATGCACTGGTACCATGATGGTTGCAGCATCTGCCAACACTCTCAACCAGGTATGTGCTTGTTTTTTGGGGTAGCCTTTTCCATTAATTCTTTGTGTTCACATTCTTGAATTCCTTTTGTGTTCATTGTCACGCAACCTCATACTTTAATATCACTTTTTGACAAGTTATTCTGATTTTCCTACATATTCACATTGTATTGGGACTTATAGATATCATTATACACCTGATTATCACGCTTAGAGACAATGAACTTGGTGCATCGACGTCCTTTTCAGGTGTTCGAGATAAAGAATGATGCTAAAATGAAAAGGACAATGCGACGGCCCCTACCATCAGGGCGTATTAGTCCTGTGCATGCTGCCATGTGGGCTACAAGTGTTGGAGCTGCAGGAACAGCATTATTGGCTTGCAAGGTTCGGCTCTTTGCTGTTTGCCTGTACTTGCTCTACACTTTGTTTGAATTGTGTACGGTCGCTGTAGTTGGTATAGTGCTGTTATTGGAACTGAACATTGCGAAACTTTGGCAATGTCTTGCAGGCTAATTACTTAGCTGCTGGGCTTGCAGCATCCAATCTCATTCTGTATACATTTGTGTACACTCCACTGAAGCAAATACACCATGTTAATACATGGGTGGGAGCAGTTGTTGGGGCCATTCCGCCACTTCTAGGGTATGTTACTGCTGAAGACACACATATGGACTTTCTAGGTTGAAGGGCGTATTTTATATGTTGAATAATGGAGCGTGTGTATGCTCTTCATCCCCTGGTTTAAGTTCTTATTGTGCTCCCTGATTTAGTCATTTAATGGCCTGGCCACTGGAACAACCTGGTTTAGTACTGCCATGAAGATCACTGCATGGCACGGCGTATGGGATTGGGTAATAGAACATGGCTTAGGGAGGACGAACGAGGGAGATGACAGATTGATAAACTATTCTCTTATCGAGTGATTAAATGTGATACATGCTAGTCCTTTAAGTAGGACGGCTAACTTGATCTGCAAGTCGTATTTCAGTTTAAACCGAAGTTTTAAAAGACGGTAGGCGCTAATTGCGAGTTTTGCCACCGCCTTGCGTTTTTCTGACCAAAGCACATGCTTAAGCATAATTATGCGCACATTAAGCACTAGGCGTTTTGCTATTGCCTAGAGCCTAGGCGTGCCTTTTGTTTACTATGGTTTAAACTCAAGACCAAACCATAGCTACCTTCCTAGTTCACCTGGGCTCTTCTTAGTTTAACTACACTCTTTGTAATGGACTCAACTGTATCCAACAAGGATAATTACTACTCCCTCCGTCTCACAATTTAAGAGCGTTTTGCAAGCTAAGAATTTTACGTAAACACGGATATGCATGTCTATGTGTGTGCGCACGCACACACACATAGTGACGACTCTCGCGACTACTCATGCACATCATCGATGTCTCGTTCTCCCTGCACCCTCACAAACTTAGTACTGCCTCATTTTGTTCCTAGGGAGGGAGTACTTGAATTACTCCTTTTCTTACCTTTCCTATCTCTAGCATAATCTATCCAATGCCTTCACGGATGAGCCTATATCCTGCTGCCTTGTGCACCCACGGCCATAACAGATCTGTTAGAATAAAAGCAACATATATATCGTAGAGACATCTGGACCTACCAGCTTAAACAAACAAATTGAAGTTATGAACTACTCTCAAATCCATGGCTGCTAACTTAAAGCACCAAATTGATGATACCGCTGCCTTGGAGGCTGTTTCAGGTGATATAAATGACATGTTAAGCAAGCAAATAAAAAAGGGGGTTGCTTATAGGCATCATGGGCATATATTCTGTACAGTATTGCACTCCTGTTTATTTATTGAATGAATATGAATCGAGCTGTGCAATATGTTTACATGGCATTTGGCCGGCCTTATTTATCTTGATACAGGTGGGCAGCAGCAGCATCTGAAGTGTCACTCAACTCTATGATTCTGCCTGCTGCTTTGTACTTTTGGCAGTTACCACATTTCATGGCCCTTGCGTACTTATGCCGTGACGACTACGTTGCTGGAGGGTAACTCAATTATTAATTCCAACTGGTTATTACTAGATCTATCTAGTGTAGAAGTTACATCAAAATTGTTACAGGCCTTTACATTGATTGACTTGTTGATTCAGGTACCGAATGCTCTCTTTTGCTGATCCTAGTGGTACAAGAACTGCATGGGTATCACTCAGGAATTGTCTCTACATGCTGCCATTGGGGTTACTTGCATACAACTGTAAGTAGTAATAATGCATATTGGTTCTCTAGTTTCCATTACTTGTAATAAAATTGGTCAAACTTGGGATATGTAATCATGCATATTGGGTATAACTGTAAGTACCAATGATCATATAGGTTCTCTAATAATTTCCATTTGCTTCTACTTGTAACAAATAAACTTGGTCAAACTTGAGATGCTACTCATGGAACTAACAAATTGTTAATCTGTAGGGGGTCTAACATCTGGATGGTTCAGTTTTGAAGCATCACTTCTAACGACGGGCCTTACCATTGGAGCCTTATCATTTGTACTGGATCCTACTCACAAGAGTGCAAGAAGAATGTTCCATGGCAGCCTTTTGTATCTTCCTGCTTTAATGGCAGGACTTATATTGCATCGGCTGCCTAACCAATGAGAATAGCGAGATCGCTGGAGTTCTTTGTGTTGCTGAGCTGCGGGACGACGAAGAAAGAGCTAGACAGAAAAGGGAACATCATCGTGCTCAGTCACGCCCTGCAGTTGACTATGTTTCTGTAGCCCCATTCCCCTTCTTACCTGTACCTATGTACATATCTGGCCAAGCTCATGAGTAATCAATGCCTTCCTAGCATTCCTTCCTTTTTTTTTCTGTTGTAAGGAAATTCTTTTTCGCTCTTCCACAAGAATTTTTCCTGCTCATGGGAGATCCACTTTGTATTGCTAAAAAAATCTGAGAATGATGAGCGTAATTTTTATTTGGAAAAAATATAAAGTTGAGCTGTCAGGGGGATTTCGCGGCAATGCTCATGATTTGGGAATTTCGTGAATGCAATGAGCATGTGGATAATCTAGGCATGAGTTGCACATGTAGGAGCTTTTACCCATGTTCATGCCACCTGTTCTAGTCGTAGCATCGTACTTCTGCAGGATGTTTTCTCTTGTATGGACAATGTGGTTACAGCGTGCATCTTGCGAGCTTGTAAGTTTTGTCTAGAGGCTATCTTGGCTTCGGCTTATGTAGGAGTGACAAGTCAAGGGAATACGGCAGCCGCATGGCCATGTAGTAACAACGTCGTAGTAACGATGGACGTTACTGCTGACTTGATCGTGTGGTGATGTAACCAGACTTGAAGGCGCTGTTAGTAACCCCAGGCCAAGATGGCTATTGCAGCATTTTGAGTGCAATCCTCTTTGAAGACGAAGGCAATGATTTTTCCAACTTGTATTTCCGACCAAGGACGAGGGAGATTTTTTGTCTACCAATGAGAGAATGAAACCTATGGTGTGTGCACATACATGTGTTCCGAGATGATCTGGAGTCCAATCATACGTTGACCATAGACAAGCTCCCTCGTCTGTGTTCTCAAATGCTATGGATTGTTTACATTTAGAAGAATAGCATGCTGGAGTGAAGAAGAAGAATGCCGTAGAAACTCCAAGAAGCTAGCAAACGGTTTTTAGGACTCTAGTAGTTAATGCAGGAGAATGTGAAGAGACATAAAAGGGGCCTGTAGAAGATCTGCCATTTCAAGTTACTCTTCCTTTCCCTATGCCTCCCATGTCTAGTGGCTTGAAATGTTTCCCCTTGTGGAGAAACAAAATCTCATTCTCAAGGCCCCCGATCCCTGATTCACTCCTTCAGGTTGCACTCCTCCAAGAGCAGACCCAAGATTGTTGAGCAGGGTGTGCAATGCCTTGTGGCCAACTCAATGGGAATGTTCTATCACCATCCATCCTTGTTTTCTTTCTCCCCTCCCACTTATACCATGATTCAAGAAGGGGATTAGATGAGGCAAGTAGTAGATAGGCTTGAGTCACATGAGGGAAGTAGATATGGATCCGAAGGTGAGCGGGGATAAATTTAGTGGTAAAGGTGGAGAGTATATATCACAAGAAAATGTGGAAAGTATATATCACGAGAAGATGTCTCAAGTTGAACTACCATGTGAAGCAATTTGCAGAAGAAAGGAGAGAAGGATAGGTAGAATGCAATGCTTTAGAAGGTGTGAAGAACCTATAAATAGGCAGGAATAGATCATAAGGATTAAGGGGTCATGGGGAGTGGATGGAGTTAAAATGTTGAAGCAGCATATTTCACCTGAATCGCCCCCCGGGGTCGCTCCCGCTCGAGCGACTCCGAAGGCCCCCCGCAACCCTAGTCAACCGCTCCCCATCTCGATTCCCATGGCCGCTGCCGCCGGCGGCGCCGGCTGCGGTGGCGGTGCCCGTCTCGCCGAAGGGCGAAGGGCAGAGGAGGCGCACATCTGCTATGTCTCGGGGCGGAGGAACATGGCGTAGGGTGTGCACGCGGGAAGATCAACGGGCGAGAAGACGAGGCGACGATGCTGGCCTTTGTCGGAGCGACTAGGTGGCTCTTCGGCGTGCTGATCCGTGGCGTGCGGGCGTTGGCAACGCGGACCCTTCCTAGGTTCAATCTGGGCCCGCGAGTCGCGGTCCGGATGTTGTTGTTTGCGTCAAGCGCGGGGCAGCGGCGCTGGGCCTGATCTGGTGCGACACTCGATTGTTCTATCTGTTCAGCGCCGGAAGACCAATGGCGGCCTCGTCTTCTCCCCGACGGTAAGTTGGTGGTGTGGGGGCCGCTGGCTTGGGATTAAAGGTGGATTGGCCCTGCTCATCTTCTTGCACCAAGTAGCAAATCTGCTTGAAATCAGCCTCCTTGATCTGCCTGTTGATGAGTTCCGGTGTTCCTATCGGAGATCTCCGACGATGTGCCTTACGCCACTCGATATCTAGATTGGAATTGATCTGGTCATGTGCACCCTCGCCTTCAGCCAGTGAGGTTTCATGAGGGCGTGGAGCGAAGCTTCTCCTTTTGGTCGATGTCATGGGACATGTCTAAATATAGATTTCCAAGAAATTGATAGAGGTGGAGAAAGTCATGTGGTTATGATCGAAGGTTTATAATGGCGGAGATGTGTATTGGCTGTGATGAAGACTATGCGGCACATGTTCTTCCTGTGTGTCGAGTGTTTGACGACTTGCAACACCAGCCTTGGCAAGAGGAGGTGGCAGCACAGGCAGACTGCATTTTTGATGGTGCTCCTCGAGTACCAAGTCGCGGTTTCTAGGGTGAAAACTCATAGTCTGGCCTTCGTTGGTTGTACTTGGCAATGACCTTGTTGAAGGGATTGTTTTGGAAACTTGGACTTTCTCCGGGGTGAAAACCCAGGTTCTTCGATCGGGCCACGACAACGTTTGTGCATTATTTCCTTCTTGAAGGTGTTGCTTTTGGAGAATCACTTTTGTAGTCCAGGTGTTGTCTTCGATGGTGGTTAGAGTGTTGTTGTTGCGAGTTTTTCATCACCGTGATGGGGGTCTTTGTTTTCTTTTTCTCTCTTTTTTATTTTCTTCTTGGCTGTGTGCATCCTTTATGTCTTTTTGACATTTTGTTGGTGCAGAGGCTGGGTGTAATTGGTATCTTCGTGATATTAATATATTCCCTTTATCGAAAAGTATATTTCACATGACCATGCATATAAACCCAGTTCTCGCACATGGGCATTACTCGTTTATCTAGTTTGCTATTATATTTCATAAACCCTCAACCAACATCAATAAAACTGATGCATGCAATTACATATTTTATTTTGTTGTGTTCAATTGCGCCATTACTTCACCATAGATTTCTCCATTAGTTGTGCTCCCTTACTTTTGTTCATTGTTCATCAACCATCACACTATTTGGTATCCATATGGATCAATGGTAGCTATTTGACTAGCCACGGGTGTGTCTTTATTCAGTAGAGCTAGTGTCACATCTTGCTCTGGGTGAGCCATAGTGGCAGAGCAAGGATTTCCGACATGGGAATGTGGAGTCAAATTGTTTTTTTCTTGTAGAACGATTTAAGACATAAAGAAGTTCATAATAATAACAAAGAAACTGTAAATTATAAATTGTGGCAATTGTGTCTCCAATAATTTAGTTACATTGCAAGAACAAGATGAATTATGTTAGATAGTGTGGTAGCATGGTGGACAGTCTTAGAAATTTAAAAGGTCATAATGCTATTACCAAATAACGGTCATAATCTAGAAATTTAGATGCATAAAATACATCTTGTTTTTCTTCCACTTCTTCACAACTTTTATAACGAGCCAATGAAAATTACGGTCAAATTTGACTGGATAATACAATAGATTAATAAAAACAAAAGTAAACAATGAATATAATCCTCTATTCTCGACTAACAATTTGGAGAAATGAATATTAAGAAAAATAAATAGAACATTCACAAAGAACAATCAGAGGATGGTTGATTTACGCACGCCGCCGTTGCCACTTGACTGCTAGATGCAAATGTGTCGTGTGTGCTATGTTGTGTCACTGCTAAGTGCGTACGCGGAGGAAGTGAGCAGGCGACACACAATCAATCATGGTTTTCTTGTGTTTGTTGTGAGAGATTACTCAAATATATTGTTTTGACTATTTGTTACATCAACCATCAATATTAAAGTTTTGTGTAATTTACTCATAGTGTAATTGAACACGATGACATAAAGTGACATCTTTATTCAAGAGAGAGAGAGGAGGTTTGAGATGAAAGTGACTTCCATTCGTTTCTTGCTTGCTATCCAATCCTTTGCTAGTCCTCGCAAGAAAACCATGAATCGTGTACTCTGATACTTTAAACTACGACCGAATCATGCTGATAGGCTGCCAGACATCATGATCTAGTATCACTTTGTTTATAGCTGTAGTATTGCCAAAATTCTATGTGGTACTGTGGTGCCGTAATACAAGTCCAGCTTTGAAAGCTGTGCTGCTCAGCTTTCTGTGTCTCGACCTAGACATCGAACTGAGTCAACAAGCCTTTCTGATTCCTCTCATTCCAATGAGCAGGACTCTATACATGAATTATATTATCCTAGATTGTTTTCTCTCTTGTATTTCTACTAGCTAGCTATTGTATTATATGGATGGGTATGAGAAGTGACAAGAAGAAAGCAATGCTACAGCCTCTTATATCATGAGCGATCGAGTAAGTGTTGCAAAGGAAAATGTACTATGACGTTAATTCAATGCAAGATTCCTGCTCTATCTACTACCATTGTTCATTGAAGATATATCATAAGCTCATTTGTTGGAAGAACTTATGAGTCCTGTACCAAACCGTATGAACGGGACTGAAAATGGATGAAGCTCTGATGTTACTCTCATTGGTGTCGTGTATATGTAGTTGGAGGTAATATCATACAATGTCGACCAAAGGCACTTCTCACCTTTTTGGACAATATAAGTAGAGAAGTAATAAATGTGTGTACACTGTTGGGAGACGGTAGCACGGGATACCTACAGCCGGTTTGGATGGTGGTTCAACAATAAGATAGGTGTATAGTCATGTGATGTAGCTTGGACACACTTTGAAAGAGAGTGACATGGCCTAGCTTCAACATGTCAGAGAGTAAAGGAAATTGCATCAGGCTGTATCACGCGTCTTAAGATGCCAGCCAACATTATGTTGAACCTTACATGTGGGTCTGACACATTATTTTCGTTCAAACGGTAAGGACTTTGTTTGTGTTTGTTGTGAGAGATTACCCCAATATATTATTCACTATTCGATACATCAACCAGTTTTGTGTAATTTACTAACAATGTAATTAAACATGATGACATCGTTATTGGACAGAAAGGAGGATAGAGTTGAAAATGGCTTTTATTTATTTAGTGCTTGTTATCCTAAATGACTGCCTCTACATATACAAAGCATGGCTTGGCTTGAAAGACAAGTATTGGACTCATAACATTACATCTCCTTTGATAATCGTCATAACAGAAACATGAATCATGTACTCGTATTTAAACTATGAACGAACATACCTATTGGCAGACAAAAATCGTGATCTGGTACCACTTTGTTTATTGTTGTAGCATCTCCAGGAAGATACGTGGTATTGCTGTGCCCTAATACAAGTCCAACTTCTTGAGACGTGCTTCTCTGAGTTCTGTCTCTCAGCCTATACATCCAACATAGACAACATGTGTTTCTGATTCTTCTCATTCCAATTTACATGACTATAAACTTGAATTTATCTTCAGCTTGCTTTCTCTCTTGTATTTCTTCTTGCTAGCTATTGTATTATATGGATGGGCATTAGATGAGTTGGGGAGAACACGCAATGCAACAACCTCTTATATATATCACGAGCGTTTCAGCAAGTGCTGCATGTCGTGTAACATGCAAAGGAAAATGTTATATGACGTTAATTCAATGCAAGATTCCTGCTCTATCTACTATATTGAAGACATATCATAAGTTCATTTGTTGGGAGAATTTACGAGTCATGTACCAAACCGCGTGAATGGGACTAAAACAAGTGAAGCTCTGATGGCACTTTCGTTTGATGTTGCTTATTTATATGTAGTTGGAGGTAATAGCATATATTGTCGACCCAAGACACCCCTCACCTTTATCAGTGGGGATCCAGAATTTGAAGTTACCCGGGATAAACTTTTAAAGGAAACAAAAAATCGATGCCATGATACAATTAAATAAGACATTCAACAGAATTAATTGGCCAAGTAGTATTGAACTTGGCAAGCTGATCAACAAAACTAATTCTTCAAAATAATTACATTATCAAAAACTAGCGAAAAATATATAACACAACCGAATATGCATATAAATTCTAACTTGGAGATCTACAACCTTCCATTAGGCCAATATGACAAGAAATCAAATAATGGAATTGGAGAAGCAGCCCCTGGAAGAAGACAAGTTTACGAGGAGAGTGGAAGAACCTGCTGCTTACTGCCTTGTTGGCTGCTAATTACAAATTTGAGCAGGGTGCGGTGTTATGGAGATGATGTCTTGCGTGCGGGCTGCGCCCTGAGCAGGAACGGGTGGACTTCATCCTTCCCCATCCAACGCCTTCGGTGGGACTTTGGCAGCGCCGCGGCAAGGCAGCGAGTCGACGTGCATGGAGGTGTTTTTGACCTGAACGATTTTCCGGATCGATCGTCCATTGAAAACTAGCGGAATTGGGAGCGTCAAGGCTCAAGCATGTATAGATAAAATGGGTTTAAGTTCAACTGGGCATGTACTGCCGGTTTCTGCGACTTAACTGATAGCCGATCTCATAAAACGAAATGGAATCTTCCCCCCTCTCATCTTCCTGCTTGATCTCCCCAGCTATGCAGACATACAACCCTGAAAACAAGAACAAAGCTTCACTCCCGCCCCCCATGGTAGCCAAAGTAGTAACGGGTAATCCTAGGTTCCAAAAGTTTACCCGTGGTGGCCGCCCCTACACGCCCCCATGCCGGACCTGCCCCTGTCTTTTTTGGACCATATAAGTAGATAAGAAAAATATTGCAGACCACATTCTCATAAGTTGGTGTAACAGAAAACTTGGAAGGCAAAAAAAAAACTTCGAAGGCAATAAATAAAGCATGCAAACGAGAATCTGGCACGTTCTTTGCTAACGTTCCTAACAAAAGCACCAAGCAAGCCCCATGTTCGTCCTAGCATTATTACTTTAGTGGCACTAGCAATAGGGCCTGTGTGTTGCAACAAGAGATTTTTTTTGCATAATCTCCAATGGCCATGACTACATTTTGCTCCATCACCGAGATAAACTATCACTCTCAATTTCATGAAATCAAGAATATTCTTTTAAACTCGTGCACATATCTGAAATTGTGAACATGTTTCAAATCCTTAAACACTTTTACAAATTTTTAAACATTTAATCAAGATCACGTTTTGAATTTATTAACATTTTATAAAATTTGCAAATATTTTTTAAAACAGTTAACATTTTCTTAAACAATTTTCTTCAATCGGTGAAAATTTCTAGAATTGATGATTTTTTTTGGAAATTGCTGGTACAATTTTTGAAATTCATGAACATTTTTTTGATCTAGACAAAGGGCCCGTGCACTCAATGGGCCATGACCACATTTTACTGCATCACTGGGATACACTATCACTCTCATTTTCTTGAAATCGTAATAACTTTTTTAAAAATCATGAACATATTTTTAAACTCGTGAGCATATCTGAAATCGTGAACATATTTCAAATTATTGAACATTTTTACAGATTTTCGAAAATTTTCTAAAATCAAGAACATTTTATACTATTTGCAAACATTTTTTTATAATTGTGAACGTTTGTAAAATATTTTTCTTCAATAGGTTAACATTCGTAGAATCAATGGACATTTCCTTCGAAATTGTTTGGTGGAACAATTTTTGAAATTCATGAAAATTATTGTGATTTAACGAACACTTTTGAAATGCATGACCATTTTTTGAATCAGCAGACATTTTATCAATGAATAAAGTATTTGTATGTCACGAACAATTTTTTATTTTTTAAATATATTTTTCAATTCGTCAACATTTTTGAATTGGTGAAATTTTATTCAATTTCATTAATGTTTTGGATACACAAACTTTTTTAATAAATCATGAACATTTTTTGATTCCCATGCATTTGTTGTGAGAACTGTGAATATGTTATGAATACGCAAACATTTTCTAAAAGTCACGAACATGTTCTGAGTCCATAAACATTTATGAATTATTAAAGACTTTATTTCAAAATTATCATGTTTATAAATTTTGTATTTTTCTAATTCAAATTATTTAAATTACAAAAAACGCTGATGAAAAACGAAAACGAAAAATAAAATACGATTTTTGGAAAACAGACCGCCCAAACATGGGCCGGCCCAAACATGCGCGTTGTTTGTTCTCCCAGCTCGCACAGAGCGCAGTATAAAATGTTTGTACTATGCCGGCCCAAGAAGGGATTTCCCTGTGTGAAACCTTTTTTATAACTTCTAGGTGGCATCGGCAGGTAATATTTTGCAACTTTGGGAGTAATTCCGATAATGTACCACCAGAAGCAATAGCCCTTTTATTATTATTAGTAGCAAAAAAGATCCCATGCGTTGGGACGGGAGAAAAAGATACCACTGTAACCCAAATAATCATGAGTCAAGAAACCAATAGGTCCATGTTCTTTATTTCGACATGACATCCCATCTTGTTGCCATTTATCGATCGTCGCATTCTCGCATACGATGATCATAGTGCTTACAAAAGCACAACGCGCTCTCTCGCGGCATAAGATGAGGTTTTTCATTAGCTACATTTATTTCATCTTCAATTTGTTTGTGCACTACTGATTAAGGTTGCACTCCAAATAACATTTTAAAAATGGTCAAGAGGTAAAAATAAAATTATATGCGGATTCTACATATTTTTCAAATCAAATTTCATATATAACATGTTAAAATTGATGTTATGGTCCAAAAGATATGGATATTTTTTTAAAAATTGTTCTATGTAGAATGTGGGTTAATTAGCATAAAAGGCATGCTGCTTTCTGTAAAAACACAAAGACTGATTTAATTTGTCACTTAAAACTGAACTATGGGTTGATTACCTGAAAGTGTAGGGGGTTTTGTGTAAAATCCGAAAAATGTTCTATTCTCTTAATTAAAATAGGACTGCAGGTTGAATATCAAAAAACACAGGGACTTCTTTGTAAAATGCCGATGACGTAGGACCACAACACGTTGTCTCCCTAAATGCCACTGAACTTTGTCTCCCTAAATGCTCTGTTGCAGGAGTTTGCTCTTTCAGGTGAGTTAATTGCAAAAAACAACCACATTTGTGGCTAGGTTTGCAAAAAACAACCACATGTTACGATGTATTCACTTAATGCTGCCGTCAATCTTGCTTGATGTACTTAAATTCAAGGTAGGAACAATAATAGCGAAAGTGCTATTGTGAACCAGAGCTCACAAGATCTCGGATGAACAGTAAAATCCAAGAAAATAGTAAACAAAATCAGAATTTTTTTGGCAAGAAACATTTATGTTTTTTCCTACACGTGTGCAAATTTTCATGATGAGATAACATTCGTAAAGGTGTGGGCAAAAAAATCAATACTTTATGTTTTCACGAGGGCCTAACTTTTGATGCATCTCTACATGGGATCGTAGTCATGCACAAGTTTTGTAATGAGAATTTTGCATATTTGTTTTTGGAAAGTGCATTCTGTGAGTCGCTAGAGACTAATGTGTTTTATGTTGGTCAAGCAAGATACTCAAATATTTCAATGTCTAGCTAGCGTCATTTGCTTTCCCCATAATTATTCTGAGCTAAATGATACAGTTTCTGTTGTAGCAAGAAACTGTATTGAACGTGAGTGTGAATGTGTTTCTATAATGCCTTAAACAGACTTTTACCCCCTAGAGTTTGTGCAATGCATGTCTGCTTTCGAGTTGTCCGTGATAATTCTTTTATCTTGATTAGTTAAAAAATGGAAACAATATCATAGTACTATTACTAAAGAGATAACTGTATGGTTATGCTGAGGACCTGTTGTGACAAATTAACAGCAGAGTAAACCTCCAAAAGAGAGTTCTACAAACCAGCATGCATTACCATTCTTCTTATTTCGTCACAGAATTTGATTGTATAATTCATCTACAATCATGAATTGATTTGCTCTTGCTGCTAATGTGTTCTTGTGAAGTAAAAGAACTGTCGTTATATGTCCTTTGGTTCAACTCTCGGTACCCATTAACATGAGAATTCATAAAATGCATGGCTGCAATACGATATATTGCTCGCAGTTACATCCAGTTAAATATGCAACTCTTTGTTTGCATTGAATTTGGGGCGTGGACCTGGTTGTCCATTCGATGTTCAATCCTGATTTGCGCAATGCTCATCCATGTCATGAATTAGGCGGGCATCAAGGCAAAGGTGATCGTTCATATTTTGATTCAGTTTTCTATGTATATCCATCTCTTTCTTATACCATAAAGTTGATGGACTTTATGCACATCGACAAAATATGGCAAAGCGCGTTTGCATCTAGTAAACCTGATGCGTGCATTTACCTACTTTATTCTATTTTGTTGTGTTCAATGGCACCATTACTTCACCATAGATTTCCCCATTAGTTGTGCTCCATTGCTTGTTGATTGTTCATCAACAATCACACTTTTTGGTATCCATGTGGATCGATGGTAGCTATATGACAAGCCATGGGTGGGTCTTTCTTCACTAGAGCTACGTGTCACATCTCGCTCTGGGTGAGCCATAGTGGCAGAGCCAGGATTTCCGACATGGGAATGTGGAGTCAACTTTTTTGTTTTGCTGTACAATGATGTAAGACATAAAAAGTTCATAATAATAGCAATGAAACTGTAAATTATTATTTGTGGCAACTGTGTCTCCAATAATTTAGTTACATTGCAAGAACAAGACGGATCAAGTTAGATAGTGATGGTAGCATGGTGGACAGCTTAGAAATTTGAATAGTTATAATGCTATTCGCACAAAAATGGTCAGAATGCATAAATTTAGATGCATAAAATACATCTTGTTTTTCTTGCACTTCTTCACAACTTTTACAGCGAGCCAATGCAAGCGGTAGTCAAATTTGACTGGATACTACAATAGATTAATGAACACAAAATTAAACAATGAATATAATCCTTTATTCTCGACTAAAAATTTGGAGAAATCAAGATTAAAAAAATAAATAGAACATTCACAAAGAACAATCAGACGATGAGTGACTTACGCACGCCGCCGTTGTCAGCTTGACTGCTGGATGCAGATGCATCGTGTGTGTTGTGTTGTGTTGTTGTTGAATGCGTACGCGGAGGAGGTGGGCAGGCGATCAATCGGGCGACAAGCGGCAAACTAATTCATGGCGATTCGCGACAACCAACTGATGATGCGGCGGTTGCTTCTGATGGCCGATGCGAGCGTGCGGCGCAGCGATGCCCAGTTTTATGAATTGGCGATTGTATTAGCTGAATCGCAGGCTCAAGGCGCTGTCGTCTGGCTCTAGTCAAGCTATCTGCTCGAGTTCACTCAATCTAGTTGCCCAGTGTTAAGGGGCACGGCTATGCTTCACTTCTAGCGAGACCGAGGGAATTCTAACGTCAAGCATAAGGCGAGTTGCACCAGCCCAGGCGCATGGGAGACCACAACCTTGTTTTTTTGTGTTTTTTGTCATGTTTTCTATTCCTTTTTTACTTTCATTTTATACTTCCAAATAAATTTATTACACAAAAAATTACATAAAGCATTTAAACAAATGTTAACCAAGCATTTGAATTTCTTTTAATGTGTATAGAGAAATTGTTTCTCATGCATACGAAAAATGTAATAAATAATATTCAATGTGTGTGAAAAAATTTGGACATGTATTTAAACAAAAACATATTAATCCAAGTATTTCAAAAACAATGTACTACAAGCATTTAAAGAACTTTAATTAAATATGTGAAAAATGTTTAATGTGAATAGAAAAAATGTTAAGCTTGTATTTTCAAAAAAAAATTATTCAAGCAGTTGAAAAATGTTAAATGTGTATAGATAAAAAGTTGACCACGTAAGTTAAAAATGATAAAATTGTATTTGAAAAATGTTAAATGTATATAGAGAAGTGTTGACTATGTATTTAAAAAATGTTAATTTTGTATTTGAAAAATATTAATGAAGCATTTGAAAAATATTAAATATGCACAGAAAAAATGTTGACCATCTATGAAAAAATTGTCAATCTTGTATTTGAAAAATGTTAAACAAGTATTAGAAAACAAAAAAAAAACTGATGAAAAACAAGAAAGAAAGAAAATGAAGAAAAAAGAAAAATGCCAGTGAAAACCGAGAAAGAAACAGAGAAAACCAAAGTAGAAACAAGGAAAAAAGAAACAAAATAAAAAACCATTAAAACAGAGAAAGAAACGAAAAACCGCGTTAAAAATAGGATAACCAGGGGAAAAACTGGCTCTTTTGTCCCTCAAGTTGGTCTCACCCTACTAGTTTAATACGAACCTGACTTTGACCCAGTGGTATGCAGCGCGGCCTAGCATCCAGAAGGCCAGGGATCGATCCACGCTTCAGGTGCGAGCTTGTTCTGTCTCGCTATAAGCGAGATATAGCTCTCACGTTCGTTAAGCCTCAAGATAAGGCCCAACAGCCCAATACAGGCCCAAGTATCACTGAATCATTTTCTTGTGCAACTAAGTGCAATATACCGCATATAAAGTCATATAGGAGCTTATATATTGAAAACTTTTACAGAAAATATTGGGTATGCATTCTGTAACCGTGATTAGCGTGGCTCCGTCCCTGGCCTTGGGCCCATATAAACAATAGTTGATGGTTAATCCCCAAGGTCCATGTAGGTGCATCATAAGGTGGTTGGAAGTTTAGTATCACCTCACAAGTGAAGACGAGTAGATACCTTTTTATAAGAGTTTCTCTTTCACGTACTATTGAAGTTTGAGAAGAAAAATGGTACACGCGCGCTCCTTCTACGCCGCCCGCCTCGTCATGCTTTGCCCGCATGTTGTGTTTCATGATCGAGCCGAAACGAGTTTAAACATATGTCATATGTGCACTTTACTTTTGCCGGTTAAGAACATGTAATTAATCTGAGATTAATTACGAGTCGCTAATGAAAGTGCCACTGTCCTAGACATTGGACAGTGGTTGTCGGCCGACTCGGTCGTGGACCTAGCCTTACAAATCCCTACTTGATGGCGAATATACCGAATATACTGAGGCATTGGCAACCTTGGCTGACACACTCAGTTCCTAACCCTACTAATGATCCACTATTCCACTCACTGTTGCTGCTTCCGGCAATCCCATCTCGTCGACCGCGTGCATGACCGTTCGGTAGAGCAGGTCTCAAGAACCCCGTCCTTTAAGATTCTGCACCAGTAGAAGGGCGATAATGTTTTTGTGGAGCGTATCGATGTGACTGCTTCATGTTCGTTTTCCTCCTCATCCTCTCTTTTGACTACTTTCCCAACACTGGTGCCATAGCCGACAATGATGCCAACAAGAAGAAGGCCGCGGACGACGCCGAAGCCGCTGCCTCATATAAAGAAACGAACGTGTACTCCAGACAGAAGTGTCGGCACAACGAGACAAACGCCACCAACCGACAGCCCGCGGTGCTATCGCGCCGCGCACAATAGCAATAGTGCTACCGCCTCGTAGTGTGGCGACAGGGCCCACAGGCAGACTACGGTTCCGTTGCGACTTGTCAGCTACCTCCGAAAGGTGTTACGTGGCGCCTGCCGCCTAGTCCTATGGCGGCAGGGGATGCCGCCTCCGCTTGTGGCGACAAGTGCCACGTGTCGGCTGGTGCTCGTGCCGCCATGACCCAGCTGGTCTTTTGTGCCAATGTGATGTTAGGGAATGCAGTAATTTCAAAAAGAAATCCTACGCACACGCAAGATCATGGTGATGCATAGCAGCGAGAGGGAAGAGTGTCGTCCACGTACCCTCATAGACCGTAAGCGGAAGCATTATGACAACGCGGTTGATGTAGTCATACGTCTTCACGATCGATCGATCCTAGTACCGAAGGTACGGCACCTCCACGATCTGCACACGTTCGGCTCGGTGACGTCCCCATGAAATCACGATCTAGCAGAGTATCGAGGGAGAGCTTCGTCAGCACGACGGCATGATGACGGTGATGATGATGCTACCGGAACAAGGCTTCGCCTAAGCACCGCTACGATATGACCGAGGTGGATTATGATGGAGGGGGGCACCGCACACGGCTAAAAGATCAATGATCAGCTTGTGTGTCCATGGGGTGCCCCCTCCCCCGTATATAAAGGAGTGGAGCAGGGGAGGGCCGACCCTCTACTATGCCGCTCCCTGGGGTATCCTACTCCCACCGGGAGTAGGATTCCCCCCCTTCCAAGTAATAGGAGTAAGGGAGAAGGAAGGGGAAGAGATAAGAGAAGGAAGGAGGGGGCGCCGCCCCTCCCCCTAGTCCAATTCGGACTAGGCCTTTGGGGGGCGGCCTGCCCTAGGCAGCCCCTCTCTCTCCCCTAAAGCCCAATAAGGCCCATATGCTCCCCGGCGAATTCCCGTAAATCTCCGGTACTCCGATAAATACCCGAACCACTCAGAACATTTCCGATGTCCGAATATAGCATTCCAATATATCGATCTTTACGTCTCGAACATTTCGAGACTCCTCGTCATGTCCCTGATCTCATCCGGGACTCTGAACAATCTTTGGTACATCAAAACACATAAACTCATAATACTTATCGTCACCAAACGTTAAGCGTGCGGACCCTACGAGTTCGAGAACTATGTAGACATGACCGAGACATGTCTCCGGTCAATAACCAATAGTGGAACCTGGATGCTCATATTGGTTCCTACATATTCTATGAAGATCTTTATCGGTCAAACCGCATAACGATATACGTTATTCCCTTTGTCATCGGTATGTTACTTGCCCGAGATTCGATCGTCGGTATCCCAATACCTAGTTCAATCTCGTTACCGGCAAGTCTCTTTACTCGTTCCGTAATGCATCATCCTGCAACTAACTCATTAGTCACATTGCTTGCAAGGCTTATAGTGATGTGCATTACCGAGAGGGCCCAGAGATACCTCTTCGAATATCGGAGTGACAAATCTAATATTGGTCCATGCCAACTCAACAAACACCATCAGAGACACCTGTAGAGCACCTTTATAATCATCCAGTTATGTTGTGACGTTTGGTAGCACACAAAGTGTTCCTTCGGTATTCGGGAGTTGCATGGTCTCATAGTTATAGGAACATGTATAGTTATGAAGAAAGCAATAGCAACAAACTAAACGATCATCGTGCTAAGCTAACGGATGGGTCAAGTCAATCACATATTCTCTAATGATGTGATCCCGTTAATCAAATGACAACTCATGTCTATGGTTAGGAAATATAACCATCATTGATTCAACGAGCTAGTCAAGTAGAGGCAAACTAGTGACACTCTGTTTGTCTATGTATTCACACATGTATTAAGTTTCCGGTTAATACAATTCTAGCATGAATAATACACATTTATCATGATATAAGGAAATATAAATAACAACTTTATTATTGCCTCTAGGGAATATTTCCTTCAGTCTCCCACTTGCACTAGAGTCAATAATCTAGTTCACATCGACATGTGATTTAACACCAATAGTTCACATCTTTATGTGATTAGTTCACATCTCCATGGGACTAACACCCAAAGGGTTTACTAGAGTCAATAATCTAGTTCACATCGCTATGTGATTAACACCCAAAAAGTGATCATGTTTTTCTTGTGAGAGAAATTTAGTCAACGGGTCTGCCACATTCAGAGCCGTTTGTATTTTGCAAATTTTCTATATCTACAATGCTTTGCACGGAGCTACTCTAGCTAATTGCTCCCACTTTCGATATATATCTAGATCGAGACTTAGAGTCATCCAGATCATGTCAAAGCTTGCATCGACGTAACTCTTTACGACGAACTCTTTGTCACCTCCATAATCGAGAAAGATTTCCTTATTCCACTAAGGATATTTTTGACCGTTGTCTAGTGATCCACTCCGGGATCACTATTGTACCCTCTTGCCAAACTTGTGATGAGGTTCATAATAGGTCTGGTACACAGCATAGCATACATTATAGAACCTATGACTGAGGCATAGGGAATGACTTTTCATTCTCTTTCTATTTTCTGCCGTGGTCGGGTTTTGAGTCTTTACTCAACTTCACACCTTGCAACACAGGCAAGAACTCCTTCTTTGACCTTTCCATTTTGAATTACTTCAAAATCTTGTCAAGGTATGTACTCATTGAAAATATATCAAGCGTCTTGATCTATCTCTATAGATCTTGATGCTCAATATGTAAGTAGCTTCATCGAGGTCTTTCTTTGAAAAACTCTTTTCGAACACTCGTTTATGCTTTCCAGAAAATTCTACATTATTTCTGATCAACAATATGTCATTCACATATACTTATCAGCAACGCTGTAGTGCTCCCACACACTTTCTTGTAAATACAGGCTTCACCGCAAGTCTGTATAAAACCATATGCTTTGATCACTTTATCAAAGTATATATTCCAACTCCGAGATGCTTGCACCAGTCCATAGATGGATCGCTGGAGCTTGCACACTTTGTTAGCACCTTTAGGATTGACAAAACCTTCTTGTTGCATCATATACAACTCTTCTTTAAGAAATCAATTAAGGAATGTTGTTTTGATATCCATTTGCCAGATTTCATAAAATGCGACAACTGCTAACATGATTCGGACATACTTTTAATCATCAATACGAGTGAGAAAATCTCATCGTAGTCAACATCTTGAACTTGTCGAAAAAAATTATGACAATTCGAGCTTTGTAGATAGTAACACTACTATCAGCGTCCGTCTTCCTCTTGAAGATTAATTTATTCTCAATGGCTCGCTAATCATTGGGCAAGTCAATCAAAGTCCATATTTTGTTCTTTATACATGGATCCCATCTTAGATTTCATGGCCTTAAGCCATTTCGTGGAATCTGGGCTCATCATCGTTTCCTCATAGTTCGTAGGTTTGTCATGGTCTAATAACATGACTTCCAGAAAGGATTACCGTACCACTTTGGTGCGGACCATACTCTGGTTGTCCTACGAGGTTCGGTAGTAACTTGATCTGAAGTTTCATGATCATCATCATTAGCTTCCTCACTAATTGGCGTAGGAATCACTAGAACTGATTTCTATGATGAACTACTTTCCAATTTGGGAGAAGGTACAATTACCTCATCAAGTTCTACATCCCTCCCACTCACTTCTTTCGAGAGAAACTTCTTCTCTAGAAAGGATCCACTCTTAGCAACAAATCTTGTCTTTCGGATTTGTGATAGAAGGTGTAACCAACAGTTTCTTTTGGGTATCCTATGAAGACGCACTTTTCTGATTTGGGTTTGACCTTATCAGTCTGAAACATTTTCACATAAGCATCACAACCCCAAACTTTAAGAAACGACAGCTTAGGTTTCTAGCCAAACCATAGTTCATACGGTGTCGTCTCAACGGATTAGACGATGCCCTATTTAACTTGAATGTAGTTGTCTCTAATGCATAACCCCAAAACGATAGTGGTAAATCGGTAAGAGGCATCATAGATTGTACTATATCCAATAAAGTACGGTTATGATGTTTGGACACACCATTATGCCGTGGTGTTCCAGGTGGCATGAATTTGTGAAACTATTCCACATTGTTTTAGTTGAAAACCAAACTCATAACTCAAATATTCGTCTCCACGATCAGATTGTAGAAACTTTATTTTCTGTTTACGATGATTTTCCACTCCACTCTGAAATTCTTTGAACTTTTCAAATGTTTCAGACTTATGTTTCATCAAGTAGATATACCCATATCTGCTCAAATCATCTGTGAAGGTCAGAAATTAATGATACCCGCCGCGAGCCTCAACACTCATCGGACCGTATACATCAGTATGTATTATTTCCAATAAGTCAGCTGCTCGCTCCATTGTTCCGGAGAACGGTGTCTTAGTCATCTTGCTCATGAGGCATGGTTCGCAAGCATCAAGTGATTCATAATCAAGTGATAACAAAATCCCATCAGCATGGAGTTTCTTCATGCATGCGCTTTATACCAATATGACCTAAACGGCAGTACCACAAATAGGTTGCACTATCATCATTAACTTTGCATCTTTTGGCTTCAATATTATGAATATGTGTATCACTATGATCGAGATTCAATAAACCATTCACCTTGGGTGTATGACCATAGAAGATTTTATTCATGTAATCAGAATAACAATTATTCTTTGACTTAAATGAATAACCGTATTGCAATAAATATGATCCAATCATATTATGCTCAACACAAACACCAAATAACATTTATTTTAGGTTCAACACTAATCCTGAAGGTAAAGGGAGTGTGCGATGGTGATCTTATCAACCTTGGAATCATTTCCAACACACATCATCACCTTGCCCTTAACTAGTCTCTGTTTATTTTGCAACTCCCGTTTCGAGTTACTACTCTTAGCAACTGAACCAGTATCAAATACCGAGTGGTTGCTATAAACACTAGTAAAGTACACATCAGTAACATGTATATGCAATATACCTTTGTTCACTATGACATCCTTCTTATCCAGCAATAATCTAGGGCAGTTTCACTTCCAGTGACCATCTTCTTTGCAGTAGAAGCACTCAGTTTCAGGATTGGGTCTAGTTTTGAGCTTCTTCATGGGAGCAGCAACTTCCTTGTGATGACCCACAAGTATAGGTAATCTATCGTAGTCCTTTCTATAAGTAAGAGTGTCGAACCCAACGAGGATCAGAAGGAAATGATAAGCGGTTTTCAGCAAGGTATTCTCTGCAAGTACTGAAATAAGTGGTAACAGATAGTTTTGTGATAAGATAAATTGTAACGAGCAACAAGTAACAAAAGTAAATAAAGTGCAGCAAGGTGGCCCAATCCTTTTTGTAGCAAAGGACAAGCCGGAACAAACTCTTATATAAGGAAAAGCGCTCCCGAGGACACATGGGAATATCGTCAAGCTAGTTTTCATCACGTTCATATGATTCGCGTTCGATACTTTGATAATTTGATATGTGGGTGGACCGGTGCTTGGGTGCTTTTCTTACTTGAACAAGCATCCCACTTATGATTAACCTCCATTTCAAGCATCCGCAACTACAACAAAAGTATTAAGGTAAACCTAACCATAGCATGAAACATGTGGATCCAAATCAGCCCCTTACGAAGCAACACATAAACTAGGGTTTAAGCTTCTGTCACTCTAGCAACCCAGCATCTACTTATTACTTCCCAATGCCTTCCTCTAGGCCCAAATAATGGTGAAGTGTTATGTAGTCGGCATTCACATAACACCACTAGAGGCTAGACAACATACATCTTATCAAAATATCAAACGAATACCAAATTCACATGATTACTAATAGCAAGACTTCTCCCTTGTCCTCAGGAACAAACGTAATTACTCACAAAGCATATTCATGTTCATAATCAGAGGGGTAATAATATGCATATAGGATCTGAACATATGATCTTCCACCAAATAAACCAATTAGCATCAACTACAAGGAGTAATCAACACTACTAGCAACCTACTAGAAACAATCCCGGACTTTGAGACAAGAATTGGATAAAAGAGATGAACTAGGGTTTGGAGATGATATGGTGCTGGTGAAGATGTTGATGGAGATTGCCCTCTCCCGATGAGAGGAGCGTTGGTGATGATGATGGTGATGATTTCCCCCTCCCGGAGGCAAGAATCCCCGGCATAACAGCTCTGCCGGAGCTCTAGATTGGTTCCGCCAAGGTTCTGCCTCGTGGCGGCAGAGTCTCGTCACGAAAGGTTCCCTCTGATTTTTTTCTCATCGAAAGACTTCATATAGCATAAGATGGACGTCGGAGAGCCACCAGGGGGCCCACGAGGTAGGGGGCACGCCCTAGGGGGGGCGCCCCCACCCTCATGAGCAGGGTGTGGGCCCCCTGGCCTTCATCTTTGGCGAGGATTTTTCTTTATTTATTTTAAGATGTTCCGTGGAGTTTTAGGACTTTTGGAGTTGCGCAGAATAGGTCTCTAATATTTGCTCCTTTTCCAGCCCAGAATTCCAGCTGCCGGCATTCTCCCTCCTTATGTAAACCTTGTAAAATAAGAGAGAATAGCCATAATTATTGTGACATAAAGTGAAATAATAGTCCATAATGCAATAAATATCGATATAAAAGCATGATGCAAAATGGACGTATCAACCCCCCCAAGCTTAGACCTCGCTTGTCCTCAAGCGAAAAGCCGATAACAATAAATATGTCCTCATGTTTAGAGGTAGAGGCGTCGATAAAAAAATATAATACGGACATGAAGGCATCATGATTATTCTCATAACAGCAACATATATAGATTTTGTCATATGATTACTTATGTTCAAGGGATGATCTATTCACAATGTAAAAGTATAAATCATAAACCTTATTGGGCTCCGACAAACTATAATCTCAGTCATTGAAGCAATTGCAATTTATCATAACATCGGAAAGAGTCTATGTCAGAGCTAAAAAGCAAGTCCACCTACTCAACTATCATTTAGTCCTCCATAATTGCTAACACTCATGCAATACTTGTGGTTACGGAGTTTTAATCGGACACAGAGAAAGATAGGGGCTTATGGTTTTGCCCCACAACCTTTTACCTCAAGGGTAATGTCAACAATAATGGTTCATGCTCCCCTACATCCAATTAGATATATATATATATATATATATATATATATATATATATATATATATATATATATATATATATATATATATATATATATATCATGTTCTTTCCAACATGCTGAGCTTGCCAAAGGATAAAATGAAAAGGGAAAGTTGAAGATCACCGTGACTCTTGCATAAGGTAGAAGATAATAATAAAAGATAGGCCCTTCGCAGAGGGAAGCAGAGGTTGCCATGCGCTTTTATGGTTGGATGCATAAAATCTCAATGCGAAAGAACGTCACTTTATATTGCCCCTTGTGATATGAACCTTTATTATGCAGTCCGTCGATTTTATTACTTCCACATCACAAGATCGTATAAAGCTTATTTCTCCTACACCAATCAATCATACATATTTATAGCAATTTTTATTTCTTTGCACCGATGACAACTTACTTGAAGGATCTTACTCAATTTATAGGTAGATATGGTGGACTCCCATGGCAAAACTGGTTTAAGGGTATTTGGAAGCACAAGTAGTATTTTTACTTGGTGCTGAGAATTTGGCTAGCATGAGGGGGAAATGCAAGCTCAACAAGTTAGAGGATCCATGACAACATACTTTATCTCAGATATAAGAAAGACATAACTCATTACGTTGTCTTCTTTGTTCAACATCAACTCTTTAGCATGTCATATTTTAATGAGTGCTCCCAATCATAAAAGATGTCAATGATAATATATTTATATGTGAAAACCTCTCTTTCCTTATTACTTCCTATTAATTGCAACAATGATCATACTCTTTCTATGTGAAGTCATTACTCTCAATAAGATCAATATGAACTCTTTGTTTCTTTTTATTCTTTTTCTCTTTTCTTTTATTCACCCAAGATCATGGCAAAATAATCAAGCCCTTGACTCAACACTAATCTTTATTATATATAGCTCACGGACTCGATTACAAAGAGAGATCATAAAGCAAAACTCAAAACTAGATCATGCCATAAACTTTATTCTAGTAGATCAAGATACTACTATTAGGCTCGAACTAAGAAAAAAAGGGTAAATATAGGAGTTGTGATGGTGATACGATACCGGGGCACCTCCCCCAAGTTTGGCAGTTGCCAAGGGGAGTGCCCATGCCCATGTGATTATATCTCCTTCTTTGTTGGTGAAGAAGGTGGAAGTGTTGTAGATGATGCGGGCATTGCGTCCATCTTCCAAGGCATAGGTTCTCCATCATAGAAAGATGATCGAGTCTCCGGGATTCTCAAATCTGCAGCCAAACTCATCCTTTTGAATATATATTCATACTCACAGTTTTGGTTTTGCAGGTCATAGATTTGGGCTTGGAGGTGCTCGATCTTCTCATGAAGCTTGAAGATAGTCTCCCTGATGTTGTCAGCATCCAACTTGTGGTTGCTAGTGAACTCCGCGATCATCATGTGGTTAGAGTTGAGTCCACGTTCCACCATCCCTTGGCACTTGAAAACTTGTTGCTCCACTGCTTCGAGCCTCGTCTCCATGCTTCCGGTCCCCTTTGGTCCCTCTTCATCGCGGATGTGCAGCAACCCATCACGCAACTCAATGGTTTGAGGGTGTCGCAGCACCTCCGGGAGGTAAGGGTTGATGACCTTCTCGAAGAACTTGTCCTTGGAGGCACTTGGGGCCGTCATGATAACCTAGACCTGTCAGAAAAACAGCTCGAAACAAGAACAGAGGAGATTTGCGTGATACGGGAGTCAAAACCTTCGGGAGGTTATATAATCAATTTTTACCGACCAAAATACGTAACATTGAAGAAAACGGAGTCCGGAAGGCAGACGAGGTGCTCGCAAGGTAGGGGGGCGCGCCCAGAGGGGTAGGGCGCGCCCACCACCCTCGTTGGGCCCTCGTGTCCTTCCCGGAGTGCTACTTATTTTTCTATTTTTATAAATATTCCAAAACGGAGAAATATTGCCTTAAAAATTGTTTTGGAGTCGGTTTACTTACCGTACACATACCTATTCCTTTTCGGGGTCTGAAACATTCCGGAAATTGTCCCTTATGTATTCCTCCGGGGTTATGGTTTCAATAATATTGGTTTCAACATTTATGGGATTACCTGAGATATAATGTTTAATTCTTTGACCGTTTACCACCTTCGGATTTGTGCCCTCGAAGTTGTTGATTTTTATGGCACCGGAACGATAGACCTCTTCGATAACATAGGGGCCTTCCCATTTAGAGAGAAGTTTTCCTGCAAAAAATCTTAAACGAGAGTTGTATAGCAATACATAATCACCTACATTAAACTCACGCTTTTGTATCCTTTTGTCATGCCATCTTTTAACTTTTTCTTTAAACAACTTGGCATTTTCATAAGCTTGGGTTCTCCATTCATCAAGTGAGCTAATATCAAATAACCTCTTCTCACCGGCAAGTTTAAAATCATAGTTGAGCTCTTTAATAGCCAATACACCTTATGTTCTAGTTCGAGAGGTAAGTGACATGCTTTTCCATAAACCATTTTATACGGAGACATACCCATAGGATTTTTGTATGTAGTCCTATAATCCCATAATGCATCATCAAGTTTCTTGGACCAATTCTTTCTAGACCTATTAACAGTCTTTTGCAAAATTAATTTGAGCTCTCTATTGCTCAACTCTACTTGACCACTAGACTGAGGGTGATAAGTGTTGGGGAACGTAGAATAAATTCAAAATTTTCCTATGTGTCACCAAGACCTATCTATGGAGTCATCTAGCAACGAGGGAGGAGTGGATCTACATACCCTTGTAGATCGCGCGCGGAAGCGTTCAAGAGAACGGGGTTGATGGAGTCGTACTTGTCGTGATCCAAATCACCGATGATCCTAGCACCGAACGGACGTCACCTCCGCGTTCAACACACGTACGGAGCAGCGACGTCTCATACTTCTTGATCCAGCAAGGGGGGAGGAGAGGTTGATGGAGATCCAGCAGCACGACGGCGTGGTGGAAGTAGCGGGATACCAACAGGCTTCGCCAAGCGCTGCGGGAGGAGGGACATGTGTCATGGGAGGGAGAGGGAGGCGCCAGGGCTTAGTTATGGTTGCCCTCCCTCCCCCCCCACTATATATAGGGCCAAGGGAGAGGGGAGGGCTCAGCCTTGCCCCTTCCTCCAAGGAAGGGTGCGGCCAAGGGGGGGAGGAGTCCATCCTCCCCAAGGCACCTCGGAGGTGCCTTCCCCCTTTAGGACTCTCCCCTCCTCTTGTCCCTTTGGCACATGGGCCTCTAGGGGCTGGTGCCCTTGTCCCATGTAGGCCAAGGCGCACCCCCTACAGCCCATGTGGCCCCCGGGGGCAGGTGGCCCCACCCGGTGGACCCCGGGGACCCTTCCGGTGGTCCCGGTACAATACCGGTGACCCCGAAACTTGTCCCGATAGCCGAAATAGCACTTCCTATATATAATTCTTTACCTCCGGACCATTCCGGAAATCCTCGTGATGTCCGGGATCTCATCCGGGACTCCGAACAACTTTCGGGTTACCGCATACTAATATCTCTATAACCCTAGCGTCACCGAACCTTAAGTGTGTAGACCCTACGGGTTCGGGAGACATGCAGACATGACCGAGATGACTCTCCGGTCAATAACCAACAGCGGGATCTGGATACCCATGTTGGCTCCCACATGTTCCACGATGATCTCATCAGATGAACCACGATGTCAAGGACTTAATCAATCCCATATACAATTCCCTTTGTCTAGCGGCATTGTACTTGCCCGAGATTCGATCGCCGGTATCCCGATACCTTGTTCAATCTCGTTACCGGCAAGTCTCTTTACTCGTTCCGTAACACATCATCTCGTGATCAACTCCTTGATCACATTGTGCACATTATGATGATGTCCTACTGAGTGAGCCCAGAGATACCTCTCCGTCACACGGAGTGACAAATCCCAGTCTCGATTCGTGCCAACCCAACAGACACTTTCGGAGATACCTGTAGTGTACCTTTATAGCCACCCAGTTACGTTGTGATGTTTGGCACACCCAAAGCACTCCTACGGTATCCGGGAGTTGCACAATCTCATGGTCTAAGGAAATGATACTTGACATTAGAAAAGCTTTAGCATACGAACTACATGATCTTTGTGCTATGCTTAGGATTGGGTCTTATCCATCACATCATTCTCCTAATGACGTGATCCCGTTATCAATGACATCCAATGTCCATGGTCAGGAAACCGTAACCATCTATTGATCAACGAGCTAGTCAACTAGAGGCTTACTAGGGACATGGTGTTGTCTATGTATCCACACATGTATCTGAGTTTCCTATCAATACAATTCTAGCATGGATAATAAACGATTATCATGAACAAGGAAATATAATAATAATCAATTTATTATTGCCTCTAGGGCATATTTCCAACAGTCTCCCACTTGCACTAGAGTCAATAATCTAGTTCACATCGATATGTGATTAACACTCAAGGTCACATCCCCATGTGACTAACACCCAAAGAGTTTACTAAAGTCAATAATCTAGTTCACATTTACCATGTGATTAACACTCGATGAGTTCTGGGTTTGATCATGTTATGCTTGTGAGAGAGGTTATAGTCAACGGGTCTGAACCTTTCAGATCCGTGCGCGCTTTACAAATCTCTATGTCATCTCCTAGATGCAGCTACCACGTTCTATTTGGAGCTATTCCAAATAACTGTTCTACTTGGAGCTATTCTAAATTGTTGCTCCATTATACGTATCCGGTATCTCTACTCAGAGCTATCCGGATAGGTGTTAAGCTTGCATCGACGTAACCCTTTACGACGAACTCTTTTACCACCTCCATAATCGAGAAAATTCCTTAGTCCACTAGTTACTAAGGATAACTTTGACCGCTGTCCTGTGATCCATTCTTGGATCACTCTTGTACCCCTTGACTGACTCATGGCAAGGCACACTTCAAGTGCGGTACACAGCATAGCATACTGTAGAGCCTATGTCTTAAGCATAGGAGACGACCTTCGTCCTTTCTCTCTATTCTGCCGTGGTCGAGCTTTAAGTCTTAACTTCATACCTTACAACTCAGGCAAGAACTCCTTCTTTGACTGATTCATCTTGAACACCTTCAAGATCATGTCAAGGAATGTGCTCATTTGAAAGTACCATTAAGCGTTTTGATCTATCCTTATAGATCTTGATGCTCAATGTTCAAGTAGCTTAATCCAGGCTTTCCATTGAAAAACACTTTCCAAATAACCCTATATGCTTTCCAGAAATTCTACATCATTTCTGATCAACAATATGTCAACAACATATACTCATCAGAAATTCTATAGTGCTCCCACTCACTTCTTTGGAAATACAAGTTTCTCATAAACTTTGTATACACCCAAAATCTTTGATCATCTCATCAAAGCATACATTCCAACTCCGAGATGCTTACTCCAGTCCTTAGAAGGATTGCTGGAGCTTTGCATACTTATTAGCATCTTTCAGGATTGACAAAACCTTCCGGTTGTATCACATACAACCTTTCCTCAAGAAAATCATCGAGGAAACAATGTTTTGACATCCTATCTGCAAGATTTCATAAATAATGCAGTAATGCTAATATAATTCCAACAGACTCTTAGCATCGCTACGAGTGAGAAAGTCTCATCGTAGTCAACTCCTTGAACTTGTCGGAAAACATCTTAACGACAAGTCGAGCTTTCTTAATGGTGACATTTACCATCATTGTCCGTCTTCCTTTTAAAATCCATCTGTACTCAACAGCCTTACGACCATCGAGTCGTTCTGCCAAAGTCTACACTTTGTTTTCATACATGGATCCTCTCTCGGATTTTATGGCCTCGAGCCATTTATCGGAATCCGGGCCCACCATCGCTTCTCCATAGCTCGTAGGTTCATTGTTGTCTAGCAACATGACTTCCAAGACAGGATTACGTACCACTCTGAAGTAGTACGCATCCTTGTCATCCCACGAGGTTTGGTAGTGACTTGATCTGAAGTTTCATGATCACTATCATAAGCTTCCACTTCAATTGGTGTAGGTGCCACAGGAACAACTTCCTGTGCCCTGCCACACACTAGTTGAAGAGACGGTTCAATAACCTCATCAAGTCTCCACCATCCTCCCACTCAATTCTTTCGAGAGAAACTTTTCCTCGAGAAAGGACCCGATTCTAGAAACAATCCCTTATTGCTTTCGGATCTGAGACAGGAGGTATACCCAACTGTTTTGGGTGTCCTATGAAGATGCATTTATCCGCTTTGGGTTCGAGCTTATCAGCCTGAAACTTTTTCACATAAGCGTCGCAGCCCCAAACTTCTAAGAAATGACAGCTTAGGTTTCTCTAAACCATAGTTCATACGGTGTCATCTCATCGGAATTACGTGGTGCCCTATTTAAATTGAATGTGGTTGTCTTTAATGCCTAACCCATAAACTATTGTGGTAATTCGATAAGAGACATCATGGTATGCATCAGATCCAATAGGGTGCAGTTATGATGTTCGGACACACCATCACACTACGGTGTTCCAGGCTGTATTAGTTGTGAAACAATTTCCACAATGTCTTAATTCTGTGCCAAACTCGTAATTCATATATTCATCTCTATGATCATATCATAGATATTTTATCCTCTTGTCACGACGATCTTTCAACTTCACCCTGAAATCACATGAACCTTTCAATAATTCAGACTCGTGATTCATCAAGTAAATATACTCAACATCTACTCAAATCATCTGTGAAGTAAGAACATAACAATATCCACTACACGCCTCAGCACTCATTGGACTGCACACATCAAAATGTATTACTTCCAACAAGTTGCTTTCTAGTTCCATTTTACTGAAAACGAGGCTTTCAGTCATCTTACCCATGTGGTATGATTTGCATGTCTCAAGTGATTCAAAATCAAGTGAGTCCAAACGGTCCATTTGCATGGAGTTTCTTCATGCATATACACCAATAGACATGGTTCGCATGTCTCAAACTTTCAAAAACGAGTGAGCCCAAAGATCCATCAACATGGAGCTTCTTCATGCGTTTTATACCGATATGACTTAAGTGGCAGTGCCACAAGTAGGTGGTACTATCATTACTATCTTTTGGCATGAACATGTGTATCACTACGATCGAGATTCAATAAACCATTCATTTTAGGTGTAAGACCATTGAAGGTATTATTCAAATAAACAGAGTAACCATTATTCTCCTTAAATGAATAACCGTATTGCGATAGACATAATCCAATCATGTCTATGCTCAACGCAAACACCAAATAACAATTATTTAGGTTTAACACCAATCTCGATGGTAGAGGGAGTGTGCGATGCTTGATCATATCAACCTTGGAAACACTTCCAACACATATCGTCAGCTCACCTTTAGCTAGTCTCCGTTTATTCCGTAGCTTTTATTTCGAGTTACTAACACTTAGCAACCGAACCGGTATCTAATACCCTGGTGCTACTAGGAGTACTAGTAAAGTACACATCAACACAATGTATATCCAATATACTTCTATCGACCTTGCCAGCCTTCTCATCTACCAAGTATCTAGGGTAATTCTGCTCCAGTGGCTGTTCCCCTTATTACAGAAGCACTTAGTCTCGGGTTTGGGTTCAACCTTGGGTTTCTTCACTAGAGCAGCAGCTGAATTGCCGTTTCATGAAGTATCCCTTCTTGCCCTTTCCCTTCTTGAAACTAGTGGTTTCACCAACCATCAACAATTGATGCTCCTTCTTGATTTCTACTTTCGTGGTGTCAAACATCGCGAATATCTCAAGGATCATCATATATGTCCCTGATATATTATAGTTCATCACGAAGCTCTAGCAGCTTGGTGGTAATGACTTCGGAGAAACATCACTATCTCATCTGGAAGATCAACTCCCACTCGATTCAAATGATTGTTGTACTCAGACAATCTGAGCACAAGCTCAACAATTGAGCTTTTCTCCTTAGTTTGCAGGCTAAGAAAATCGTCGGAGGTCTTATACCTCTTGACGTGGGCACGAGCCTGAAATCCCAATTTCAGCCCTCGAAACATCTCATATGTTTCGCGACGTTTCAAAAACGTCTTCGGTGCCTCAACTCTAAACCGTTTAACTGAACTATCACGTAGTTATCAAAATGTGTATGTCAGATGTTCGCAACATCCACAGACAACGTTCGAGGTTCAGCACACTGAGCGGTGCATTAAGGACATAAGCCTTCTATGAAGCAATGAGGACAATCCTCAGTTTACGGACCTAGTCCGCATAATTGCTACTATCAACTTTCAACTAAATTTTCTCTAGGAACATATCTAAACAGTAGAACTGAAGCGCGAGCTACGACATAATTTGCGAAGACCTTTTGACTATGTTCAGGATAATTAAGTTCATCTTATGAACTCCCACTCAGATAGACATCCCTCTAGTCATCTAAGTGATTACATGATCCGAGTCAACTAGGCCGTGTCCGATCATCACGTGAGACGGACTAGTCAACATCGGTGAACATCTTCATGTTGATCGTATCTACCATACGACTCATGCTCGACCTTTCGGTCTTCTGTGTTCCGAGGCCATGTCTGTACATGCTAGGCTCGTCAAGTCAACCTAAGTGTTTCGCGTGTGTAAATCTGTCTTACACCCGTTGTATGTGAACGTTAGAATCTATCACACCCGATCATCACGTGGTGCTTCGAAACGAACGAACTGTCGCAACGGTGCACAGTTAGGGGGAACACTTTCTTGAAATTTTAATGAGGGATCATCTTATTTACTACCGTCGTTCTAAGCAAATAAGATGTATAAACATGATAAACATCACATGCAATCAAATAGTGACATGATATGGCCAATATCATATTGCTCCTTTTGATCTCCATCTTCGGGGCTCCATGATCATCATCGTCACCGGCATGACACCATGATCTCCATCATCATGATCTCCATCATCGTGTCTTCATGAAGTTGTCTCGCCAACTATTACTTATACTTCTACAGCTAACGGTTAGCAATAAAGTAAAGTAATTACATGACGTTTAAGTTGACACGCAGGTCATAAATAAATAAAGACAACTCCTATGGCTCCTGCCGGTTGTCATACTCATCGACATGCAAGTCGTGATTCCTATTACAAGAACATGATCAATCTCATACATCACATATATCATTCATCACATCCTTTTGGCCATATCACATCACATAGCATACCCTGCAAAAACAAGTTAGACGTCCTCTAATTGTTGTTTGCATGTTTTACGTTGCTGCTATGGGTTTCTAGCAAGAACGTTTCTTACCTACGCAAAACCACAACGTGATATGCCAATTGCTATTTACCCTTCATAAGGACCCTTTTCATCGAATCCGATCCGACTAAAGTGGGAGAGACAGACACCCGCTAGCCACCTTATGCAACTAGTGCATGTCAGTCGGTGGAACCAGTCTCACGTAAGAGTACGTGTAAGGTCGGTCCGGGCCGCTTCATCCCACAATGCCACCGAATCAAGATTGGACTAGTAACGGTAAGCATATTGAACAAAATCAATGCCCACAACTACTGTGTGTTCTACTCGTGCATAGAAACTACGCATAGACCTAGCTCATGATGCCACTGTTGGGGAACGTAGCATAAATTCAAAATTTTCCTACGTGTCACCAAGATCTATCTATGGAGTCATCTAGCAACGAGGGAGGAGTGGATCTACATACCCTTGTAGATCGCGCGCGGAAGCGTTCAAGAGAACGGGGTTGATGGAGTCGTACTCGTCGTGATCCAAATCACCGATGATCCTAGCGCCGAACGGACGGCACCTCCGCGTTCAACACACGTACGGAGCAGCAACGTCTCATCCTTCTTGATCCAGAAAGGGGGGAGGAGAGGTTGATGGAGATCCAGCAGCACGACGGCGTGGTGGAAGTAGCGGGATACCAACAGGGCTTCGCCAAGCGCTGCGGGAGGAGGGAGATGTGTCATGGGAGGGAGAGAGAGGCGCCAGGGCTTAGGTATGGTTGCCCTCCCTCCCCCCCCACTATATATAGGGCCAAGGGAGAGGGGGAGGGCAAAGCCTTGCCCCTTCCTCCAAGGAAGGGTGCGGCCAAGGGGGGGGAAGGAGTCCATCCTCCCCAAGGCACCTCGGAGGTGCCTTCCCCCTTTAGGACTCTCCCCTCCTCTTGTCCCTTTGGCGCATGGGACTCTAGGGGCTGGTGCCCTTGGCCCATGTAGGCCAAGGCGCACCCCCTACAGCCCATGTGGCCCCCGGGGGTAGGTGGCCCCACCCGGTGGACCCCCGGGACCCTTCCGGTGGTCCCGGTACAATACCGGTGACCCCGAAACTTGTCCCGATAGCCGAAATAGCACTTCCTATATATAATTCTTTACCCCCGACCATTCCGGAACTCCTCGTGACGTTCGGGATCTCATCCGGGACCCCGAACAACTTTCGGGTTACCGCATACTAATATCTCTATAACCCTAGCGTCACCGAACCTTAAGTGTGTAGACCCTACGGGTTCGGGAGACATGCAGACATGACCGAGATGACTCTCCGGTCAATAACCAACAGCGGGATCTGGATACCCATGTTGGCTCCCACATGTTCCACGATGATCTCATCGGATGAACCACGATGTCAAGGACTTAATCAATCCCGTATACAATTCCCTTTGTCTAGCGGTATGTACTTGCCCGAGATTCGATCGTCGGTATCCCGATACCTTGTTCAATCTCGTTACCGGCAAGTCTCTTTACTCGTTCCGTAACACATCATCCCGTGATCAACTCCTTGATCACATTGTGCATATTATGATGATGTCCTACCGAGTGGGCCCAGAGATACCTCTCCGTCACACGGAGTGACAAATCCCAGTCTCGATTCGTGCCAACCCAACAGACACTTTCGGAGATACCTGTAGTGTACCTTTATAGCCACCCAGTTACGTTGTGACGTTTGGCACACCCAAAGCACTCCTACGGTATCCGGGAGTTGCACAATCTCATGGTCTAAGGAAATGATACTTGACATTAGAAAAGCTTTAGCATACGAACTACATGATCTTTGTGCTATGCTTAGGATTGGGTCTTGTCCATCACATCGTTCTCCTAATGATGTGATCCCGTTATCAATGACATCCAATGTCCATGGTCAGGAAAGCGTAACCATCTATTGATCAACAAGCTAGTCAACTAGAGGCTTACTAGGGACATGGTGTTGTCTATGTATCCACACATGTATCTGAGTTTCCTATCAATACAATTCTAGCATGGATAATAAACGATTATCATGAACAAGGAAATATAATAATAATCAATTTATTATTGCCTCTAGGGCATATTTCCAACAATAAGGAGATGCAATTCTATGATTAACATCATACTTAGCAAGCATTTTACGGAAAGCACCATGAATAAAGTGTGAACCACCATCAGTCATTAAATAGTCTAGGACTCCAAACCACGGAAAAAATAACTTCCTTAAGCTTTAATAGAAGTGTTATGATCAGCACTACTAGTTGGAATAGCTTCTACCCACTTAGTAACGTAATCAACAGCCACTAGAATATGTGTGTATCCATTAGAGGCAGGAAAAGGTGTTGGGGAATGTAGCAGAAATTCAAAATTTTCTACGCATCACCAAGATCAATCTATGGAGTAATCTAGCAACGAGGGGAAGGAGAGTGCATCTACATACCCTTGTAGATCGCTAAGCGAAAGCGTTCAAGTGAACGGGGTTGATGAAGTCGTACTCGTCGTGATCCAAATCACCAATGATCCTAGTGCCGAACGGACGACACCTCCGTGTTCAACACACGTACAGCCCGGTGACGTCTCCTACGCCTTGATCCAGCAAGGGGAGAAGGAGAGGTTGGGGAAGACTCCATCCAGCAGCAGCACGACGGCGTGGTGGTGGTGAAGGAGCGCGGGACTCCAGCAGGGCTTCACCAAGCACTACGAGAGACGAGGAGGGAGAGGGGTAGGGTTGCGCCAACAGGGGAGGAACTTCATGTGTTGGGCTGCCCCTTTGCCTCCACTATATATAGGGGGAGAGGGAGGGCTGCGCCCCCACCTAGGGTTTCCACCCTAGGGGTGGCGGCAGCCCCAATCCCCATCTGGGGTGGCGGCCAAGTGGGGGGGGGAGAGGGAGGCGCACCAGGCATGGGCCTTAGGGCCCATCTGCCCTTTGGGTTTGCCCCCTCTTCTCTCCAGGCACATGAGCCTTGGTGGGGAGGCGCCCCAGCCCACCTAGGGGCTGGTCCCTTCTCGCACTTGGCCCATGTATGCCTCCAGGGCTGGTGGCCCCACCTGGTGGACCCCCGGACCCCTCCGGTGGTCCCGGTACGCTACCGGTGATGCCCGGAACACTTCCGGTGGCCAAAACCATACTTCCTATATATCAATCTTTACCTCCGGACCATTCCGGAACTCCTCGTGACGTTCGGGATCTCATCCGGGACTCCTAACAACATTCGGTAACCACGTACATACTTTCCCTATAACCCTAGTGTCATCGAACCTTAAGTGTGTAGACCCTACGGGTTCGGGAGTCATGCAGACATGGCCGAGACAACTCTCCGGTCAATAACCAACAGTGGGATCTGGATACCCATGTTGGCTCCCACATGCTCCACGATGATCTCATCGGATGAACCACGATGTCAAGGACTTAATCAATCCCGTATACAATTCCCTTTGTCTAGCGGTACGATACTTGCCCGAGATTCGATCGTCGGTATCCCGATACCTTGTCCAATCTCGTTACCGGCAAGTCTCTTTACTCGTTCCGTAACACATCATCCCGTGATCAACTCCTTGATCACATTGTGCACATTATGATGATGTCCTACCGAGTGGGCCCAGAGATACCTCTCCGTTTACACGGAGTGACAAATCCCAGTCTCGATTCGTGCCAACCCAACAGACACTTTCGGAGATACCTGTAGTGTACCTTTATAGCCACCCAGTTACGTTGTGACGTTTGGCACACCCAAAGCACTCCTACGGTATCCGGGAGTTGCACAATCTCATGGTCTAAGGAAATGATACTTGACATTAGAAAAGCTTTAGCATACGAACTACACGATCTTTGTGCTAGGCTTAGGATTGGGTCTTGTCCATCACATCATTCTCCTAATGATGTGATCCCGTTATCAACGACATCCAATGTCCATGGTCAGGAAACCGTAACCATCTATTGATCAACGAGCTAGTCAACTAGAGGCTTACTAGGGACATGGTGTTGTCTATGTATCCACACATGTATCTGAGTTTCCTATCAATACAATTCTAGCATGGATAATAAACGATTATCATGAACAATGAAATATATAATAATAACTAATTTATTATTGCCTCTAGGGCATATTTCCAACAGTCTCCCACTTGCACTAGAGTCAATAATCTAGTTCACATCGCCATGTGATTAACACTCACAGGTCACATCGCCATGTGACCAACATCCAAGAGTCTACTAGACTCAATGATCTAGTTCACATCACTATGTGATAAACACTCAAAGAGTTCTGGGTTTGATCATGTTATGCTTGTGAGAGAGGTTGTAGTCAACGGGTCTTGCCATATTCAGATCCCTATGTATTTCGCAAAACTTTATATCGTAGATGCTGCTACCACGTTCCACTTGGAGCTATTCCAAATTGTTGCTCCATTATACGTATCCGGTATCTCTACTCAGAGCTATCCGGATAGGTGTTAAGCTTGCATCGACGTAACTCTTTATGTCGAACTCTTTATCACCTCCATAACCGAGAAACATTTCCTTATTCCTCTAAGGATAATTTTGACCGCTATCTGGTGATCTACTCCTAGATCACCTTTGTACCCTCTTGCCAGACATGTGGCAAGGCACACATCAGGTGCGGTACTCAGCATGGCATACCGTATAGAGCCTATGACAAAAGCATAGGGGACGACCTTCGTCCTTCCTCTTTCTTCTGCCGTGGTCAATCTTTGAGTCTTACTCAACTTCACACCTTACAACTCAGGTAAGAACCCCTTCTTTGACTGATCTATTTTGAACTCCTTCAAAAACATGTCAAGGTGTGCGTTCTTTGAAAGTATCATCAGGCGTCTTGATCTATCTCTATAGATCTTGATGCCCAATATGTAAGCAGCTTTATCCAGGTCTTCCTTTGAAAATCACTCTTCAAACAACCGTTTATGCTTTCCAGAAATTCTACATTATTTCGATCAACAATATGTCATCCACATATACTTATCAGAAATGTTGTAGTGCTCCCACTCACTTTCTTGTAAATACAAGTTTCTAGCAAACATTGTATAAACCTAAAAGCTTTGATCACTCCATCAAAACATATATTCCGATTCCGAGATGCTTGCTCTAGTCCATAGAAGGATTGCTGGAGCCAGCATACCTTTTAGCATCCTTAGGATCGACAAAACCTTTTATTGTATCACATACAACTTTTCTTACGAAAACTGGTAAGAAAACTTGTTTTGACATCCATCTGTAAGATTTCATAATCGAAAAATACAGCTAATGCTAACATGATTCCGACGGACTTAAGCATCGCTACGGGTGAGAAATTCTCATCGTAGTCAACTCCTTGAACTTGTGAAAAGACTCTTTCCCACAAGTCGAGCTTCATAGACGGTAACATTACCGCCCACGTCCGTCTTCTTCTTAAAGATCCATTTATCTCAATGGCTTGCCGATCATCGGGCAAGTCCACCAAAGTCCATACTTTGTTCTGATATATGGATCCTATCTCGGATTTCATGGCTTCTAACCATTTGTCGGAATACGGGCCCACCATCGCTTCTCCATAGCTCGTAGGTTCATTGTTGTCTAACAACATGATATCTAAGACAGGATTACCGTACCACTTAGGAGTAGTACATATCCTTGTCGACCTACGAGGTTCGATAGCAACTTGATCCGAAGCTTCATGATCACTATCATTAACTTCCTATTCAACAGACGTAGGCGCCACAGAAAACATCTTTCTGTGTTGCATCACTCTCTGGTTGAAGTAAAGGTTCGACAACCTCATCAAGTTCTATCTTCCTCCCACTCAATTCTTTCGAGAGAAACTCCTTCTCGAGAAAGGACCCGTTCTTAGCGACAAACAATTTGCCCTCGGATCTGAGATAGAAGGTATACCCAACTGTCACCTTTGGGTATCCTATGAAGATGTGTTTGTCCGCTTTGGGTTCGAGCTTCTCCGGCTGAAGCCTTAAGCATCGCAGCCCCAAACATTAAGAAACGACAACTTTGGTTTCTTGCCAAACCAATGTTCATACGACGTCGTCTCAACGGACTTAGATGGTGTCCTATCTAAAGTGAATGCAGCTGTCTCTAACGCATAACCTCAAAATGAAAACGGTAGATTGGTAAGAGACATCATAGATCGCACCATATCTCATAGGGTTCGATTACGACGTCCGGACACACCATTACCCTGTGGTGTTCCAGGTGGCTTCAACTGTGAAACAATTCCACAATGTCTTAAGTGATTGCCAAACTCATAACTCAGAAAATCCCTTTTGATCAGATCGTAGGAACATGATCTTATTGTTATGATGATTCTTAACTTCACTCTGAAATCGCTTGAACTTTTCAAACGTTTCAGACTTGTGCTTCATTAAGTAGATATACCTATATCTACCCAAATCGTCAGTGAAGATGAGAAAATAGCGATATCCACCGCACGCTTCAATTCTCATTGGATCACACGCATCAGCATGCATGATTTCCAACAAGTCACTTGCCCGTTTCATTGTACCTGAAAACGGGGTCTTAGTCATCCTGCCCATGAGGCATGGCTCGCATGTGTCAAGCGATTCAAAATCAAGTGACTCCAAACATCCATCGACATGGAGTTTCTTCATGCATCTTACGCCAATATGACCTAAGCGGCAGTGCCACAAGAAAGTGGTACTATCATTATTAACTCTACATCTTTTGGCGTGAACATGTGTATTACCACGACCGAGATTCAATGAACCATTCACATAGGGTGCATGACCATGAAAGGTATCATTCATGTAAACAGAATAACCATTATTCTCTAACTTAAATGAATGACCGTATTGCAATGAACATGATCTAATCATATTCATGCTCAACGTAGACACCTGATAACATTTATCTAGGTTCAATACTAATCCCGAAGGCAGATGGAGCGTGCGATGGTGATCTCATCAACTTTGGAAACACTTCCAACACACATCGTCACCTCGCCCTTAGCCAGTCTCCGTTTAGTCCGTAGCTTTTGCTTCAAGTCACCAATAATAGCAACTGAACCGGTATCCAATACCCAGGTGCTACCAGGAGTACTAGTGAGGTACACATTAATAACACGTATATACTTTGTTGAAGTTGCCAGCCTTCTTATCTACCATGCATTTGGGGTAATTCCGCTACCAGTGACCGTTCCCCTTACAATAGAAGCACTTAGTCTCGGGTTTGGGTTCAACCTTGGGTTCCTTCACTGGAGCGGCAACTGGTTTGCCATCCATGAAGTTTCCCTTCTAGCCCTTGCCCTTCTTGAAACCAGTGGTCTTGTTAAACCATCAACACTTGATGCTCCTTCTTGATTTCTACCTTTTGCGGTCTTAAGCACCGCGAACAGCTCCGGGATCAACTCCATCCCTTGCATGTCATAGTTCATCACGAAGATCTAGTAGCTTAGTGATAGTGGCTAGAGAACTCTATCAATCACTATCTTATCTGGAAGTTTAACTCCCACTTGATTTAAGTGATTGTAGCACCCAGACATTCTGAGCACATGCTCACTAGCTGAGCTATTCTCCTCCATCTTGTTGGCAAAAGAACTTGTCAGAGGTCTCACACCTCTCAACACGGGCATGAGCCTGAAATCCCAATTTCAGCTCTTGGAACATCTCATATGTTCTATGGCGTTCAAAACGTCATTGGAATCCCGATTCTAAGCCGTAAAGTATGGTGCACTAAACTATCAAGTAGTCATCAGGATGTGTCTGTCAGGTGTTCACAACATCCACAGACGACGTTGTAGGGGTTTGCACATCGAGCGGTGCATCAAAGACGTAAGCCTTCTGTGTAGCAGTGAGGACACTCCTCGGACTACGGACCTAGTCCGCATCATTGCTTACAATATCTTTCAACTTAATCTTTCTCTAGGAACGTATTGAAACAGGGAGCTACAACGTGAGCTATTTATCTACAACATATTTGCGAAGACAATTTAGACTATGTTCATGATAATTGAGTTCATCTAATCAAATTATTTAATGAACTCCCACTCAGATAGACATCCCTCTAGTCATCTAAGTGAAACATGATCCGAGTCAACTAGGCCGTGTCCGATCATCACGTGAGACGGACTAGTCAACATCGGTGAACATCTTCATGTTGATCGTATCTTCTATACGACTCATGCTCGACCTTTCGGTCTTCCGTGTTCCGAGGCCATGTCTGTACATGCTAGGCTCGTCAAGTCAACCTAAGTGTATTGCGTGTGTAAATCTGGCTTACACCCGTTGTATTCGAACGTTAGAATCTATCACACCCGATCATCACGTGGTGCTTCGAAACAACGAACCTTCGCAACGGTGCACAGTTAGGGGGAACACTTTTCTTGAAATTTTAGTGAGGGATCATCTTATTTAAGCTACCGTCGTTCTAAGCAAATAAGATGTAAAACATGATAAACATCACATGCAATCAAATAGTGACATGATATGGCCAATATCATTTTGCTCCTTTTGATCTCCATCTTCGGGGCTCCATGATCATCGTTGTCACCGGCATGACACCATGATCTCCATCATCATGATCTCCATCATCGTGTCTTCTTGAAGTTGTCTCGTCATCTATTACTTCTACTACTATGGCTAACGCTTTAGCAATAAAGTAAAGTAATTACATGACGTTTATGTTGACACGCAGGTCATAAATAAATTAAGACAACTCCTATGGCTCCTGCCGGTTGTCATACTCATCGACATGCAAGTCGTGATTCCTATTACAAGAACATGATCAATCTCATACATCACATATATCATTCATCACATCCTTTTGGCCATATCACATCACAAGGCATATGCTGCAAAAACAAGTTAGACGTCCTCTAATTGTTGTTGCAAGTTTTTACGTGGCTGCTATAGGTTTCTAGCAAGAACGTTTCTTACCTACGCGAAAACCACAACGTGATATGCCAATTTCTATTTACCCTTCATAAGGACCCTTTTCATCGAATCCGATCCGACTAAAGTGGGAGAGACAGACACCCGCTAGCCACCTTATGCAACTAGTGCATGTCAGTCGGTGGAACCAGTCTCACGTAAGAGTACGTGTAAGGTCGGTCCGGGCCGCTTCATCCCACGATGCCGCCGAATCAAGATAAGACTAGTAACGGCAAGTAAATTGACAATATCGACGCCCACAACTGCTTTGTGTTCTACTCGTGCATAGTAACTACGCATAGACCTAGCTCATGATGCCACTGTTGGGGAACGTAGCAGAAATTCAAAATTTTCTACGCATCACCAAGATCAATCTATGGAGTAATCTAGCAACGAGGGGAAGGAGAGTGCATATACATACCCTTGTAGATCGCTAAGCGGAAGCGTTCAAGTGAACGGGGTTGATGAATTCGTACTCGTCGTGATCCAAATCACCGATGATCCTAGTGCCGAACGGACGGCACCTCCGCGTTCAACACACGTACAGCCCGGTGACGTCTCCTACGCCTTGATCCAGCAAGGGGAGAAGGAGAGGTTGGGGAAGACTCCATCCAGCAGCAGCACGACGGCGTGGTGGTGGTGGAGGAGCGCGGGACTCCAGCAGGGCCTCGCCAAGCACTACGAGAGACGAGGAGGGAGAGGGGTAGGGCTGCGCCAACAGGGGAGGAACTTCATGTGTTGGGCTGCCCCTTTGCCTCCACTATATATAGGGGGAGAGGGAGGGCTGCATCCCCACCTAGGGTTTCCACCCTAGGGGTGGCGGCAGCCCCAATCCCCATCAGGGGTGGCGGCCAATTGGGAGGGAGAGGGAGGCGCACCAAGCATGGGCCTTCGGGCCCATCTACCCTTAGGGTTTGCCCCCTCTTCTCTCCAGGCGCATGGGCCTTGGTGGGGAGGCGCCCCAGCCCACCTAGGGGCTGGTCCCTTCTCACACTTGGCCCATGTATGCCTCCGGGGCTGGTGGCCCCACCTGGTGGACCCCCGGACCCCTCCGGTGGTCCCGGTACGCTACCGGTGATGCCCGGAACACTTCCGGTGGCCAAAACCATACTTCCTATATATCAATCTTTACCTCCGGACCATTCCGGAACTCCTCGTGACGTCCGGGATCTCATCCGGGACTCCGAACAACATTCGGTAACTGCGTACATACTTTCCCTATAACCCTAGCGTCATCGAACCTTAAGTGTGTAGACCCTACGGGTTCGGGAGTCATGCAGACATGGCCGAGACAACTCTCCGGTCAATAACCAACAGCGGGATCTGGATACCCATGTTGGCTCCCACATGCTCCACGATGATCTCATCGGATGAACCACGATGTCAAGGACTTAATCAATCCCGTATACAATTCCCTTTGTCTAGCGGTACGATACTTGCCCGAGATTCGATCGTCGGTATCCCGATACCTTGTTCAATCTCGTTACCGGCAAGTCTCTTTACTCGTTCCGTAACACATCATCCCGTGATCAACTCCTTGATCACATTGTGCACATTATGATGATGTCCTACCGAGTGGGCCCAGAGATACCTCTCCGTTTACACGGAGTGACAAATCCCAGTCTCGATTCGTGCCAACCCAACAGACACTTTCGGAGATACCTGTAGTGTACCTTTATAGCCACCCAGTTACGTTGTGACGTTTGGCACACCCAAAGCACTCCTACGGTATCCGGGAGTTGCACAATCTCATGGTCTAAGGAAATGATACTTGACATTAGAAAAGCTTTAGCATACTACACGATCTTTGTGCTAGGCTTAGGATTGGGTCTTGTCCATCACATCATTCTCCTAATGATGTGATCCCGTTATCAACAACATCCAATGTCCATGGTTAGGAAACCGTAACCATCTATTGATCAACGAGCTAGTCAACTAGAGGCTTACTAGGGACATGGTGTTGTCTATGTATCCACACATGCATCTGAGTTTCCTATCGATACAATTCTAGCATGGATAATAAACGATTATCATGAACAATGAAATATATATGAATAACTAATTTATTATTGCCTCTAGGGCATATTTCCAACAAAAGGTCCCATATAATCAAAGCCCCAAACATCAAACGGTTCAATAACAAGAGAATAATTCATAGGCATTTCTTGACGTCTACTAATATTACCAATTCTTTGACATTCATCACAAGACAAGACAAACTTACGGTCATCCTTGAAGAGAGTAGGCCAATAAAAACCAGATTGCAATACCTTATGTGCAGTTCTATCTCTAGCGTGGTGTCCTCCATAAGCCTCGGTATGACACTTGCGTAGGATCTGTTCCTGTTCATGCTGAGGTACACAACGTCTAATAACACCATCTACTCCTTCTTTATAAAGATGTGGGTCATCCCAAAAGTAATGTCTCAAGTCATAGAATTTTTTTCTTTTGTTGGTATGAGAAGCTAGGTGGTATAAATTTAGCAACAATATAATTAGCATAATCAACATACCATGGAGTACCACGAGAAGTACTTATAACATTTAATTGTTCATTGGGAAATCTATCATTAATAGGTAGTGGGTCATCAAGAATATTTTCTAACCTAGAGAAGTTGTCTGCAACGGGGTTCTCAGCTCCTTTCCTATCAACAATATGCAAATCAAATTCTTGTAGCAAGAGAACCCATCTAATAAGTCTCGGTTTAGCATCTTTCTTTTCCATAAGGTATTTAATAGCAGCATGATCAGTGTGAATAGTTACTTTAGAATCAACAATATAAGATCTGAACTTATCACAAGCAAATACAACGGCTAAAAGCTCTTTTTCAGTAGTAGCATAATTTCTTTGAGCATTGTCTAGAGTCTTACTAGCATAATAAATAACATTTAATTTCTTATCAATTCTTTGCCCTAGAACAGCACCTACAGCATAATCACTAGCATCACACATAATTTCAAAGGGTAAATTCCAATCAGGTGGCTGAACAACAGGTGCAGAGACTAATGCTTTCTTAAGTATTTTAAATGCTTCTACACAATCATCATCAAAGACAAATGGTATATCTTTTTGCAATAAATTAGTCAGACGCCAAGAAATTTTTGAGAAGTCCTTAATGAACCTCCTGTAAAATCCGGCGTGACCAAGGAAACTTCTTATACCTTTGATGTCCTTGGGACATGGCATCTTTTTAATCGCATCAACCTTGGCTTTATCAACTTCAATACCTCTTTCAGAAACTTTATGTCCCAAGACAATACCTTCATTAACCATAAAGTGGCACTTTTCCCAATTCAAGACAAGATTAGTTTCTTCACATCTCTGCAAAACTCGATCAAGATTGCTCAAGCAATCATCAAAAGAGGAACCATAGATGGAAAAATCGTCCATGAAAACCTCACAAATCTTTTCACAAAAGTCAGAGAATATAGCCATCATGCATCTTTGAAAGGTAGCAGGTGCATTACATAAACCAAAAGGCATACGTCTATAAGCAAAAGTACCAAAAGGGCATGTAAAAGTAGTCTTTGATTGATCTCTAGCCGATGCAGGTATTTGAGAGAAACCAGAATAACCATCTAGAAAGCAATAGTGTGTATGTTTGCATAATCTTTCTAGCATTTGATCAATAAAAGGTAAGGGGTAATGATCTTTCTTAGTAGCTTTATTTAATTTGCGGAAATCAATTACCATCCTATAACCTGTAATAATTCTTTGTGGAATCAATTCGTCTTTATCATTAGGAACAATAGTAATACTTCCCTTCTTAGGGACACAATGGATAGGACTTACCCACTGACTATCAGCAACGGGATAGATTATACCTGCCTCCAGAAGCTTGAGTATTTCTTTTCTTACCACTTCTTTCATTTTAGGATTCAGACGTCGTTGAGGATCACGAACTGGTTTGGCATCTGCTTCCAAATTTATTTTATGTTGACATAGAGTGGGACTAATGCCCTTAAGATCATCAAGAGTATATCCAATAGCAGCACGGTGCTTCTTCAGAGTTTTCAATAATCTTTCTTCTTCATGCTCTGAAAGGTTAGCACTAATAATAACAGGATATATCTTCTTTTCATCAAGATAAGCATATTTAAGATTTTCAGGCAACGGTTTAAGCTCAAACACGGGATCACCCTTGGGTGGAGGAGGATCCCCTAAAATTTCAACAGGCAAATTGTGTTGCAGAATAGGTTCCTGTTTAAAGAATACTTCATCTATTTCCCTTCTTTCATTCATGAACATATCATTTTCATGGTTTAGCAAATAGTGTTTTAAAGGATCACTAGGAGGTACGGCAATAGAAGCAAGACCAATAATTTCATCCTTACTAGGTAATTCTTCCTCATGATGTTGTTTACTAAATTTAGAGAAATTAAACTCATGAACCATATCATCCAAGCCAATAGTAACAACATTCTTTTTGCAATCTATCCTAGCATTAATAGTGTTCAAGAAGGGTCTACCAAATATAATGGGACAAAAGCTATCTTGCGGAGAAGTAAGAACAAGAAAATCAGCAGGATATTTAGTTTTCCCACACAGGACTTCAACATCTCTAACAATTCCAATTGGTGAAATAGTATCTCTATTGGCAAGTTTAATTGTGACATCAATACCTTCTAACTTAGCAGGTGCAATTTCATTCTTAATTTCTTCGTATAAAGTATGCGGTATAACACTAGCACTCGCACCCATATCACATAAGCCATGATAATAATGATCTCCTATTTTAACAAAAATAACAGGCACGCCTACCACAGGTCTATGTTTATTTTAGCACAAGGTTTAGCAATTCTAGCAGTTTCACCTTCAAACTGAATAACATGCCCATCAATATTATCAGACAAGAGATCTTTAACAATAGCAATATTAGGTTCTACTTTAACTTGCTCAGGGGGTGTATAAGTTCTAATATTGCTTTTACGAACAACAGTTGAAGCTTTAGCATGATCCTTTACTCTAACAGGGAAAGGTGGTTTCTCAACATAAGAAGTAGGAACAATAGGATCATTATAAGTGACAGTCTTTTCTTCAACTTTAATAGGTGCAACTACTTTTACTTCTATGGGAGGATGATATTTAAACCACTTCTCCTTAGGGAGATCAACATAAGCAGCAAAAGATTCACAGAAAGAAGCTACTATCTCAGAGTCAAGTCCATATTTCGTGCTAAACTTACGGAAAATATCGGTGTCCATAAAAGATTTAACACAATCAAACTTACATGTCATACCTGACTCCTTACCTTCGTCGAGGTCCCAATCTTCAGAGTTGCGTTTAATTCTATCCAATAAATTCCATCTGAATTCAATAGTCTTCATCATAAAAGAGCCAGCACAAGAAGTATCGATCATGGTTTGATTATTATGAGAAAGCCGAGCATAAAAACTTTGCATAATTATTTCTCTCAAGAGCTCATGATTGGGGCATGAATATAACATTGATTTAAGCCTCCCCCAAGCTTGAGCGATGCTTTCTCCTTCGCGAGGCCAGAAATTATATATATAATTGCGATCACGATGAACAAGATGCATTGGGTAATACTTTTGATGAAATTCCAACTTCAATCTTTTATAGTTCCATGATCTCATACCATCACATAGCCTATACCATATCAATGCGTCTCCCTTCAAAGATAAAGGGAAGTCCTTCTTCTTAGCAACATCGTCGGGTATACCTGCAAGCTTAAATAATCCACAAACTTCATCCACATATATTAAGTGCTCATCAGGATGCTTTGTTCCATCTCCTGTAAAAGGGTTAGCTAGCAATTTTTCCATCATACCCGAAGGAAATTCAAAAGGAGTTTCATTTCCAATAGGTTCAGTAGGTTGAGGAGCAACTCTTTGCTCTACTGGACGGGGTGAAGATACCCCGAACAAGCCCCTCAGAGAATTACTTTCCATAGTAGCAAGTGATAGTAAATTTCAGCACACTATATAAATTTTTCCTTACCAAATTCCACCTACCAAAGGCGCTACACTCCTCGGCAACGGCGCCAGAAAAGAGTCTTGATGACCCACAAGTATAGGGGATCTATCGTAGTCCTTTTGATAAGTAAGAGTGTCGAACCCAACGAGGAGCAGAAGGAAATGATAAGCGGATTTCAGCAAGGTATTCTCTGCAAGTACTGAAATAAGTGGTAACAGATAGTTTTGTGATAAGATAAATTGTAATGAGCAACAAGTAAAAAAAGTAAATAAAGTGCAGCAAGGTGTCCCAATCCTTTTTGTAGCAAAGGACAAGCCGGAACAAACTCTTATATAAGGAAAAGCGCTCCCGAGGACACATGGGAATATCGTCAAGCTAGTTTTCATCACGTTCATATGATTCGCGTTCGATACTTTGATAATTTGATATGTGGGTGGACCGGTGCTTGGGTGATGTTCTTACATGAACAAGCATCCCACTTATGATTAACCTCTATTGCAAGCATCCGCAACTACAACAAAAGTATTAAGGTAAACCTAACCATAGCATGAAACATGTGGATCCAAATCAGCCCCTTACGAAGTAACGCATAAACTAGGGTTTAAGCTTCTGTCACTCTAGCAACCCATCATCTACTTATTACTTCCCAATGCCTTCCTCTAGGCCCAAATAATGGTGAAGTGTTATGTAGTCGACGTTCACCTAACACCACTAGAGGCTAGAGAACATACATCTTATCAAAATATCAAACGAATACCAAATTCACATGACTACTAATAGCTAGACTTCTCCCTTGTCCTCAGGAACAAACGTAATTACTCACAAAGCATATTCATGTTCATAATCAGAGGGGTAATAATATGCATATAGGATCTGAACATATGATCTTCCACCAAATAAACCAATTAGCATCAACTACAAGGAGTAATCAACACTACTAGCAACCTACTAGCACCAATCCCGGACTTTGAGACAAGAATTGGATACAAGAGATGAACTAGGGTTTGGAGATGAGATGGTGATGGTGAAGATGTTGATGGAGATTGCCCTCTCCCGATGAGAGGAGCGTTGGTGATGACGATGGTGATGATTTCCCCCTCCTGGAGGGAAGTATCCCCGGCAGAACAGCTCTGCCGGAGCTCTAGATTGGTTTCGCCAAGGTTCCGCCTCGTGGCGGCGGAGTCTCATTGAGGGAGTCCTGGATTAGGGGGTGTTCGGGTAGCCGGACTCCTGGACTATGAAGATACAAGATTGAAGACTTCGTCCCGTGTTCGGATGGGACTTTCCTTGTCGTGGAAGGCAAGCTTGGCGATGCGGATATTCAAGATCTCCTACCATTGTAACCGACTTTATGTAACCCTAACCCTATCCGGTGTCTATATAAACTGGAGGGTTGTAGTCTGTAGGCAATCAACTCCATACACAACAATCATACCATAGGCTAGCTTCTAGGGTTTAGCCTCCTTGATCTCGTGGTAGATCTACTCTTGTACTACCCATATCATCAATATTAATCAAGCAGGAGTAGGGTATTACCTCCATCGAGAGGGCCCGAACCTGGGTAAAAAACATCTTGTCCCTTGTCTCCTGTTACCATCCGGCCTTGATGCACAGTTCGGGACCCCCTACTCAAGATCCGCCGGTTTTGACACCGACATTGGTGCTTTCATTAAGGGTTCCTCTGTGTCGTCGCCTTTAGGCCCGATGGCTCCTTTGATCATCAACGACGATACGGTCCAGGGTGAAACTTTTCTCCCCGGACAGATCTTCGTCTTCGGCGGCTTCGCTCTGCGGGCCAATTCACTCGGCCACCTGGAGCAGATCGAAAGCTACACCCCTGGCCATCAGGTCAGGTTTGGAAGCCTAAACTACACGGCTGACATCCACGGGGACTTGATCTTCGATGGATTCGAGCCACAGCCAAGCGCGCCGCACTGTCTCGATGGGCATGATATAGCTCTGCCGCCGAACAGCGCCTTGGAGGCCGCATACACATCGGTTTCGACCATTGATTCGGAGCATACTGCGCCGATCGAGGATCAGCGGTTAGACGCTGCCTCAGGGGCTGCGATCTCAGAGGCGATCGAGTCGAACTCCAGCCCCGCACTCCGCATGGCCCGTGACTCCGAGGATCCGGACTCCTCCCCGGACTCCGAACCCCCCGCGCCCCTGCCAATCGAATCCGATTGGGCGCCGATAATGGAGTTCACCGCCGCAGACATCTTTCAGCATTCGCCTTTTGGCGACATTCTGAACTCTCTTAAGTCTCTCTCTTTATCAGGAGAGCCCTGGCCGGACTACGGTCAGCGAGGGTGGGATACGGACGATAAGGAAATTCAAAGCCCACCCACCACCCACTTTGTAGCCACTGTCGACGATCTAACCGACATGCTTGACTTCAGCTCCGAAGACATCGACGGCATGGACGACGATGTAGGAGACAAACAAGAACCAGCACCTGTAGGGCGCTGGAAGGCCACCTCGTCATATGACATATATATGGTGGATACTCCAAAAGATGGAGATGGCGATGGAACAGTGGGGGATGACGCCCCCAAGAAACAGCCGAGGCGCCGGCGTCAGCGGCGCCGCTCTAAATCCCGCCAAAGCAAAAACGGTGATTCCGGCACGGGAGATAATACTACCCCGGATAATGCCGAAGAACACCCACCTCAGCAAGATTCGGCACAGGAAGATGGAGAAGCCAGCCCTCATGAGAGAGCGGCAGACCGAGAGGTCAAGGATGATAACTATACGCCTCTCTCCGAAGACGAGGCAAGCCTCGATGACGACGAATTTGTCATACCATCAGACCCCACCGAACAAGAGCGTTTTAAACGCAGGATTTTAGCCACGGCAAGCAGCCTCAAGAAAAAGCAGCAACAGCTTAAAGCTGCCCAAGATTTGCTAGCTGACAGATGGCCTGAAGTCCTTATGGCCGAAGAGTATGAACTCCAACGCCCCTCCAAGAGTTACCCGAAGCGCAGGCCGCTACCCCGATCAGAGGAGGAAGCACCTACATCACCAGCGCATGACATGGCAGACCGGCCACCTCGCGGCCGCGACAGAGAGGCCTCTCGGCCCTCCACCCAAGCCATGCCCCGACGCCGCTCAACTAAGGCACGGGAAAATGCGCCCGACCTGCGAGACATACTGGAGGATAAGGCAAGACAAACAAGATCGATCTACGGATCGCGCAGGCGCCCTACGGCATGTGACAATGATCTTCACTCCGGATACAACAAATCCGGCCGGGCCGAACACAACAGACATAGCGCTTCCGAGCTACGTCGTGATATAGCCCAGTACAGAGGCGCCGCACACCCGCTATGCTTCACGAATGAAGTAATGGATCATAAAATCCCAGAGGGTTTCAAACCCGTAAACATCGAATCATACGATGGCACAACAGACCCGGCGGTATGGATCGAGGATTATCTCCTTCACATCCACATGGCACGCGGCGATGATCTACACGCCATCAAATACCTCCCGCTCAAACTTAAAGGACCGGCCCGGCATTGGCTTAACAGCTTGCCAGCAGACTCAATCGGTTCTTGGGAGGACCTGGAAGCCGCATTCCTCGACAACTTCCAGGGCACTTACGTGCGACCGCCGGATGCCGACGACTTAAGCCACATAATTCAGCAGCCAGAGGAATCGGCCAGACAATTCTGGACACGGTTCCTAACAAAGAAAAACCAAATAGTCGACTGTCCGGACGCAGAGGCCCTAGCAGCCTTCAAGCATAACATCCGCGACGAGTGGCTTGCCCGGCACCTGGGACAGGAAAAGCCGAAATCCATGGCAGCCCTCACGACACTCATGACCCGCTTTTGCGCGGGAGAAGACAGCTGGCTAGCTCGCAGTAACAACTTATCAAAGAACCCTGGTAATTCGGATACCAAGGACAAAAGTGGCAGGACACGTCGGAATAAGCAAAAACGCCGCGTTAACAGCGACAGCAATGAAGACACGGCAGTCAATGCCGGATTCAAAGGCTATAAATCCGGTCAGCGGGAAAAAGCCATTCAAAAAGAATACTCAGGGCCCGTCCAGTTTGGACCGAATACTCGATCGCTTGTGCCAGATACATGGCACCCCCGAAAGGCCAGCCAATCACACTAACAGGGATTGTTGGGTGTTCAAGTAGGCAGTCAAGTTAAGGGCCGAAAACAGAGACAAGGGGCTGCACATCGACGACGAGGAGCCCAAGCCGCCGAACAACAATGGACAGAATGGCTTTCCCCCACAAGTGCGGACGGTGAACATGATATATGCAACCCACATTCCCAAGCGGGAGCGGAAGCGTGTGCTACGGGACGTATACGCGATAGAGCCAGTCGCCCCAAAGTTCAACCCATGGTCCTCCTGCCCGATCACTTTTGATCGAAGGGACCATCCCACTAGCATCCGTCATGGCGGCTTCGCCGCATTGGTTCTCAACCCAATCATCGACAGATTTCATCTCACAAGAGTCTTCATGGACGGCGGCAGTAGCCTGAACCTGCTTTATCAGGATACAGTGCAGAAAATGGGCATAGATCCCTCAAGGATTAAGCCCACAAGAACGACCTTTAAAGGTGTTATACCAGGTGTAGAAGCCAACTGTACAGGCTCAGTAACACTTGACGCGGTCTTCGGATCCCCGGACAATTTCTGAAGCGAAGAGTTAATCTTCGATATAGTCCCGTTTCGCAGTGGCTATCACGCCCTGCTCGGACGAACCGCACTTGCAAAGTTCAATGCGGTGCCGCACTATGCATATCTCAAGCTCAAGATGTCAGGCCCTCGAGGAGTAATTACGGTCAACAGAAACACGGAACGCTCCCTCCGTACGGAGGAGCATACGGCGGCTCTCGCAGCGGAGGTACGAAGTAGCCTTCTCAGGCAATTCTCCAGTCCGGCCATTAAAAAGCCAGACACTGCCAAGCGCGCCCGGAGTAACCCACAGCAGGACCGCCTGGCACACTCTGAGCAAGCGTAGCAATGCGGCCCCAACCCCAGCTATCGCGACATAGCGAAACCAGTACCTCGCGTACATAACTACGCCCTTGAAATACCATGGGCACAGGGGAAGGGGCACAATAACGGCACGCCCAGAATACGGCTTAAAACGTACTAGGGGCTGCCGGATTCTCTTTTTAATTTTTTCTTACCTTCAGGACTCCATACTTCGGATGACCTGTTCGGCAATTTGACTGCCGCACAAACGATGCAAGATCCAGGGAGGCAGACAAGCCATGCCGCACTATGGAACTCCCAGGTGGTCTCTGTTACGAGCGGTATACATGTTTTAAATACAATTCCGCGGCCTGCCCCCGGTCAGGACATACTGAATAGTCCAATATCTTTTGCTTACCGCACTATTTGTATCGTTCGGCTTTGATAAATAGCCTTTATATAAACAATGCATAGCTTTTGTCTATTTTCTGCATTACTCTCTTTTATATATGTTCATTAATGACATGTTGCACCCATACACTGTGGTACGGCAAGTACGCCAGGGGCTTCAGTACCCTTTAATATGGTGTGAGAAGTCCGTACACTTTCACAAGTGCGGCACCCCGAACTTATAGCACTATATGCATCGGCTCCGAATCATGATTTGGGTCAATAGTTGGGTTTGCCCGGCTCCTATGTTTTGGTGCCTTACGTTCCGCTATATCGGCTAAGGTAGCACTAGGAGAACCACTGCGATTGTGCCCCGGTTGAGCTGGGTTAAGCACCTCAGTGGAGAAAGCTAAAACTGACTGTCATGATGAGGCGAGAGACCGGTCGCTGTTCGAGAGGTTTTTTCGAGTCCCTAAAGACTTATGCCGCTTCGAGCGAGGAGCCGGATTTGTCCGGCCAAGGCGTGGATAGCGCCCCGAACTCGGTCTTCCGAACTAGGGGCTTCGCCGAAATTTAAAATTATAAAGTTCTATGGCTAAGTGAGAGTGTTCAAGCATTATAGTCCGATTGCCTGGTTCGTTGTGCTGAGCGCCTCCCTCGAAGGACCCAACTATGGGAAAAAGAGCGCTCAGGTTTATCCCGAACACCCCAGCACTAGTGGCATGGGGGCAGAAGCCGACGACTGGCCATCTCTCAATTTTTTGATAAACGGCCGCACAGAAAATAATATTTTAAATTCAACAAGCATTGCTTAAGCGCCTATGAACAAGTTTTCAGTGCACAGGATAAAAACGAGCGAGTTTATTCAAAAATTACATCCTTGGTACATTCATCCGCCACAAGGCGGGCACCCGCAAGAACATCCTTGTAATAGTTCTCGGGCTTGCGATGCTCCTTCCCCGGCGGCGGCCCATCCTTCACAAGCTTCTCACCGTCCAGCTTACCCCAGTGCACCTTTGCACGGGCAAGGGCCCGACGGGCACCTTCAATGCAGAAGGAGCGCTTGATGACCTTGAGCCTTGGACAGGCCTCCACCAGCCGCCGCACTAGCCCGAAGTAGCTCCCAGGCAGGGCCTCTCCGGGCCACAGCCAAACTATGAAGCCCTTCATGGCCTGTTCGGCCGCCTTGTGGAGCTCGACCAGCTGTTTCAGCTGGTCGCTCAAGGGCACAGGGTGTCCGGCCTCAGCATACTGAGACCAGAACACCTTCTCCGTCGAGCTGCCCTCTTCAGCTCGGTAGAATGCGGCGGCGTCGGGTACGCTGCGGGGAAGATCTGCGAATGCCCCTGGAGAACTCCGGATTCGGGTAAGTAACAAGTAGTTTACTTTTATATTTCTGCTTTGCATAAGAATGCCTTACCCGCTGCTATCTTCTTAATCTCCTCCAACTCTTGGAGGGCCTTTTGGGCTTCGGCCTTGGCAGACTTGGCAGTCTCAAGGGCCGCCGCGAGCTCGGACGCTTGGTTCTTTGACTCAAGCTCCAAACTCTCATGTTTTTTCATGAGAGCCTGAAGCTCTTGCTGCACCTCGCCGACCTGAGCCCCAAGTTTCTCTCGCTCAGTGTGCTCCGCGGCCGTTTTCTTTTCGGCCTTGGACATCGCCTGCTTGAGGGTCGCCACCTCAGTCGTGGCCCCTATAATAAGCAGTGCAATCCTGTTATTTTTTGCAATCACGCCTCTCTATAGGCACTTTTTCTGTAAGGTATTTCCTACCTTCTTTTTCCTCGAGCTACCGCTTGGCAAGGCCGAGCTCTTGCTCAGTCCGCTTGAGGTCCTGTTTCAGGACACCCACCTCCGCAGTCAGTGTGGCGGTGGATAGCAGCGAAGCCTACACACGCATATTGACTCTTTATTGTTAGATTCCTGCGAAATTTACTAGATCCTCTATTCGGCTTTTCTTTCCGAACGCCAAACAAAGTATCAGGGGCTACTGTCTATGCGGTTATATTTTTACATATTTTTACTTACCTCGAAGCCCGTTAGGAGGCTAGCGTAAGCTTCACTCAGTCCGCTCTTGGCGGACTGAACCTTCTGGATCACCGTACTCATAATAGTATGGTGCTCCTCGTCGATGGACGCGCCTTCAAGCACCTCGAGCAGATTGTCCGGCATCTCCGGTCGGACGGAGGCTGCCAGCTCAGAAGGCTTGCTCCTCTTGGAAGGAGTTCGCCTACCGCAGTTCGGAACTGTTAAAGATTCCGGCACGGTGTCCGGCACAAAGCCGGACTTGGAGCCCTGGGGGGTCTTGTCCCCTTTACTCCTGGGGTCCGGGAGGTCGCCCTGCGGCTCCTTTAGGACCACCTCCTCCTGCCCCGGAGCTCGTTGCGACGCCACTTCGGTGTCGTCCGCAATGCGGGGGGAGACAACGGGAGGAACTGAGTTCACGTCCGATGAATCCAGGGAGCCGCTCGACGACTCGTTGAGTTCGGCCCGGGGCGGGCTGCATAATTATGTTCGACATTAGGGAAAGCTGTGCAACAAAGGAACATCATGAGTTATTCTGATATTCGAACTTACGATTTCGCGGACGCTTGGCCCTGTTTGGCCACTCCTCTTTGCCCTCTTCGGCGTTGGGGGCGTAGTCCGGCGGAGGGGTCTTCCTTTTCCTAGACCCCTCGGCCTCCCCCGTTGAGGCGGCCTTCCTCTTCTCTCCTCCCCCCGCTGGGGGGAGAGGTTTCTTCTTCCTCCTCGTCGTCTTCACGGGGGGAGTGCGTCTCGGACTCGTCAAACGATGAGTCCGACACCACCATATGCCGGGAACTCTTTCGAGTCCCCGTGGCCTTCTTCTTCTTGGCCTTCTTCTCCGGCACCACATAAGGTGCCGGAACCAGTAGCTTCGCTAGTAGAGCGGGGGCTAGGTCTTCGGGCAAGGGAGCCGGACAGTTAATCGATCCGGACTTCGCCCGCCAAGCCTGTCAAAGGTAAGGGAGCTTAGATCCCGCATAGAGTCAAACTATGAAAAAACTTAACATCCTGTAAAAGGTGAAAATAGCTTACCTCGCTAGCGTGACGCTGCAAACTGTATCCGCGGTCCTCGGAAGTGGATGTGGAAGCCTCGGCGCCTTTGGTTAGCACCTTCCAGACATCTTCATACGTCGTGTCGAAGAGCCTGTTAAGGGTTTGGTGCTGCGCCGGGTTGAACTCCCACAGATTAAAGCCCCGTTGTTGACACGGGAGGATCTGGCGGACGAGCATAACCTGGACTACATTGACAAGCTTGATCGGCTTGCTCACCAGGGACTGGATGCATGTCTGCAGTCCGGTCACCTCTTTTTCGTCGCCCCACGACAGACCCGTCTCTTTCCAGGAGATAAGCCGCGTGGGGGGTCCGGATCGGAACTCGAGGGTTGCGATCCATTTCGGATCACGCGGCTCGGTGATGTAAAACCACCACGATTGCCACCCCTTTAGGGTCTCCATGAAGGAGCCCTCGAGCCATAGGACGTTGGCCATCTTGCCCACCATGGCGCCTCCGCATTCCGCCTGGCTGCCGCGCACCACCTTGGGCTTGACGTTGAAGGTCTTGAGCCAGAGGCCGAAATGGGGGCGGATGCGGAGGAAGGCCTCGCACACGACAATAAACGCCGAGATGTTGAGGACGAAGTTCGGGGCCAGATCGTGGAAATCCAGGCCATAGTAAAACATGAGCCCCCGGACAAATGGGTGGAGCGGAAAACCCAGTCCGCGGAGGAAGTGGGGAAGGAATACTACCCTCTCATGGGGCCTTGGGGTGGGGAGAAGCTGCCCCTCCTCGGGAAGCCGGTGCACGATGTCTTTGGACAAGTATCCGGCCTTTCTTAGCTTTTTGACATGGCCCTCCATGACGGAGGAGACCATCCACTTGCCTCTCGCTCCAGACATTGCTGGAGAAGGTTGAGGTGGGAAGTGCGAGCTTGGGCACTGGAGCTCGAGTGTGCAGGAGATGGATAGGCAAAAGAGGAAGAAGGCGTAGGTAAAAGGGTGGATCCTTATCCCCTTATATGGGCGAATGCGGTTGTGCGTCCCCACCAGCCTAGTAAGACTCGCTTGCCTCCCAAGCGCCATGATAAATGGTGCGGTTGGGTTACCCACGTCCGTATTGATGAGAATCCCGTAAAGGGGGTACACGATCTCTCCTTTGACAAGACGTGCCAAGGAAACCGCCTCGCAAAACATGCTGAGGTGGAAAAGTAAAAACGATTCGAGTAAAGGACTTGGCCGTAGTGTGATGACGCACTGCGGAATACGTCGGCAGATTTGATTTGTGTCAATATTATTCTCTCTATGGCAATATGTGGAAACTTATTTTGCAGAGCCGGACACTACTCTTGGTGTTTACAATCTTCTACGAAGGACTTGGAGGAGGAACCCGCCTTGCAATGCCGAAGACAATTTGCGCGCCGGACTCGTCGTCATTGAAGCCTGGTTCAGGGGCTACTGAGGGAGTCCTGGATTAGGGGGTGTTCGGGTAGCCGGACTATACGTTCAGCCGGACTCCTGGACTATGAAGATACAAGATTGAAGACTTCGTCCCGTGTCCGGATGGAACTTTCCTTGGCGTGGAAGGCAAGCTTGGCGATGCGGATATTCAAGATCTCCTACCATTGTAACCGACTTTATGTAACCCTAACCCTCTCCGGTGTCTATATAAACCGGAGGGTTGTAGTCTGTAGGCAATAAACTCCATACACAACAATCATACCATAGGCTAGCTTCTAGGGTTTAGCCTCCTTGATCTCGTGGTAGATCTACTCTTGTACTACCCATATCATCAATATTAATCAAGCAGGAGTAGGGTATTACCTCCATCGAGAGGGCTCGAACCTAGGTAAAAAACATCTTGTCCCTTGTCTCCTGTTACCATCCGGCCTTGACGCACAGTTCGGGACCCCCTACTCGAGATCCGCCGGTTTTGACACCGACACTCGTCCCGAAAGGTTCCTTCTGATTTTTTTCTCATCGAAAGACTTCATATAGCACAAGATGGACGTCGGAGAGCCACCAGGGGGGCCATGAGGTAGGGGGCGCGCCCTAGGGGGGGCGCCCCCCACCCTTGTGAGCAGGGTGTGGGCCCCCTGGCCTTCATCTTTGGCGAGGATTTTTCTTTATTTATTTTAAGATGTTCCGTGGAGTTTCAGGACTTTTGGAGTTGCGCATAATAGGTCTCTAATATTTGCTCCTTTTCCAGCCCAGAATTCCAGCTGCCGGCATTCTCCCTCCTTATGTAAACCTTGTAAAATAAGAGAGAATAGCCATAAGTATTGTGACATAAAGTGAAATAACAGCCAATAATGCAATAAATATCGATATAAAAGCATGATGCAAAATGGACGTATCACTTGCTATTCCTTTTGAAGTTCCTCTTTCTTTCTGTTTGCCCTTTTTCTTGAAACTAGTGGTCTTGTTAACCATCAACATTTGATGCTATTTGTTGATTTCTACCTTCGCCGATTTCAGCATCACGAAGAGCTTGGGAATTACTTTCGTAATCCCTTGCATATTTTAGTTCATCACTAAGTTCTAGTAACTTGGTGATAGTGACTAGAGAACTTTGTCAATTACTATCTTATCTGGAAGATTAACTCCCACTTGATTCAAGTAATTGTAGTACCCAAACAATCTGAGCACATGCTCACTAGTTGAGCTATTCTCCTCTATCTTGTAGGCAAAGTACTGTCAGAGGTCTTCTACCTCTCGACACGGGCATGAGTATGAAATACCAATTTCAACTCTTAGAACATCTTATATGCTCTGTGGCGTTCAAAACGTTTTTGAAGTCCCGGTTCTAAGCCGTAAATCATGGTGCACTAAACTATCAAGTAGTCATCATACCGAGCTTTACCAAACGTTCATAACTTCTGTATCAGCTCCTGCAATAGGTCCGTCACCTAGTGGTGCATCAAGGACATAATTCTTCTATGCAGCAATGAGGATAATCCTCAGATCACGGACCTAGTCCTCATCATTGCTATTATCATCTTTCAACATAGTTTTTCTCTAGGAGCATATCAAAAAATAAATGGGGAGCTACATCGCAAGCTATTGATATACAACATAGATATACAAATACTATCAAGACTAAGTTCATGATAAATTAAAGTTCAATTAATCATATTACTTAAGAACTCCCACTTAGATATACATCTCTCTAATGATCTAAGTGATCACGTGATCCAAATCAACTAAACCATGTCCGATCATCACGTGAGATGGAGTAGTTTCAATGGTGAACATCACTATGTTGATCATATCTACTATATGATTCACGCTCGACCTTTCGGTCTCCAGTGTTCCGAGGCCATATCTGCATATGCTAGGCTCATCAAGTTTAACCCGAGTATTTCACGTGTGCAAAACTGGCTTGCACCAGTTGTATGTGAACGTAGAGCTTATCGCACCCGATCATCACGTGGTGTCTTGGCACGATGAACTGTCACAATGGTGCATACTCAGGGAGAACACTTATACCTTGAAATTTAGTGAGAGATCATCTTATAATGCTACCGCCGAACTAAGCAAAATAAGATACATAAAGCATAAACATCACATGCAATCAAAATATGTGACTTGATATGGCCATGATCATCTTGCGCCTTTGATCTCCATCTCCAAAGTACGTCATGATCTCTATCGTCACCGGCATGACACCATGATTTCCATCATCTTTATCTCTATCAATGTGTCATCACATGGTCATCTCGCCAACTATTGCTCTTGCAACTATTGCTATCGCATAGCAATAAAGTAAAGCAATATTTGGCGTTTGCATCTTATGCAATAAAGAGACAACCATAAGGCTTCTGCCAGTTGCCGATAACTTCAACAAAACATGATCATCTCATACAACAATTTATATCTCATCATGTCTTGACCATATCACATCACAACATGCACTGCAAAAACAAGTTAGACGTCGTCTACTTTGTTGTTGCAAGTTTTACGTGGTTGCTACGGGCTAAGAAACAACCGTTCTTACCTACGCATCAAAAACCACAATGCGGTATAATGATTGCTTTTTGATATTCAGAAAGAACCCTGTTCATTGAATCCGATTCAACTAAAGCTGGAGAAACAGACACCCACTAGTCACCTGTGTGCGAAGCACGTCGGTAGAATCAGTCTTGCATAAGCGTACGCGTAATGTCGGTCTGGGCCGCTTCATCCAACAATGTCGCTGAATCAAGAATCAACTAGTGACGGCAAGCAATATGTATATACCTACGCCCACAACTCCTTTGTGTTCTGCTCGTGCATATGACATCTACACATAAACCTGGCTCTGATGCCACTGTTAGGGAATGCAGTAATTTCAAAAAGAATTCCTATGCACACGCAAGAGCATGGTGATGCATAGCAACGAGAGGGAAGAGTGTCGTCCATGTACCCTCGTAGACCGTAAGCAAAAGCATTATGACAACGCGGTTGATGTAGTCGTACGTCCTCACGATCGACCGATCCTAGTATCGAAGGTACGGCACCTCCGCGATCTGCACACGTTCGGCTCGATGACGTCCCACGAACTCACGATCCAGCAGAGTGTCGAGGGAGAGTTTTGTCAGCACGACGGCGTGATGATGGTGATGATGATGCTACCGGAATAGGGCTTCGCCTAAGCACCGCTACGATATGATCGAGGTAGATTATGGTGTAGGGGGGCACCGCACATGGCTAAAAGATCAATGATCAACTTGTGTGTCCATGGGGTTCCCCCTCCCCCGTATATAAAGGAGTGGAGGAGGGGGAGGGCCAGCCCTCTACTATAGCACGCCTTGGGGAGTCCTACTCCCACCGGGATTAGGATCCCCCCTTCCAAGTAATAGGAGTATGGGAGAAGGAAGGGAAAGAGAGAAGAGAAGGAAGGAGGGGGCGCCACCCCTCCCCCTAGTCCAATTCGGACTAGGCCTTGGGGGGGCGCGGCCTGCCCTAGGCAGCCCCTCTCTCTCTCCCCTAAAGCCCAATAAGTCCCATATACTCCCCGGCGAATTCCCGTAAATCTCCGGTACTCCGATAAATACCCGAACCACTCAGAACCTTTCCGATGTCCGAATATAGCATTCCAATATATCGATTTTTACGTCTTGAACATTTCGAGACTCCTCGTCATGTCCCTGATCTCATCCGGGACTCCAAACAATCTTCGGTACATCAAAACACATAAACTCATAATACCAATCGTCACCGAACATTAAGCGTGCGGACCCTACGGGTTCAAGAACTATGTATACATGACCAAGACATGTCTCCGGTCAATAACCAATAGCAGAACCTGGATGCTCATATTGGTTCCTACATATTCTACGAAGATCTTTATCGGTCAAACCGCATAACGATATACGTTGTTCCCTTTGTTATCGACATGTTACTTGTCCGAGATTCGATCGTCGGTATCCCAATACCTAGTTCAATCTCGTTACAGGCAAGTCTCTTTACTCGTTTCGTAATGCATCATCCCGCAACTAACTCATTAGTCACATTGCTTGCAAGGCTTATAGTGATGTGCATTGCCGAGAGGGCCCAGAGATACCTCTCCGACAATCGGACTGACAAATCCTAATCTTGGTCCATGCCAACTCAACAAACACCATCAGAGACACCTGTAGAGCACCTTTATAATCATCCAGTTACGTTGTGACATTTGGTAGCACACAAAGTGTTCCTCTGGTATTCGGGAGTTGCATGATCTCATAGTCATAGGAACATGTATAGTTATGGAGAAAGCAATAGCAACAAACTAAACGATCATCGTGCTAAGCTAACAGATGGGTCAAGTCAATCACATCATTCTCTAATGATGTGATCCCGTTAATCAAATGACAACGCATGCCTATGGTTAGGTAACATAACCATCATTGATTCAACGAGCTAGTCAAGTAGAGGCAAACTAGTGACACTCTGTTTGTCTATGTATTCACACATGTACTAAGTTTTCGGTTAATACAATTCTAGCATGAATAATAAACATTTATCATGATATAAGGAAATACAAATAACAACTTTAGTATTGCCTCTAGGGCATATTTCCTTCATGTGACCCAAAGGTGGTCCTTTCTGTCAATTCCACTCGGTAGGTGGTCGGTCCTTTTGGAGAAAAAAATCATATTTCTTTTTCATAGTTCATCCCCTATTTATTTGTTTATGTGCTAGTCATATATATTGTGTTCGTAGATGTTTCGGTTCTATGTTTAATACGTTCTGACATGTTCATGATTTACTTAGGGATTAAATCAATAAGAAATACTACTCCCTTGGACCTGAATTAATTGAAGCAACCTCTATAAAACATTGTCTAAGATGCTGCTCAATTAATTTGGATCGAAGGGAGTAACATTTACAGCAGAACATGTGTTGAACTGGAATGCATCAGGAATTTCCCAGAACCTTTACAACAACTTGGATAAACAACCTATTTCCTTGTATACATACTCCCTCCTTTCCGGTTTATAAGGCTCAATTCAAAATTCTCACCAACCAAGGTAGATGGTGAGTGGTGGAATACTTTTTGTAGTTTGCAAAAGCACCCAATTAATGCTTTTGTTTTCTTTAAAAAGTATGTTTACCAATGCATTAATTGCAATGCATGCATGCATAAATTACATGTATTGGTCAATTTTCTCTTAGTACTTGCATGCAATGATTTAATGCACCTTGAAATCTGAACATGTGATGGAAAACAACCAAATTGAGCCTTATGAAATGGAAAAACAAAATTTTTGAGATAAGTCCTATAAACCGGAAAGGAAGGAGTATATATGATATGAACCGAAAGCAATTTTGGGATCGGATTACATTTTTTCTTATCTACGTCCAGAACAAGATGATCCGAGAGAAAAGAGGACAAAAAGAGCATTCCTAATTTCCTATCCTATACTATACCCCTTGTCTACATACTGTAAAAAGTTTAGACATGAAGGAAAAATTACTCTAAGAAGATTCCTCTGAACTCTGAAGGCAGCATGCATCCACCCTGAAAAGCTTGCGCGTTCCCGAGAAGAATGTCTCTCGTCCTCCACCTCGCAGTCTCAAGTCTCAGAGTAAAAATTGCTGCAAATGGCGAGCAATCATGACCACGTACGCCACCTGCCGGCCGGTGCACGCACGCACCACGGGCAGGCTACGCTCTCGGCCGGGCTGGCCTCGCCTCTGTTTCAGAGAAAGCCGGCCGGCAGGCGTGCCGCGTGCGCCGGGACGGCCACCTTTTGAGGCTGCTGCCGTTTCTGTCCTTGTCTGTCGATGTTCACCTGTGTCAAAATCTGGAGGACCGGAGGCAGCGGCAGTCCCGCGGTGGCACGAGCCTCTCGACGAGCATCTCCTCCGCCTCGATCACCGCGCCGCCGCGTGTCACCGCCTCCCGCACCGTCGTCGACGTCATCGCCCTGCTGCCGGGTGGCCGCCTCCTGCCTTGCCGGCAGCACGTCTTGGCGGTGGCCGGCAGGCTGCTGCCGTCGTCGTCGGCGTGGTGGAGGCGGATGGAGAAGAGGGAGTTGACGGGGCGGTGGTCGGAGAACCGGGACTCGCCGCGCTCGTACCACGCCTGCTCCACGCCCTCGCCGCGCCACAGGATGCGGTCGCACCTGCAATACCACCACCCAATAAATTAACCATCAGCGACATGGTCGTCGAAGCCTCGAAGGAATTAGCAGACTAGTTTAGCCAGCAGTAGATTAATTAGCGCTAGGTAGATCATGGCGGCGAGTGGCCATTGGAGTATAGTTAACTACTACGTGCAGTGCATGCACAAAGCTTGCATCTGCTGCACCGCTAGGTAGGTAGATTCCTCATGGAGACTAGCTTGGCGCGACAAGGACTGGTCACCATGGAGTCTACGCCACCCTAGCTAGCCTCACTAATTAATTCAAGTCTGAGCTAATCGCAGAGCATGTGCCTAAGCTCAAATCATGCAGATGCAGTGTGCAGTGAGTGCTCCGCCATGATCTTCGCAGGTCTCGCATGAGCACGCACGGACCACGCCATGTGAGACCTCTGAACCTCTGATTGATTAGCTCCTAACCGAACTGACGCTCGCATGATCCTTGGGTCAGATGCACTTTTTAGCGCTGACAAATGGTTAATTACGGAGTAACAATTACGTACCATGCCGGCGTGCGCTTCTTCTTCTCCCGCGACGGCCTCCCGGCGGCGGCGGAGGAGCTCAGGGCGGCCATGGCGTAGGTGTCGGACTCGGCCAGGTACTTGTACGTGGGAGGGAACCGGATCTCCCCTTCCTCCCAACCGCCGCCGAACACACGCCCGGCCCTCTGCTCCGCGCGCAGCTGGTCGCGCTCCAGCAGCGCCCGCCACTCGTTCCGCTCCAGCAGCCCCCGCGTCTCGCCGTCGCCGCCGCCGCCGCCGCCCGTCGACGACAGACGGTAGTTCAGGTCGCCCAGCCAGATGACCTTGCTGCCGTTCCAAAACGCCACGGTCAGAGGCAGAGTCCAGTTCAGATGATCAGAAGAAGATGTGACTTTGGTTTGGTGTCGTACGTACTCGTGCTCCAAGATGGTCTCCGGCGACGACGGTGCTGCCGCCGGCAGTTTCGAGAAGCGGTGGGGGCGCGGGAACTTCGTCCGCTTGAGGATCTCGGCCACGTCACTGTTCCGGCGCACCTCGTCGCCGTCCTTCTCGCCGGACGCCAGGTGCGTGCACACGAAGCACAGGCTCGTCGACGCCGCCTCCGAGCTGCCACCTTGCAGCGTCAGGCTGATCGAGATGGACCCCTATCACATATCCGCAACCATTTCAGCAACAACTTTTCTGAATATCAACTCGCACAAATTAAATTTGCAAAATTTCATGATTCTATTATTTGCGGAAATTCACCTTGTTTCCCATGTACCCCATGATGCCCCTGCCAACACAAGAGACCCTGAGCCCGGTGACACGTGGCATAACATCCGCCCGGACCCACACGCAGAGGAAGATGCCCACCATCTGCTTGCTAGCAGCCAGTCGGTATCCATGACTCGCCCTCTCTCGCAACATCGTCGCAAACTCACTCGTCTCCTCCTCGCTGCTCGACTCTGGGTTCGACGTGGAAGGCTCGCTATCCTCCTCCCCCTCCTCCTCCTCCTCCTCAAGCTCTGATACTGCATCATCCATCACCGGTATGTCCGAGAAGATGACCTTGGCCTTTTGGCTACATTCAGGGTTCGCCTCCTCGGCAGCGGTGCACCGGTGACTGTGGTGATAACTGTTGGTTCTCTCCAAGGAGGAAGGATTCAAGGCTTGCCCAATAAGGTCGAGCCACTTGGAAGCAGGGCCCTTGTCCTCCGCGCCGAGAACATTCCCAGCGTTCAGCGGCACTATTTCCTGGAAGCTGTGACACAAGAATTAACTTAATCAAACTTCAGAATCACTCTATATACTTCATCATCATGTCACCGTTTCACACGACAGCATGACTTTGTTTACGCTGATCTAGTAAGTAAATTTAACTACATCAACCTCTCTCGTACTCACCTTGAACTACACCAATTATAGTTTTTGAGGAGTGATGGGATGACTAATCATGATTAGTTGCATAAGTCCAACTCTGAAACCCATGACAATATGTACTACAGGTAAAATACTCACTCCTATGCAAGTAAGGTAAGGTACACGACGTCCTGTCATGATTCTGGCCGGCATATGGGTTTGCGCTCTGCACTGAAATCCACACAAATTAAAGTTCACTCCTACCAATTCCTTTCAGTGGGTGTATTCAGGCTGGTCACAATGGGCAAGAACATAAGCTAGTAACATACACACTTTTCTAGACTATGTTACTATCTTCATAGTGGGTAGGAACATCTATGTAGTGTCATGCAACGATGTATTTATTAGGTTATAGACTCATTGTTTTTTGGAGTGCGTGATGTTCCGGTAACTTAGCTAGTTACCACAAGCACCTCTCTCTTCGTTAAATATGTGCCACATAAGCAAAGTTGTATTGGAGTGTGTGATGTTACTCCTAAGTTCCTCCCCATTGTGACCAGCCTCAGTACTCACTCAACAGCATTCCTTTGAGTGAGTGGCAATTTCAACCAGTACACTTTCCAAGTAACCCAATGTGTGCATCATTAGTTCATTACACTACGTATGTTATTTCCATAAATCATAACTGAAGGCTATATCCACCGATACAAAACGAAAGAGACAAACGAGTTCAACGCACTACCAGAAAACAGTATATCGACACGAGTAGTATGCACATACGTACCCGAGAACATAGATGTGGGGAGGTGAGGAAGAGGCATGTTGGTCGAGGAGCCAGTCGGAGAGGTCGAGCCCTTGGTGCGGAGCTCTGCCGCCCACGTTCCACGTCCCCACCAGCACCCTGTATTTTTTATAAACATACAAAAATACAGTTAATTACCGTACGGTATAAACTATCCAGAAATGAATCAACATGTCCCATTTTTGCGAATGGAATCGAAATGTTGTCTGCACATGAATCAACATGGTTTAATCAATCATTCAGTAAGCGCAAGTCCATCGCCTCAACTCAACCCCATCCGCTTAGTTGATATTCCGACTTTCTCTAAATATGCTACTACTGGTAGTAGGGTGTTTTCTCTCTGAACCCAATAATAGAAAAAAGATGCTCGGACTTTCAGAGAACAGGCTGTATTTTGTTCGTTTGCTTCACTAGGTATGGAGCTCTTGTTCCATATGCACATGATGCACGCAGATTTATATGCGTTGACAATCGACATGATAAGGAAAAAGCAATTGAAGTGCAGAGACATTGACGCATGAAGATCAGGGCTCGTGTGTGAGTCACTGACCTGAGCTCCTTGGGAGGCTGCCACGACGAGCCCGGCCCATACCGCGGGTGGGGAGGCATCAGATTCTCGCGCCCCTCCTCCACCAACCACCCTGCTTCACCTACGCACGCACAAACAAACAACAATCCAGACCAACAAGATATTCAGACCACGTTCGTTCATTCGGCTCCATTACAAAACTGTTCCATCTCGTGTGATGAAACAGTTGCTGCTATGTCTCTGTGTGTGTGTCTCTTTTGATGGTTTTATCTGGGGACAAAGATGTACAGAGCTGTTTGTTGTTGTTGTTGTTGTTGCCGTTGTTGCAGCTAACAGCACCAGCAGTTGCTGTGACAGTAAAAGTTTGGTAAGTGGTCCGTACCTGACAGATCTCGCCGGCTGCCATCCCTGTCCGAGCAGCTCTTGCGCCTCCCCTGCTCCTGCCCTCTGCTGCCAAACCTATCACCTGATCGAATTTTAGACAACACGCAGAGTTAGTTGATGTTCGTGTGATTAGTTAACCGTTGGAGAACTATCCTGTCGGAGGTTTTGTTAGATGGAACTCCAAGAACAATAATAGATAGAAATGGTTGTTTCTTTGATGGATCATGGCGATCGACTTACTGGTGCAGTCTGAATGGAAGGACGGCTCTGCGTTGCTCTTGAGGCTCAGCCATCTCCTCACCGCCGTCCTCGTCCTCCTCGGCCACGACGACGACTGCGCAAACAAACAAACGAACGAAAATTAGTCTCTGTATAAATAAAAGAAGGAAGAAATTTGAAAGAGAACGATGTTCCTGAATCCAGAGATTGATTCGAAACCATACCTTTGGGATTCTTGCATTGTCCGTCGCCATGATTCGATCTGCCGACCAGTCTCCTGGATGCTCTGTCCGCGTCCGTCAATCTGTAAAGAGATGATGATATGTGATGAGGGACTGACTACTCCAGGCCGGAATCGAATCGGATACAATACAACAGCTCCGATTCTTGGCTCTTTAACTAGGTGTAAAGAACGTCCCAAAAAGTGTTAAATCTCAAGCGGCACCAGTAGTCCAGTACTGACTAATAATCTACTTATTAAAAATGTAGGCATGTAGGGGAGGGAGGTGCGAATAAACTACTGGTGCTGAACTAAACTACTCCGGTAATACAGCTCTGCTGGAGCTGGAGGAGGAAGAGTAAAGTAAACGAGAGCTCAAGCAGAGCAGAGGAGAGCAGACCGGGCAAGAAGAATAAAGCAAAACCAACCAAGTGGAGGGGCGGTGCCAATCTGATACGTACTACTACTAGATAAATCTATCATGTTTGGCCGATCTAGTTCAGAAATCATCAAGCAAGCGAGCAGACGGAGCACATGCATCGACGGCCGGTTCAAGGCACCGGCCGGTACACATTCATCCCCAAAATCACCATTTGAACCGGCCGACATAGTCAGATTTTTTCTGTAAGTAGATGCAAGAACTGGAAAGACACCCATTTTCTCCACCACAATCTCTACTCTCCACAGCGTACACGGACCTAAATTCGCAAGAGCATCCCATGGCCGTGGCAGTGAAGAAAGCACGGGAAAGACTATGCGCTCAGTGGTGCGGTGCGGGGAAGAAGAAAAGTAGGAAACTGTTCTTGAAAGCAGAGCAGAGGTAGGCAAGAATCAATGGAGGATCGAGGCGGTAGCTCAGGGCTTTCAGGAGCGGTTACCTTGACTTGATCGAGCAATCTGCCGCGGGAGGGGGAGGAAGGAGGATAATGGGGTTGACGTGCCGCGAGAGCGAGGGAGAGAGGGGAGAGGTGGGCGGTTTGCTGGGATAATTTTATAGGTGCGGGAGGTGGGGGGAGGAGGAAGAAGAGGTGTGGGAGGTGGGGGACGAAGCGTGGGAGTGGGGGTGCGGCCTGCTGCCTTTATAGGTGCGGTGCGCACTGCCATGTGGGCCATGGGTTGAAAACGCTGGTCGCCACCCCGGTCTCTCTGCCTGTGGGCCCACACCACCAAGGTGCTAGTACGTAGCCTTTGTTGGTTGCATTTCCAAAATTGATTCATATATTCTGGCGTCTCAGGTTTTCCTTGTAAATAACAAGACGAATTTTTATTTTCTCTCTGCCGGCAAAATAATGTTTTCGTCGCGCTAATTATTCCCCGAGGAAATACAATCTGCGGATCATTCAGTTGGTTTTCAACTGTACATAATCGACAATCTGACTATAATGAACTCACAAAAAAAAATCTGACTGTAATGCATCTACTTACAGTGTGCTAACCAGTCCGAGAGGAAATACAACCTCTGGAAAATTCCTTATTTTGATGTTACTTGCCTAATCGACCATATCGGCTTTCCACGGGTAATACTTCGATCGGTAGTTTGACAATAATGCTAGATGGTCAACAAATGTAACTTCACTTCTGTAAATTGCCTTGTAGTACGATCTATTTGCACATCATTTTTGTTTTGGCAAATTTTCTCTCCATGTGGAAAGGTCTTGTAATTCATTGAATTCCAGAGCAAAACATTCCCATGTCCGAAAAACTAAAGAAAATGACACTTTGCCACTTTCATGTGGTCCTCTTTCATGTGGTGTTTGTTGTTTCAACTGTACATAGAAAATGTATGCAATTAATGCCTGGTAATTCTACAAATTCGCTATTTCATTTCATTTCTACTGTACCTCTTGTTGTCTGTCTATCACTGTATTATCGTTATGCCCGTCTCTTCGATCGTCTTGGTTATGAGCATGGGGCGGGGATGGAGATGGTGCCATGGATGACCGAGCGGCAGCCTTGGTGTGGTGGGAGCCTCGGTGATCGGGGGCGGAGCACGGGACTCAGATGATGTCTGGTGACCAGGGCCGTGTGGCATGGTGGTGGCCTGGGTGTGATGTCCGCTGTGGTGGTGCAGTCGACTGTGCCACAATTCGAGGACGGTGAGTGTTGGTCGGGGTGAGAACCTGTTATGACTTGTCAGGCCGTCGGCATCGGCGTTCTAGCGTCGTCCCATTTTTGAAGGCGGTGTCGCGGATACTCATTGTTCGCTGTGGTGCTAACCCTTATCCTCGAATTGAGCGATGGTGGCGCTTCGGCGTCGTTCCCTTCCTGAAGGTCCTGCCTTGAAGTCCATGGTTTATCATTCTCGGCCTTTGTCTCTTTGCAGTGGCTTGTCCACAGTTGAGGATCATCCCAGCGACTCCATAGTGATGCCTATTGTTCATCTGTTGTTGACTTGAAGTTGTTTGGGGCAGTGAGACCGTTCTCAGTGTTTTGTATCCTGCCTTGGGTGTGTTTGATGTGGTCGCGTGCGTTTGTATCTGTGTGGTTTGCATCGGTTGGCTCGGTGGTGGTTGCTTTATACTCTCTCCGGTCCTTTTTACTTCACATATAAGAATTGTCTGAAGTCAAACTTCACAAAGTTTGACCATATTTATATGGAAAAATATTAATATCTACCATGCTAAAGTTGTACAATATGAAACATTAAGTCATGACGTATCTACTGGAATTGATTTCATATTGTGAATGTTGATATTTTTTCTTATAAAGTTGGTCAAACTTTACAATGCTTGACTTCAGACAAATCTTATATGCGAACTAAAAAGGACCGGAGGGAGTGTATAAAGCGGGGACACCCCCTTTTTTAACGCAATACAATCGAAGTCGCTCACATACGTGAGCATACACTTACCCCTATGAACCCATACACGCACACCTTACCCCTATGAGCACCTCCGAGAGAATGAGTCGGCATAGCATCTTGAGATTTTACGAAGTCACCACAGGCGCAACGTAGTTGATGGGAACATCTTCTCCAACTGAACGAATATCCTCGGAAGCCTAAAATAAATCCAAGAATAATGCGAGTATCAATGTCAAGTCTAGAACTTCAACCCTGATGAGAAATGGATACACTGTCCTCCTAATCATCCAACCACAGATTAGTTCGCAGGAAAGTTTTTTCGATACTATCATTATGCAAGTAGTAAAAATGGGTGAAGCCTGGTTCAAAAAAACATGTAGGCAAATTGTAGTGCTTGCTGTGGTAGGATATTTGTCACTGACATGCCTGGCCGGGGTCGACGAGTTACAACCAATGAGCTCTTGACACCGAACCAAACCAAAAGACTGCCATTGCTTAAATTTTTTGGAGGCGTCTGAAGGTCGGCGGAGCGTAGCTTCTTGTTGACCCTTTTTACCGACGCTTTTGAGCTTTTTTTCTGACACCAGCACCGAGAGCTGGGCCCTACGCGTACGTACATCACGTAATAGCTCAATTCAGCAAGTCAGCAGTCTTGGGCGCGTTACTCCCTTCGTTTTTATTTACTTTGCATATTAGAGTTGACTGAAATCAAACTTTATAAAATTTGAACAAGTTTAAAAGTATAAGCATTTACTATAATTAAGAGCATCTCCAACGGACGCATGTTAGCGCGACCCATTAAAAAGGTTTTGCAGCGCTGAAATAATGTTTTTGCGCGCGGGAGGTTTAGCAGACGCAAAAAAACATGGCGCCCAACCCGGCGGTCCCACATGTAGCAGACCGCACGCACAAGCCGGCGCCTCAAATATGCAGCCCCACAGCCCGCGTGCACTAAATTTATGGCTTTGTTTTTGTGCGTGCTCTATTTTATAGCTTCTGCTGGAGCGCTTTTTTTGGTCGCGCACGCTATATAAGCATCTTTTCCAGCGTGCACTTTATTTGGCGCGTCTATTGAAAGTGCTCTAACAAATATATATGATGTAAAAATACATTCAATAATGAATCTAATGATATTATTTTGTTATTGTATATGTTAATGTTTTTGTTTATAAATTTTATTAAAGTTTACAAAGCTTGCCTTTGATTAAATCTAATACGTAGACTAAATAAAAACAAAGTGGGTACTTACCGAAAAGGAGCCGCTGGCATGCTGAATTGCTGACTCGACTTCCCGTACACCCACCGTGGCATACACAAGAAGAGATAAAGGGGGGCGGTATTTCATAATATTTGGGAGTTGAGCTAAAACTCTGACTAACTTAGCTTGGTATATATCCATTTCAAAAAAAAGGAAAAAGAAAAACTTACTCTTGGTAGCAATCAATTAGCGGCAGCTAATCGCCTGGCTGCATAAGTATATGTCACTTGGTGCGGCAAGCACACTGGTGCAAGTTGCAAGTAAAACAAGCAACACAAACAAACAAAAATGTTATCCTTTGGAACACTCGCTTTTGTACTAGCTAGTATTCCCTTTGTCCGAAAAAGCTTATTACTCAAGTAAATGTACATAGTATTAAGTTAGTGTTAGATACATTTATTTGAGTGACAAGTTTGGAACAAAAAATTTCTGGATCGGTTTTGCACGCATGCGTTCAATGCATGGGAGCCTGAAAGGGTCAACGGTTCCAACGTCGGCATTAACGCTGCCATTCTTCTGGATCGGTCCCTGCTGGCGGGCCCCACGTGAGTGTTGCTCCTCGGCCACCAAGACAAGTATAGGAGTACAGTCTGGCGTACGTTTACAGGAGAAAGAGAGGGCGCTAGCTAGGTCATCTTCCAGCTCAAGTCCAGCGTCGACCTTCATGGCTTTGCCTCTCGCGTGCATGGGATTGCATATTTTACTTCCCTTTCCGTCCATCGTTGCAGCCCAACAATGAACACTTTTCATTACGATTTGACGTCGATTACGCGGATCCATGTAGACACTGAGGTTAGTTCACCAACTAATTTTGTCAGCTAATCGCCTACATCGAAATGTACTCCTTTCGTTTCTAAATATAAGTCTTCTTAAAGATTGTAATATGCCCTACAAACGAAGCAAAATGAATGAATCTACACTCTAAACTACGTCTATATGCATACATCCGTATGTGGTTCATATTGAAATCTTTAAAAAACTTATATTTAAAAACGGAGGGAGTAGTACGTAAATCGTGGGTACTCATTGTTCGTCGTGGTGCTAACCCCGATCCTCGGATTGGGCGGTGGCGGTACTCCGGTGTCGCTCCCTTCCTCAAGGTGGCATCTTGGAGCCCATGGTTCATCCTTCTTAGCTTTGTCTATTCGCAATGGCTTGTCCACAGTTGAGGATCGTCCCAACTCCATAGTGATGCCTATTGTTCATCTGTTTTGTTGACTTGAAGTTGTTTGAGGCAGCGAGGCTGTTCTCAGCGCCTCTGTATCCGTGTGTTTTGTATCGGTTGGCTTGGTGATGGTTGCTTTACATATAAAACAGGGAAACCCCCTTTATTTAACACAGTATAATCAAAATCGTTTACATACGTGAACAAACATCCATTTCTATGAACGCACGCACACCCATTCTATCCCTATGAGCACTTTCGAGAGACTCAGCCGGCATAGCATCTTGAGATTTTCCGAAGTCACCAGGCAGTCGACGGGAACGTCTCCTACCACTGAACAAATATCGCCGGAAGCCTAAAATAATTTCAGAAATAATACGAGCACCAATGTCAACTCTAGAACTTAAACCTAGCTTGGTGTGCTAGTGATTTCACTGTCCTCCTAACCATCCAGCCACATATTGATCCGCAGAAAACACTTTATGCAAGTAGTAAAAATGGGTGAAGCATGGTTCGAAAAAAAGAATGTACACAAAGATAAGTGTTAGAGGAAGTTCCTGTAAAAAAATTTTGTTCAAAAAATTGTACTGCTTGCTAGTAGGATATTTGTCACTGGCATGCCTTCCCGGGGTGAGTGAAGTCTGAAATAAACTCTGAGGTTGTAGAGGCCGACGCAAATGAACCCTCACTTTTAAATCCCTAAAGTCTGTACCCTGACCTCTCTGATCCCGGTCTACTCGAACCCTAGATACGTTTGGCACACCGGGAAAAGCACAATCCTACCCGGGAACCTGCTTCTTTCACTGTTGGCGCTGATCAACGCATCATAGACATTCTTCCTCGTTCCCATCTATCTCCTGCTATTCCGTTTCCTTGGATCCATCAATGGCAATACCACATAGCACAACATGCCCGGCTTAAAAAAGAAGAAGCATAGAGCACAGCAAAGACGAGAGTGTCACCTTGTGTGAGCTTAGCATGTAGCATGTGCACATAGGAAAGCTGCTCTTTCCATGTGCACGGCGGCGGCGACACTAGTAGAAAAAGGGCCTGCAGTCCCGGTTCCCTCCACGTGGCCGCTGCCCGAAGGTCCACCTTTACTCTCGGTTGGTAACACCAACCGGTACTAAAGGTAATTTTCTGATTTTTTTTTGAAATTTCTTTTTTGAATTTTTTTGAAACTTTTTTATTTTCAAATTTTTGATTTATTTTAACCTCTAATCTCTAATCACCCCTCTCATCACTGCTCAATTTAATCTCTAATCACCCCTCACCATTCCAAATCATCTAACTTCCCGGATGGTCACCCATCCTCCCACTCCCCCAGCCTAAGCACGCTTAACTTCCAGGTTCTATTCTCCCTCGTTTCCAAGTCTGCACTCGTTGTTTTCCTGCAATAGTAAGATGTTAATCCTATTAACCCTCAGGATTTTAGCTTGAGCATGAAGTCACACATTTTACTGTTTGAGTTTGAAACTATTGTTCTAAAAAACAATAATTATTTAGTAACACTAATATTTCTTGAATAAGTAGTTTGACCACAGTTTGACCATAGTTTGACCAGATTTGACCAAAATTCAAAAAACTAAAATAATTATTTAATAACACTAATATTCTTGAATAATTATTTAGTAACACTAATACTTCTTGAATAAGTAGTTTGACCACAGTTTGACCATAGTTTGACCAGATTTGACCAAAATTCAAAAAACTAAAATAATTATTTAATAACACTAATATTCTTGAATAATTATTTAGTAACACTAATACTTCTTGAATAAGTAGTTTGACCATAGTTTGACCAGATTTAATGAAAATTTAAAAAAAAACTGAAATTTGAGCATAACTTTTTTCCTTTTGGAATTTGAGGACTCTACAAATTTGCAAACAGGCCGTAGGATCCTTTTGGAATTTGAGGATTCTACAAATTTGAGGATCCTTTTGGAATTTGAGGATTCTACAAATTTGAGCGTAACTCTTCGAGTAGATGATTTTTCATATAAAAAACTTTTTAATCCGAGTTCGTATGCAAAAGTTATGCCCATTTTACAAATTCCAGAGAGATTTTGTAAATAAAGTCAAAATTCATATTTGTAAATTTTCCCAACAACTAGACCACATATCACATGGGAAACTTATTTTATTTTACTTTTTTGACATTTTCATCATTTTCTTTTGTTTTTTTCTAAAACTGAAAAGACGGTCTAGGGGGGGGGGGGAGTTTGAAAATTGGACCTTTAGTACCGGTTCGTGCCATGAACCGGTACTAATGCCTCAAAGGCCATTAGTCCCGGTTGGTGCCACCAACCGGGACTAATGGGCATCGCACTCTTTAGTCCCGGTTCGTGGCATGAACCGGGACTAAAGGGCCCAGATGAACCGAGACTAATGCCTTAGCCGCACGAACCGGGACTAATGCACCCATTGGTCCCGGTTCTGGACTGAACCGGGACTAATGGGGTTACCCGGCCTAGACCAAAGCCCCCTTTTTCTACTAGTGCGAGCAGTAGCAACAGTAGATGGTAGATGGTACTGGCCAGCGTGGGCAGCGGTTGCTTATGGTCGGGGGCAGCACCAGCCACAATAGTACGCTGCGCCGGCGAGCGGCACCAACAGTACCATGCCCTTGGTGAGATGGGCCGACTTCGTCGACCAGGGCACCAACAGTACCTCGCCGTCCTCGCCTGCTTCAAGCAGGCTAGACTCACCGCGCGCCTCACGAAGTTCACGGAAGAACAAGACTTCTCCGGCCGCCGCCGGCGTTACCCTTGTCACCACCGTCGTCCGCGGGCTGGACAGGCCGGGCGAGGAGCTCGAGAGACGCCTGGATGGCATGCCCAAGCAGCTGCTCCGCTCTCTGAGGCTGCCGTAGCAAGGTTCTTCCGACAACTATCGATGGACTGACGCTGCCGCATGGGCACCTCAAGTCAGAGGGGGCGGCGCAGCTCCAGACAAACGAGGCGTCAATGGCCGAGGACGAGCTAAGCCTTCTACACTACACCACGTTCGTTTGTTTGTTTGGTGTACTTGCACACACCAATTAGCCGGCGGCTAGAATCGATCCACCGGCCATGCACTTGTGAGGAAGAGATTGGGGAAGAAGATGCGTATGAAATATGGGCCCACATAGTAAGTGACAGTAGAAACGATCCCGGCTGGGATCACACCTTTAATACTACGCCAAACATGATTTCACTGATACAGGGTTAGGATTAACTGGGATCTGTAAATACAGGGTATCAACTTCAGGGATTTAAAGATAAAGGTTTGTTTATGTAGGCCTCTACAATTTCAAGGTTTATTTCAGACTTCACTCTCCCGGGGTTGACAAGTTACAACCACTGAGCTCTTGACACCGAACAAAACCAAAAGGCTGCCCTTGCTTAAATTTTTGAAGGTCGGCGGTGTGTAGCTTGTTGTTGACTCCCTTTACCGACGCTTTTGAGCTTCTTTTGTGACACCAGCACCCAGAGCTGGGCCCTACGCGTACGTGCAGCACGTAGTAGCTCAGTTCAGCAAGTCAGCAGTCTTGGGTGCGTTACTTAGTTACAGAAAAGGAGATGCTGGCATGCTGAATTGCTGACTCGACCTCCCGTACATCCAGCGTGGCATAGACAAGAAGAGATAAAGGGGGGGGGGGGGGTATTTTATAAAGGCATGTACAATGATGCTATCTTAGGAGTGCCACGTAGGATAAATTATAAGGTGGAGGAGAGAGAACTCATAAGAAAAGGTTTGTCTTCTCTTATTTAAGAAAAGACAAGAGATGATCTCTTAGCATAATATGTCTCACCACGTTTTTAGGAATAGCTAGTTATTGAAGATAAGACTAAAAGATGACCCATTGTAGACTATTTTTATTGTCATCTCTAAATTATATGCAAGACTTAAGATAAGACTGTCTTATCAACCATTGTACATACCTTAATGTTTGGGAGTTGAGCTAAAACTCTGACTAACTTAGCTTGGTATCCGTTTCAGAAAAAGGAAAAAAAAACTTAGCTTGGTAGCTATCTTTTTTTTTTTGCAGGGATGGTAGCAATCGTCTAGCGACAGCTAATTAATCGCCTGGCTGCATAAGTATATACGTATATGTCACTTGATGCGGCGAGCACACTGGCGCAAGTTGCAAGTAAAACAAGCAACACAAACAAACAAAAATGTTATCCTTTGGTACACTCGCTTTTGTACTAGTACCACCTTTGTTCTCGATCGGTTTTGTACGTACGCGTTCAATGCATGGGATGGGAGCTAGCAGGAGTACTACTATCCTGCAAGGGTCAACGGTGAGAACATCTTCCCGATCGGTCCCTGCTGGCGGGCCCCACGTGAGTGTTGCTCCTCGGCTACCAAGTGATGCATGCCGATATGGTCGTATGGATGGATTTCAAAATCGGCACGCATATAGGACAACACCCTGGCGTACGTTCGGCCGGGGCCGGCCATCATATACGCCACTGCGTATGTCTATATATGTACGTGTAGGTCGGTCGGCCGGGAGCCCCGTCCCGGTTTGACACGCCAGCTAGCTAGGAGTAGCTGCATGTGTACAGCCAACGGTCGCCGAGGTGAAGGCGGCCGGCCGGCGGTGGCTCCTCCGGTTCCGACCAGTGGACTGCTCGTGATGCATGTCCCCCGTGTGCACGTGCACTTGCTAGAACGGCATGTATACTACGACGTAGGCTGTATGGGATGGAAGCGTCGTACGTACGTCGTAGGCATGCATGCATATACGGCGTTCACCGGTGATTGGCAACTCCGGCGAACGTTTACAGGAGAAAGAGAGGGCGCTAGGTCATCTTCCAGCTCCAGTCCAACGTTGATTACATGGATCCATGTAGACACTGAGGTTGATTATTACTGGCTGATCGGTCACCAACTAGCTAATAGAAACTAACAGTCGACTAATTTTGTCAGCTAATCGCCTACTCCCTCTGTCCACAAAAGTTGGTCCTTTAAATTGATGTATCTAGCACCAAGTTAGTGTTACATATATTCATTTAAGAGACAAGCTTGAAACAAGCTTTTTTGAACGAAGGGAGTACATCACAATTTAGTATGTAAATAGCACCTACAAAGGTTTACGTTTCTTTTTTATGGGTACCTACAAAGGTTTACGGAATTTGCCAAATGATTCTGTCTAGGTTATTTGGCCCATGAGTTCCTGCTGCTGCGCACCGTTCGCTAAGCGGAAACTGTCAAAGCGATCAAGCCCATCCAACTCGATCGATCAGTCGCACACACCAGTCAGGACACCATGCTCTCTCTCTTCCTCGAAAAATACACGTTCTCTCGTTCTCCAGAAATAACCACGCTATCTCTGAAATAAAGTACAGCACGCCATCATCTGCAGAGCTATAACTATCTACGTTTTCATGTTGTCAGTTTATGATGTAAATTTTCAGAGAATAGCTTTGCAATCTTTAATAGCATTAAAGCTTCATTATCCATATGTTTTCAGATTTATTTAAATATGCTTTGCATTTCCATCGTATTTGGATTAGTTTAAAATCATGTAAAATTATGAGTCTATTATTATTATTATTATTATGTAAAAGCTATTTTGATATTACATCAAATCATCATTAGTCTTTAGGGTTCGTCCCATCTTAAATTATATTTTTCGTCCTCCGCCACTGCACACACAGAACTACTTGTAGGAAAGAAAAACAGTCTGTAGGCCGGAGTTGACAACTTGGAACCACTGATAGAAAAGAAAAACTCACAACCACTGAGCTCTTGACACCGAACCGAACCAAAAGACTCCTGCTGCTTATTTTTTTGGAGGTGTGGCGATGAAGGGCGGCGGTGCGTGCATAGCTTACCCACGCTTTTGAGTTATTTTGTGGCACCTGCAGTGAGGGCGGAGGGCCCTACGCGTACGTACGTACAGCCGTTGCTACTCCGCTAGTGAAATTGCTCGCGTGCATGCACACGTAGGCATGCAGGGTGGACTGGTCAGCCACTCTCACCGCGTTACAGGAAACGAGTTGGCATGCATGCATGCTGACTCGGCTGGCTCCCGGTAACGTCCACCACCATGATAGACATAATCTCTTCGTTTTTAAATATAAGTTATTTTAGATATTTCAATACAAACTACATATGAATGTACGTAGACATATTTTGTCACATAGATTTACTCATTTTGCTTTGTATATAATCCGCATTGAAATCTTTATAGAAAAAATTATATTTAGAAACGGAGGGAGTACATAAAAAGTCAGAAAGGGAGTTGAGATAAACAGACAAAAGTAATTAGCTTGCTTGCAGGTAAAAAAAAGCTTAATTAGCTTGCTGCGCAATGGTTTGGCGACAGCTAACCACGTGGGTGCAATAAGTAAATATCAAGTGGTGGTCACTTGGTGCGGCGGCATGCACCAGATAGTAGCGGCGACGTATCCCGTGATATATGTTACTCCATCCCTTTCTAAATACGGAGTATATGTCTTTTTAGCGATTTCAATACAGACTATTTACGCATCAATATGAATAAATCTACATTCTAAAATATATCTATATATACATCCTTGAGGAAGGGGGGGAGTAATAGTAACTAACGGTGGAGGAAGTCGATCAATTAAAAGTCACTCACTTTGAGAAACTACATATGGTTGCATGGTTAAGAGGATGGTTGCAACCTAGCCCACCAGGGATCAAACCCTAGGTTTGACATCAGCATGTCTTACAAATGCAGATTACTCTTTTAGTGGGAGGCAACGTTTTCGTTAATAGCGAGGCACATGTGTGATGATTTTGTCAATCTTGAGACCCATCGGCTCAGTCTTTTAAAGATGCTCATAAGGATAAAGTTTTCATATGCGTGAGTGTATATGCGTGTACGTAAGGGTCTGCATATTTCTCAAGAAAGTAAGTGAAAGGATTTCATAAATAAATATATGATGTGCGTGTTACTTTATTAGTCAAACCAAGGTTAGACGAAACTAGGCGCATCGGTGCAAGTTGTTGCATGCAAAACAAAAAATGTATGTTATCCTCTGGTAATCATCTGTGTTGCTTTCCCCCATGTCACTAGCTTTTACCTTTTGTTAACGTACCTAGGCGTTCGTGCGTGCGTGTGGGCCCAGCTTGAGCCGTTGCCCGCATTCTCCCCTGCCCCTTCAATTCAAACATCATGAAAAGAGATGGGCTTGGATATGGATGAAATTCAAATCGTCACACATTTGTCCTTCTAGCATCCTGGCGTTTGGCCGGGGCCGGCCATACGGCCAGCTTACGTACGTCGGCCAGGATTCCGGGTTTGACACGCTCCTCTGTGTCCATGGGTTCATTTCTATCGGATTGATGTACGCTCACGTAGAGTTCCTTCATTTGCATGAGGAACCATGTATGATGCTGTGCCGAAATGAATAAAACAAAATGGTGAGCATAAGAACCAACAGTTGTTTCAGGTGAACCAATTACTTCCTCTGTAAACAAATATGAGACATTTTAGTCGATAATTTGCGTGTGTACGTGTGGCCACGCGAGGTCGTTATCACAGCCCCTTGCCCCCACGTGATTCGTGCTGATCAAATACATCCTTCGTGTATAACCTCCCGGGGTCAGCGTACACTAGCTCGTATTTGCCTCCGCACCCGCAATGAATGGCCCACATGGCACCACGCATTGGAACGTTGGGGTCATTGCTGGGAATTGATTGCACGGCGGTGTGTTGTGCATCCTGATCACACATCAGGCACAACGGCAGCTGCATGATGCTCTTCTCTGTCTATTTAAACGCCCTGCTCGCTTGCTTCAGCTTGCCAGTCGAAGTTGCTCCCCTTCCCCATCCCTATCAGTTTTTGCAGCGACTTCCAAAGCATGTGCTCTTCCATGTCACAGAACAGCTCAGCACCATCTCCATCACACCAAGCTGCCAATGCGATGCCTCCACTCCCACTCATCCGTTTCCCCAAATGCAACACCGGGTAAAATTTCATAAAAATCTATTCATTCCTTCTCCTCCACGTCGTGCTAATCTTTCCTCCCGCCGCAGCTTGGAGGGTGTAGATTCCGGAAGTGGAAGAACAAGTACATACAGTACTTCAGCGCGCGGTGGTGGCATCTGATTTCGCACGCGTCGGTCCATCGCGACGTTGCACTTCTCGAGCAGAACCAGTCGCTGCTGAAGAACATTTTCGTGTTGTACCTCCCGAATTTGGTGGTCATGGCCATGATCTTCATCCACAAGCTTTGATGCATCATTTCCCTCTGCGTACACTGTGTTGTAGACATATATGTATTTCTTCTTGTGCTCAGTGCACTGCATTTCCACACGATTTACCTTTGCGCTGTGGACTGCATGCACCCACCAGTATGTTAAGCTTGCTCACCCAGCCTGCGAGCTGGTCTATCAATAAATCATCTACTTACTGTTACAACTGTCCCAACATAATTAGTCAACCCATATTAAGAAAACAAACGTAACCATATATGTTCAATGCAATGGGTTGATTAGAAGATATTGGTGAGGTCACTTAATGCGGTAACTATTTGTAGAGACGTGCATCTTCGCTCGTGCGCCGCCAGAGGTTCTGCAATGGCTAGGATCCCATTTTCTTGCCAGACATGGCTGCAGCTAGCGCGGATCTGAGCTTTATCCGTGTATACGGCACAGCGCCTATTCTCACAATTGTTCTTTCACGCGGAACCCTTGCTCTATCCGTACTCAATAACTATGAAACTGACAAATCTTAGCACATGTTAAGAAGTATATTGTTGTAGTAGTTAAAGTTATCCTTACTACTCCATCCGTTCCTAAATATTTGTCTTTCTAAACATTTCAAATGACTACCACATACAGATGTATGTAGACATATTTTAGAGTGTAGATTCACTCATTTTGCTTCGTGTGTAGTTACTTGTTAAAATATCTAGAAAGACAAATATTTAGGAACGAAGGGAGTACTACATAGTAACATTTTTTTTTGCGAGGAATTGTAACATATTTCTACCATCTCTCTTTGGGTGACGTTCTGTGCATGCTACGTACGTACACACCTACCACATCTCACAAGGATTCACTGGATCGTGAAACAACGTCAAACGAGATCGACCTCGACGATTTGTAAGTTACCCGCGCCACTCAGTTACAATTGTCCCTGGATAATATACAATAGTCGCACTACACTAATACAAGTCTAATTCCTACAAAGAAATGTAAGCTTAATAATCTATACATATGTGCTACTTTCAGTATTGCAGTGGGTATCGTGCAAAGGTGACGGGCCATCATGCATGGTGGGCTAGTAGCCTGAGTAAAGAGAATGAGAGATGCACACACTACAACTTCATATCTCCCTAGTAAAATTGGTTACCTTTTGCTCATCATTTGACGCTTTTTGTGTCACCTTTAGCTCTACTATTAAAGTAGTTTTTCTATGGACCACAATTTACATTAGTTAATACATGCGAGAAAGTAGCTAGCATTGTTGCAAAAAAAGGAAAAAAAACTGCTTACGGGTATAAGCGTATTCTTGTATCTAACTGTGCCTACTCCATTAATAATGGTCCCATGCAAAGAAATGTGTGTTTTCATGCTATATACGAATGCATTATTTTCTTTGTTTGTTTGGTAGGAGAGTCCCGGCCTCATGGCACATATGTACATGGATGTAGTAAGTTGTGATGTCTTCTGGTTTTTTACCGGTTGTAACTTGGTACTTTTTCACTCAATTGCATTTCCGTAGGTAAGTGCGCAGGTTATATTTCGGCACTATTTAAGAATTCACCCGGTTAATCAGTTAACGGGCTAGTTAATCGCTACTCATAGCATGACCGAATCGAATAACACCTATCATAGCGTTAACTTGCCAGGCCGATTAATTGGCCAGTTAGACTGATGAATCAGTTGTCAAGCCGATTAATCCCCGCTGGCCCATTAACAGGTGGGGAAACAAAGCCCAAATTTTTGGCTCATAACACCTTCCAGCCCCATCCCGCTCCTTAATAGTTAGGATTAATAATTTTAGCTCCTCTCTATGCTTTTCATATGTGCACGACAACATATTTTGGTATACTACATAGTTGAAAGCATGAGAGTATGGTATAATACATAAAAAAATCTAGATATATGTTGGAAAGTTCCTATTCAATCTATAGATTAACGGTCGACCGATTAATCCAGTTAATAGGCCGATTCACCGATTGATCGCTACTCGTAAAGCGACCGAGCAGATACTAGTTAACGATTTCTTGAACATTGCATTTCGGTGAACTGAGGTTACACTTTTTTGAAATGGTTAGCACTTACACAAATCTGAGTCGATTCAGACTTAACATGCACCACAAGGAAAATCTTCAATGTTAAGTATCAAAAATACCCTGTGAAGACCTAAGAATAGTCAACAACTTGTTTGCCGAGTGTTGCACTCAATGAATATGGCTCGGCTTACACCATGTCGGTAATGCAGTTTAAGCCCAGTGTCTTTTGTCAGGCACTCAAGAAAGTCTTTGCCGTGTGCAATATAGGGGGTGCTCGGCAACATAAAGGGCCCTGAATGCGGTCTTAACGGAGGTTCCATGTGGTACCTCTCTTTGTCGAGTGTCTGTTGCATGCACTCGACATACATGGCAGATGTCAGGTTGCAACGTGTCCCAAACATAAGCCGAGTATCTTGCCATGCCTACTCAGCATAGATGTTCTTCGATTGTTGGTACTTGGCACAACCCTATTATCTCCATATGTTGCCACATGTCCATGCTATAAGTCGAGTTCCTCATAGCCGGTAATGGGCATAGCTCTTTGCCGAGTGTTGGCGCTTGGCAAACAACTATCCCCGATTGTTGCCACGTGCTCATGCTATAAGCCGAGTTCCACACACACAGTACTCGGCATTGCTGTTCGTTGATTGTCGGGACTCAACAAACAACTTTGGTGTGCGGTGCCATATGGCCCAATGTTCCCCGGTGGTGCCACATGGTACATTTTCCTAGTGTAACACTCGGCATACACCTCTTTGTCAAGTGTAACACATAACACTCTGCAAAGTGTCAAGTAGCCTTCACACACACACACACACACACGCACACACACACACGCACACACACACATGCACACACACACGCACACACACGCACACACACACACACACACGCACACGCACACGCACACGCACACACACACACACACACACACACACAAGCATGTGCATGTTTGACCAAATTTTTAGAAAAAATATATCAATATCTATGACAACAAATTAATATCTGTTGATCCATCATGAAAAGTATTTTTATATTTTACCTATTAGGTATTGTAGATGTTGATATTTTATTTTATAATTTTAGTCAAAGATTCAAATGTTTGACTTGCACAAAAATCAATACGTCCTATATTCTGGAAGAGAGGGAGTATATACCATGATACAATTGAGCACATATTATAGAACAAGCACATATAGCATAATAACATATAGGTCCATAGAAGAAACAAGTCACATATATAAGTATATAGCACTCTGCAACAATGGTTTAGAAGTACATGTGGCATAACATGCCTACAAGCAAAAGTTCGCATATATGAACAAGAAGTTTAGAACCAACAAGAAGCATAGGTATCAGTGAGGTCACTTGATGCGGTAACTATCAGCAGAAGCGTGCCTCTTCACTTGTGCGCCGCCAGATCTTCTGTAGTGGCTAGGCTGCCATTTTCTTGCTGAATATGACTGCGCAGCTAGCGTGGATCCATGCATATATAGCACAACTCTTATTCCCACGATTGTACTTTCACGCGCCCTTGCTCTATCCATATCCTAGAAACCGTAAAACTGTCCACACCGCTCAGATACGACCATCCCCCAATGAGTACTACACTACAATACTTCTAATTCCTGCAAAGGAATGTACACTTAGTAATCTTTACATATCTGCTACTTTTTGTATTGCGGCGCAGTGTATCGTTCAAAGGTGAAGGGCCATCATGGTGGGCTACTAGCTAGAGTAAGAGAGAATGAGAAATTTACCCACTACAACTTGATACCTCCCTCATAAATTTATCATCTTTTGCTCATCATTCGATGCTTTCCATGTCACCTTCCACATCACTTTGAAAGTAGTTTTTCTATGGATCACAATTTTACATCAGCTAATATGTGCAAGAGTATCAACAACATGGTAGCTAGCGTCATTAACAAAAATAAAACACCACTTATACACATAAGCATATTCTTGTATCTAAGTGTACCTGCTCCATTAACAAGGGTCCGGTCGTTCGTGCCTAGAAGTGTGTGTTTATGATATCTACGATTGTATTATTTTCTTTCGTTTTATTGGCAGGGGAACCATGGGCTCATGGCTTATGTACATGCATGCAGTAAGTTGTGCAGTTTTTTTGCCTTTTCGCCAAATTGTAACTTGGTATTTTTTCACCCCGTTGCACTTCTGCAGTTAAGAGTACAAGTTAAAATCTTCAATGAACTGAAGTTGCACTCTTCTCAACCGGTTGACATTTACAGAGTCGATTTTGACGTAACATGTATGTTGCACTAGTTTTCAATCTAATTGGCGAAGGAATGTTTCCATATTTTGAGTGTATGTGCATGCATGCATGTGTAGGTTGAACCCTGGTTATTTTACCAAGAAATCAAGGAAATATTGCTGCACACCTGAACTTTGGCTTCACATGTGTACTATCCACACAGAAGGCAGAGGAGTATCTTTTTCGTACTATCCCTACATTCTTTAAAGCCTCTAGAAGGGAGACCCCTTGTTTTTCCAGGGAGTGTGGCATGCGTGGGACCAGCCTATCGACCAATGAGAGAAATGTAACGTTCTTACTGTCGGACCCACATTCCACAACTCAATCAAATGTGCCATATACATATGTAGAGACATATATGAAAGTGTCAGGGTTTTGGTGCTGCTAATGGTCCTGGCAGCATAAGTAAATACCAATTCTGAGGTCATTGTGTGCGGCACCATCAGCAGCGACTTCACATGCTTTAATTTTCAGGGTGATTAATTAATTAGATGAAGCACAATGCACAATCAACCTTGAGGATTTTTTTTTGCGGAAGAGGATTTATATGTTTACCATGTATCACTCAGATGGCTTTCCCTGACACAAAACTATCCTTTTTGTTATACAATACATACTGTGTCTCTCGATGATATGTCGTAGGATATCGCTCGATCGATCTAAAGTGACTGATCATATACAATACGTGTGTTAATGAATATAGTGAAAGCACAGGTTGTACGACGCTGGACACCGAATATCTTGGAAGTTAAAAAATATGTTTATCTATTGGTAATGATTTGAGACGCTTTCACCCGAGTCACTTTACAATAGTTCTACATTACTTAACACCCGCACACACACACACACACTAATTATGTATGCATGTGAGCTAGCTTTCCAGTACTACTATCCAACAAGCCAATGGTAACACCGCCAACATTAATATTGAGCATTCTAGAGAACGGGAGAAACACCATCCACCGTGTATGGGAGGTATATTCTGATCAAGTGTGTGCTCCATCAGTCTTCCAGTTGCTAAACAAGTGTTTGATGGTGCGAGGGCTTAGTTTGGATATCAGCTGGGCTACTAAAGGGCATGTAACTCCCTTCTTCCGTAGGGTAGAGAGGTGGATGAGTGGTGAAGGCTAGTTTTGTACCGGTAACAATGTAAACTTTGGTGGAGGCACTCTTTGCCTTTTCTTCTTTAATATATGATATGCACACTCGTGCATATTCGAGAAAAAAGTGTGTGCTCCATCGGTTAATTAGTATTCTGATAATCAATTAAGGGTTTAGTTTTTTGAAAAGAATAAGTAAAAGCAGAGCAGTATATATAATTCCGCATCCATGAAGAATATGAATAATCAGACAATCAGACAATAGAGAATGAGTCAATATGCGAGATAGAGGAGGAAGAAAGGGAAGTGGTTGGAATTGTACTTGCACACCAGTGGTGGTGCTACCTAGTTGTATTTGTATGTTGATAAATAGTGTTTCAACAATCTTACAGTGCAGATGTAGTCGTGAAAAATTGTGGAGAGAGGGATGGTGTATGAAGAGATCTTGTTATAGCAATGAAGACAATGATTCTATCTAGGTCCCATGTCGTGCATTGTAGGCGTGGTATTTTTCTCTCAGCACCGGCCACCTCCGCAGCTGTCTTTGCCGCCACCTCCCACTGCCTCCGGTGGCGGTCCTTCCGGGCAAGGTTCCCCACCTTGCAAGGATCCGCCACCAGGCCAGACAGCCCAACCGATTCCGTGAAGGCATCATCCGTGGCCATGCACTAGTGCAGAACCGGGCAATAACACCGGTTCGTAAGGCCCTTTAGTGCCGGTTCGGTAACCGGCACTAAATTGTGGGCACTAAACCCCCCCCCCCCCTTTAGTACCGGTTCAGCATGAACCGGTGCTAAAGGGCAACCACGTGGCACGAGCCAGCTCCGTGGGCGCGTAGGACATTAGTACCGGTTGGTAACACCAACCGATACTAAATGTTTGGGTGTGTTTTGGTTTTTTCATTTTTACTTTAATTTTGTGTTTTCAATCTAATTTAGTGATTGTTTTACATTATAATGAGTTGTTAAATCATTTGGTGAATGTACCGCAGATTAGTTTGACTGGATGTGTGGATCCTAGATAAGTCATCAAGTATATGTCATATCCATATTATATATACTTGATCACCTAATTACGTGATCGAGGTAATATGGATATGGCATATACTTGATCACTTAGCTAGAATCCATCCAGTTGAAATTAATATGCAGTTTCTTTCATAAATGATATAATAACTCATCATCATCATCATCATATTAATATAAAAACTCTTGCATCATATATATCATCACCAACGGTTTTCATAGCAAAAATATCATCGAGTTCAACATGGTAATGATATTATAAGCGTTCATACACCACAAAAGCAAATCACTCTTTGAGATTAAGTTCAGGACGAAGAACACGGACATGAGAGGACAAGTACTAAGAGCATGAACTAGCTAATTAATCACTCCTGCTGCTCTCTCTCAGGTAAAATAGCATAGAACATGTATAGCTTTGCTGATTCATCATATTGGAGCATGCAGATGAACCTGTCTCCTAATCGTGGGTTGCGCTTCTGATTGCTGCCCCCTAGTACTTCTCTGTGATCGTTCACAATTTTGCTCCAGTCTTTTACTATTAAGCATTCCTCGCTATTAGAAATCCTGAATGCACTAAAGTGCATTGTAGGATATCTTGGCCGTAAGCTAACAATATTCATGGTACCTTTAGTCTCGATCCAATCAGGCACAACATTCATCGGGAGTCCCTGTTGAAGAACATCGTATAGTAACATACTTAGCAATGAAGTTTAGCTTAAAAAATAATGTATGCAAAAGATGCACTGAGGAGAAATAGTAGAAATCTTACCATCTTTCCTAAATATATGTGACCGTAGTTCAGTACGAACACTATTGGTCGCACGTTTTGAGTACTAACATTTCTAAGTGCAGGAAAGAAATTTGTCTTGACAGCATCAAGATCCTCAAGCCATGAAACATAATGACTTGTCTCCTCGCAGTTTAGTTCAGCCCCGGGACAGTGGACGGTCCTGTCTACCAAGCGCCGGACATGTTTGCTTGATTGGAAGTAAGCTGTCAATATAAATTGAGATCTATTAATTATTCAACTGGTTCAAATAATCTCATATCGAAGACATAAATATGGTTGAGAAACTCACATAATGGTAGAACTGGAGGCGTCTGCACATCGACCCAGATGTCTCTATTACCTTCAATATCATCTTCCGGACGAATATCAAAGGTGATAACCATATCAGGCTCAAATGCATAAGCCTTGCATAGTGCTTGCCAAGTTTTGCATTCAAAATAGGTGTATGTGTCTGCATTGTATAATTTGACGTTGAAGGTATAACCATGCTCAGTCTTCAAGTAAACTCTTTTTACCTCCATAGTTTCGTTAGGACTGAAACCTATCTTATCCAAGACAAAAATTCTTGCATGGCAGGGGATACGCTAGTAGAATAGTGAAAAATTAAAATTAAAAGTTGAAGCAAATGAAGCATAAGTCATGCTTAATTACGAAAAAAGACTTGTCGTTGTGACTTACTGTATCCACTTCGAAGTTCTTATCCAGCTTGATGCTGAAGCGTCTATCATCAACTAAAAAATTTCTGCTGCACAGGCCGCACTGGTCTTCGCAGTATTCGCACATAATGAAATCGTGTTCGTCGTCAGACGACATTCCTATGTTCATAGGTGAAACATTAAACACTTATTAGTTCTATTAATTCAACTAATTCTGTTAATTCAACTAGTTCAACTAATTAATTGAACTAATTCAACTAAGCACTTACGAAGAATATACCTAATTAATTGAACTAATTCAACTAACTAGTTCAACTAATTAATTCAACTAAACTAGTTCTATTAATTTTCTTACTAAAAATAAGGTAGCTAGTTCTATATAATAAAATATTAATTAGATAATGAAATCTCATATAACTAAATTAAATATATATCTAACATATAATTTATATCTAATTCATCTAACATTTGACATTAATATCTAACATATGTTCATATATAGGTGAAACATTAAATACTTAGTAGTTCTATTAATTCAACTAAATAAACTAGTTCTATTAATTCAACTAAGTATTTACTAAAAATAAACTAGTTCTATTAATTTCTTACTAAAATAAAGTAGGTAGTTCTATATAGTAATATTTTGATTAGATCATCAAATCTCATATACCTAAATTTTTTTACTAAAAATAAACTTGTTCAATTAATTTTCATACTAAAAATAAACTAGTTATATTGATTCAACTAGTTCAAATCTCATATATATACCTAATTAATATCTAGCTAATTCATCTAAAATTGACATTAATATTTAACATCTTTTCCATATAATTCATCTAACATTAACATTCTAACATTATTATCTACGTAATTTATCTAACATTAATATAAACAACAGAAAATAGAAAATAAGTAAAAACAATGTGTGTGTGTGTGTATGTGTGTGTGTGTGTCTGTCTGTGTGTGTGTATGTGTGTGTGTGTACAAGCGGGGGGCGGCGGCGTACGGGCGGCGGCGGGCGATGCGACGGGGACGGGCGGCGGGCGAGGCGGCGGCGACGGGCGGCGGGGACGACGGCGGTGACGGCGACGACGGGTGGCGGGGGCGACGGCGACGACGGGCGGCGGGGGCGGCGAGGGCGGCACGCGATGGGCGACGGGCGCGGTGAAGAAGTTGGATCGAGAAGAAGTGGTGGTCGATGAAACTGAATTTCTCGTAAGTGCCATATATATAGGAGGGTCTTTAGTGCCGGTTGGAGTCACCAACCGGTACTAAAGGCCAACTTTCGCCAGGCCAAGGGGCGGGAAACGACCCCTTTAGTACCGGTTCGTGCCACGAACCGGTACTAAAGGCCCAATCATTAGTACCGGTTGGAGCCACCAACCGGTACTAATGGTTGTGCGCTGTCACCGGTGGTGCACAATGTTTAGTCCCACATCGCCGAGCAAAGAGCAGTCGCACTGGTTTATAAACCCAGCCGCGGCTGCTCCTTCGAACTTCTCTATATAGCAGGTTTCTGGGCCTAACTAGGGCGCGCTGCCCTGTGAGTCTGCTGGCCCTTTTGGGCCTGCATTTGCACACCCTAGGTCTGGCAGGCCCACTGGGCAGCGCCCCAACAATTTTTTTATATAGTTTTTTCTTTTCTGCATTATTTATTTTCTTCTATATATTTTTTGAGTAATTTTTTCTTTTTTACTTTTCTGCATTATTCATTTTCTTCTATTTATTTTTGAATAATTTTTATATAGTTTTTTCTTTTCTGCTTTATTTATTTTCTTCTATTTATTTCTGAGTAGTTTTTTTGTGACCCTCTCTACTCTTTCGCACATGCTATGCGGGTGAAATGATAATACCATTGCAAGTTTCAACATTTTCAGAATTCATTTTGTAGTGATTTTCCATTTCACGGTCATTTAGCTCTCTAAACAATTAGGTAAATGACTGAAAAACAACAAATGATGTCAGAACATATTGGAAATTGATGACGTCGCTTTGAATGCTGCATACTGAACACAAAAAAAGTCCGGAGTTCAAATAAGTTTAAAAAACATTGAAGTGCCCGTGTAACAGATGAGTTCTCGTCCGAAACCCTGATACTCCGAAAAAGATTGTCCAGTTTGTACACGAAGTGCGTCCAGTTTTTGCCATGACCCTCTCTACACTTTAGCACATGCTATGCGGGAGAAATGATGATAACATGCCAAGTTTCAACATTTTCAGAGTTCATTTTGTAGTGATTTTCAATTTCACGGTCATTTAGCTCTCTAAACAATTAGGTAAATGACTGAAAAACAACCAATGATGTCAGAACATGTTGGAAATTGATGACGTCGCTTTGAATGCTGCATACTGAACACAAAAGAAGTCCGGAGTTCAAATAAGTTTAAAAAATATTGAAGTGCCTGTGTAACAGATGAGTCTCGTCCGAAACCCTGATACTCCGAAAGAGATTTTCCAGTTTGTACACGAAGTGCGTCCATTTTTTGCCGTGACCCTCTCTACTCTTTCGCACAAGCTATGCGGGTGAAATGATGATACCATGCCAAGTTTCAACATTTTCAGAGTTCATTTTGTAGTGATTTTCAATTTCACGGTCATTTAGCTCTCTAAACAATTAGGTAAATGACTGAGAAACAACCAATGATGTCAGAACGTGTTGGAAATTGATGATGTCACTTTGAATGCTGCATACTGAACACAACAGAAGTCCGGAGTTCAAATAAGTTTAAAAAACATTGAAGTGCCCGTGTAACATATGAGTTCTCGTCCGAAACCCTGATACTCCGAAAGAGATTGTCCAGTTTCTACACTAAGTGCGTCCAGTTTTTGCCGTGACCCTCTCTAGTCTTTCGCACATGCTATGCGGGCGAAATGATGATACCATGCCAAGTTTCAACATTTTCACAGTTCATTTTGTAGTGATTTTCAATTTCACGGTCATTTAGATCTCTAAACAATTAGGTAAATGACTGAAAAATAACAAATGATGTCAGAACATGTTGGAAATTGATGACGTCGCTTTGAATGCTGCATACTGAACACAAAAGAAGTCCGGAGTTCAAATAAGTTTAAAAAACATTGAAGTGCCTGTGTAACAGATGAGTTCTCGTCCGAAACCCTGATACTCCGAAAGAGATTGTCCAGTTTGTACACGAAGTGCGTCCAGTTTTTGCCGTGACCCTCTCTACTCTTTCGCACATGCTATGCGGGTGAAATGATGATAACATGCCAAGTTTCAACATTTTCAGAGTTAATTTTGTAGTGATTTTCAATTTCACGGTCATTTAGCTCTCTAAACAATTAGGTAAATGACTGAAAAACAACAAATGATGTCAGAACATGTTGCAAATTGATGACGTCACTTTGAATGCTACATACTGAATACAAAAGAAGTCCGGAGTTCAAATAATTTTAAAAAACATTGAAGTGCCCGTGTAATAGATGAGTTCTCGTCCGAAACCCTGATACTCCGAAAGAGATTGTCCAGTTTGTACACGAAGTGCGTCCAGTTTTTGCCGTGACCCTCTCTACTCTTTCGCACATGCTATGCGGGTGAAATGATGATAACATGCCAAGTTTCAACATTTTCAGAGTTCATTTTGTAGTGATTTTCAATTTCACGGTCATTTAGCTCTCTAAACAATTAGGTAAATGACTGAAAAACAACCAATGATGTCAGAACATGTTGGAAATTGATGACATCGCTTTGAATGCTGCATACCGAACACAACAGAAGTCCGGAGTTCAATAAGTTTAAAAAACATTGAAGTGCCCGTGTAACATATGAGTTCTCGTCCGAAACCCTGATACTCCGAAAGAGATTGTCCAGTTTGTACACGAAGTGCGTCCAGTTTTTGCCGTGACCCTCTCTACTCTTTCGCACATGCTATGCGGGCGAAATGATGATACCATGCCAAGTTTCAACATTTTCACAGTTCATTTTGTAGTGATTTTCAATTTCACGGTCATTTAGCTCTCTAAACAATTAGGTAAATGACTGAAAAATAACAAATGATGTCAGAACATGTTGGAAATTGATGAGGTCGCTTTGAATGCTGCATATTGAACACAAAAGAAGTCCGGAGTTCAAATAAGTTTAAAAAACATTGAAGTGCCTGTGTAACAGATGAGTTCTCGTCCGAAACCCTGATACTCCGAAAGAGATTGTCCAGTTTGTACACGAAGTGCGTCCAGTTTTTGCCGTGACCCTCTCTACTCTTTCGCACATGCTATGCAGGTGAAATGATGATAACATGCCAAGTTTCAACATTTTCAGAGTTCATTTTGTAGTGATTTTCAATTTCACGGTCATTTAGCTCTCTAAACAATTAGGTAAATGACTGAAAAACAACCAATGATGTCAGAACATGTTGGAAATTGTTGACGTCGCCTTGAATGCTGCATACTGAACACAAAAGAAGTCCAGAGTTCAAATAAGTTTAAAAAACATCGAAGTACCCGTGTAACAGATGAGTTCTCGTCCGAAACCCTGATACTCCGAAAGGGATTGTCCAGTTTGTACACGAAGTGCGTCCAGTTTTTGCTGTGACCCTCTCTACTCTTTCGCACAGGCTATGCGGGAGAAATGATGATACCATGCCAAGTTTCAACATTTTCACAGTTCATTTTGTAGTGATTTTCAGTTTCACGGTCATTTAGCTCTCTAAACAATTAGGTAAATGACCGAAAAACAACATATGATGTCAGAACATGTTGGAAATTGTTGACGTCGCTTTGAATGCTGCATACTGAACACAAAAGAAGTCCGGAGTTCAAATAAGTTTAAAAAACATTGAAGTGCCCGTGTAACAGATGAGTTCTCGTCCGAAACCCTGATACTCCGAAAGAGATTGTCCAGTTTGTACACGAAGTGCGTCCAGTTTTTGCCGTGACCCTCTCTACTCTTTCGCACAAGCTATGCGGGTGAAATGATGATACCATGCCAAGTTTCAACATTTTCAGAGTTCATTTTGTAGTGATTTTCAATTTCACGGTCATTTAGCTCTCTAAACAATTAGGTAAATGACTGAAAAACAACCAATGATGTCAGAACATGTTGGAAATTAATGACGTCACTTTGAATGCTGCATACTGAACACAAAAGAAGTCCGGAGTTCAAATAAGTTTAGAAAACATTGAAGTGCCCGTGTAACATATGAGTTCTCGTTCGAAACCCTGATACTCCGAAAGAGATTGTCCAGTTTGTACACGAAGTGCGTCCAGTTTTTGCCGTGACCCTCTCTACTCTTTCGCACATGCTATGCGGGCGAAATGATGATACCATGCCAAGTTTCAACATTTTCACAGTTCATTTTGTAGTGATTTTCAATTTCACGGTCATTTAGCTCTCTAAACAATTAGGTAAATGACTTAAAAACAAAAAATGATGTCAGAACATGTTGGAAATTGATGACGTTACTTTGAATGCTGCATACTGAACACAAAAGAAGTCCGGAGTTCAAATAAGTTTAAAAAACATTGAAGTGCCCGTGTAACGGATGAGTTCTCGTCCGAAACCGTGATACTCCGAAAGAGATTGTCCAGTTTGTACACGAAGTGCGTCAAGTTTTTGCCGTGACCCTCTCTACTCTTTCGCACATGCTATACGGGTGAAATGATGATAACATGCCAAGTTTCAACATTTTCACAGTTCATTTTGTAGTGATTTTCAATTTCACGGTCATTTAGCTCTCTAAACAATTAGGTAAATGACTGAAGAACAACCAATGATGTCAGTGTTGGAAATATGCCCTAGAGGCAATAATAAAATGGTTATTATTATATTTCTTTGTTCATGATAATTGTCTATTGTTCATGCTATAATTGTGTTATCCAGAAATCGTAATATATGTGTGAATACATAGACCTCAACACGTCCCTAGTGAGCCTCTACTTGACTAGCTCGTTGATCAAAAAATAGTCATGGTTTCCTGACTATGGACATTGGATGTCATTGATAATGGGATCACATCATTAGGAGAATGATGTGATGGACAAGACCCAATCCTAAGCATAGCTCAAAGATCGTGTAGTTTGTTTGCTATAGCTTTTCCGAATGTCAAGTATCATTTCCTTAGACCATGAGATTGTGCAACTCCCGGATACCGTAGGAGTGCTTTGGGTGTGCCAAACGTCACAACGTAACTGGGTGACTATAAACGTACACTACAGGTATCTCCGAAAGTATCTGTTGGGTTGGCACGAATCGAGACTGGGATTTGTCACTCCGTATGGCGGAGAGGTATCTCTGGGCCCACTCGGTAATGCATCATCATAATGAGCTCAATGTGACCAAGTGGTTGATCACGGGATCATGCATTACGGCACGAGTAAAGTGACTTGCCGGTAACGAGATTGAACAAGGTATTGGGATACTAACGATCGAGTCTCGGGCAAGTAACGTACCGATTGACAAAGGGAATTGTATACGGATTGATTGAATCCTCGACATCGTGGTTCATCCGATGAGATCATCGTGGAGCATGTGGGAGCCAACATGGGTATCCAGATCCCGCTATTGGTTATTGACCGGAGAGGCGTCTCGGTCATGTCTGCATTCTCGAACCCGTAGGGTCTACACACTTAAGGTTCGGTGACGCTAGGGTTGTAGAGATATTAGTATGCAGTAACCTGAAAGTTGTTCGGAGTCCCGGATGAGATTCCGGACGTCACGAGGAGTTCCGGAATGGTCCGGAGGTAAAGATTTATATATAGGAAGTCCAGTTTCGGCCATCGGGAAGGTTTCGGGGGTCGCCGGTATTGTACCGGGACCATCGGAAGGGTCCTGGGGGTCCACCGGGTGGGGCCACCTATCCCGCAAGGCCCCATGGGCTGAAGTGGGAGGGGGAACCAGCCCCTGGTGGGATGGTGCGCCCCCCTTGGGCCTCCCCTGCGCCTAGGGTTGGGAAACCCTAGGGGTGGGGGCGCCCCCCACTTGGCTTGGGGGGGGGGGGGTGGGGAAGCCACCCCTTGGCCGCCGGCCCCTTGGAGATCCATCTCCTAGGGCCGGCGCCCCCCAAGGCCCCTATATATAAAGAGGGGGGAGGGAGGGCAGCCGCAACCCCCTTGCTCTTGGCGCCTCCCTCACCCTCCGTAACACCTCTTTTCCCTGCTTGCGCTTGCGAAGCCCTGCCGGGATCCTGCTGCATCCACCACCACGCTGTCGTGCTGCTAGATCTTCATCAACCTCTCCTTCCCCCTTGCAGGATCAAGAGGGAGGAGACATCTTTCCAACCGTATGTGTGTTGAACGCGGATGTGCTGTCCGTTCGGCACTTGGTCATCGGTGATTTGGATCACGACGAGTACGACTCCATCAACCCCGTTTTCTTGAACGCTTCCACGTGCTGCCAACACATGAGTTTCTGACCTCTCCCTGGCGCAGCCCTACCTCTCTTTCTCCTCATATCTCGCGGGTGCTTGGCGAAGCCCTGCTGGAGTACCACGCTCCTCCACCACCACCACACCGTTATGTTGCTGCTGGATGGAGTCTTCCTCAACCTCTCCCTCTCTCCTTGCTGGATCAAGGCATGGGAGACGTCACCGGGCTGTACGTGTGTTGAACGCGGAGGTGCCGTCCGTTCGGCTCTAGGATCTCCGGTGATTTGGATCACGACGAGTACGACTCCTTCAACCCCGTTCTCTTGAACGCTTCCTCTTAGCGATCTACAAGGGTATGTAGATGCACTCTCCTTCCCCTCGTTGCTGGTTTCTCCATAGATAGATCTTGGTGACACGTAGGAAAATTTTGAATTTCTGCTACGTTCCCCAACAGTGGCATCATGAGCCAGGTCTATGCGTAGTTTCTATGCACGAGTAGAACACAAAGTAGTTGTGGGCATTGATTTTGTTCAATATGCTTACCGTTACTAGTCCAATCTTGATTCGGCGGCATTGTGGGATGAAGCGGCCCGGACCGACCTTACACGTACTCTTACGTGAGACTGGTTCCACCGACTGACATGCACTAGTTGCATAAGGTGGCTAGCGGGTGTCTGTCTCTCCCACTTAAGTCGGATCGGATTCGATGAAAAGGGCCCTTATGAAGGGTAAATAGCAATTGGCATATCACGTTGTGGTTTTTGCGTCGGTAAGAAACGTTCTTGCTAGAAACCCTTAGCAGCCACGTAAAACATGCAAACAACAATTAGAGGACGTCTAACTTGTTTTTGCAGGGTATGCTATGTGATGTGATATGGCCAAAAGGATGTGATGAATGATATATGTGATGTATGAGATTGATCATGTTCTTGTAATAGGAATCACGACTTGCATGTCGATGAGTATGACAACCGGCAGGAGCCATAGGAGTTGTCTTAATTTATTTGTGACCTGCGTGTCAACATATAACATCATGTAATTACTTTACTTTATTGCTAAACCGTTAGCCATAGTAGTAGAAGTAATAGATGACGAGACAACTTCAAGAAGACACGATGATGGAGATCATGATGATGGAGATCATGGTGTCATGCCGGTGACAACGATGATCATGGAGCCCCGAAGATGGAGATCAAAAGGAGAAAATGATATTGGCCATATCATGTCACCATTTGATTGCATGTGATGTTTATCATGTTTTACATCTTATTTGCTTAGAACGACGGTAGCTTAAATGAGATGATCCCTCGTTATAATTTCAAGAAAGTGTTCCCCCTAACTGTGCACCGTTGCGAAGGTTCGTTGTTTTGAAGCACCACGTGATGATCGGGTGTGATAGATTCTAACGTTCGAATACAACGGGTGTAAGCCAGATTTACACACGCAATACACTTAGGTTGACTTGACGAGCCTAGCATGTACAGACATGGCCTCGGAACACGGAAGATCGAAAGGTCGAGCATGAGTCGTATAGAAGATACGATCAACATGAAGATGTTCACCGATGTTGGCTAGTCCGTCTCACGTGATGATCGGACATGGCCTAGTTAACTCGGATCATGTTTCACTTAGATGACTGGAGGGATGTCTATTTGAGTGGGAGTTCATTGAATAATTTGATTAGATGAACTTAATTATCATGAACTTAGTCTAAGATCTTTACAATATGTCTTGTAGATCAAATGGCCCACGTTGTCCTCAACTTCAACGCGTTCCTAGAGAAAACCAAGCTGAAAGACGATGGCAGCAACTATACGGACTGGGTCCGGAAGCTGAGGATCATCCTCATAGCTGCCAAGAAAGATTATGTCCTAGAAGCACTGCTAGGTGAGGCACCTGTCCTAGAGAACCAAGACGTTATGAATGCTTGGCAGTCACGTGCTGATGATTACTCCCTTGTTCAGTGCGGCATGCTTTACAGCTTAGAACCGGGGCTCCAAAAGCATTTTGAGAGACACAGAGCATATGAGATGTTTGAAGAGCTGAAAATGGTTTTTCAAGCTCATGCCCGGGTCGAGAGATATGAAGTGTCCGACAAGTTCTTCAGCTGTAAGATGGAGGAAAATAGTTCTGTCAGTGAGCACATACTCAAAATGTCTGGGTTGCATAACCGCTTGACTCAGCTAGGAGTTAATCTCCCGGATGACGCAGTCATTGACAGAATCCTTCAGTCGCTTCCACCGAGCTACAAGAGCTTTGTGATGAAGTTCAATATGCAGGGGATGGAAAAGACCATTCCTGAGGTATATTCAATGCTGAAATCAGCGGAGGTGGAAAATCAAAAAGGAACATCAAGTGTTGATGGTGAATAAAACCACTAAGTTCAAGAAAGGCAAGGGTAAAAAGAACTTCAAGAAGGACGGCAAGGGAGTTGCCGCGCCCGGTAAGCAAGCTGCCGGGAAGAAGCCAAAGAATGGACCCAAGCCCGAGACTGAGTGCTTTTATTGCAAGGGAAGTGGTCACTGGAAGCGGAATCGCCCGAAATACTTAGCGGACAAGAAGGCCGGCAGCACTAAAGGTATATGTGATATACATCTAATTGATGTGTACCTTAGCAGTACTCGTAGTAGCTCCTGGGTATTTGATACCGGTGCGGTTGCTCACATTTGTAACTCAAAGCAGGAGCTGCAGAATAAACGGAGACTGGCGAAGGACGAGGTGATGATGCGCGTCGGGAATGGTTCAAAGGTCGATGTGATCGCCATCGGCACGCTGCCTCTACATTTACCTACGGGATTAGTTTTAAACCTCAATAATTGTTATTTAGTGCCTGCTTTGAGCATGAACATTGTATCATGATCTCGTTTAATTCACGATGGCTACTCATTTAAATCCGAGAATAATGGTTGTTCTATTTATATGAGAGATATGTTTTATGGTCATGATCCATTGGTGAATGGTTTATTCTTAATGAATCTCGAGCGTAATGTTACACATATTCATAGTGTGAATACCAAAAGATGTAAGGTTGATAATGATAGTCCCACATACTTGTGGCACTGCCGCCTTGGTCACATAGGTGTCAAACGCATGAAGAAGCTCCATGCAGATGGACTTTTAGAGTCTCTTGATTACGAATCATTTGACACGTGCGAACCATGCCTCATGGGTAAAATGACCAAGACTCCGTTCTCAGGAACAATGGAGTGAGCAACCAACTTATTGGAAATCATACATACTGATGTGTGCGGTCCAATGAGTGTTGAGGCTCGCGGTGGCTATCGTTATGTTCTCACCCTCACTGATGACTTGAGTAGATATGGGTATGTCTACTTAATGAAACACAAGTCTAATACCTTTGAAAAGTTCAAGGAATTTTAGAGTGAGGTTGAGAATCAACGTGACAGAAAAATCAAGTTCTTGCGATCAGATCGTGGGGGAGAATACTTGAGTCAAGAATTTGGCACACACTTAAGAAAATGTGGAATAGTTTCACAACTCACGCCGCCTGGAACACCTCAGCGTAATGGTGTGTCCGAATGTCATAATCGCACTCTATTAGATATGGTGCGATCTATGATGTCTCTTACCGATTTACCGCTGTCATTTTGGGGCTATGCTTTAGAGACTGCCGCATTCACTTTAAATAGGGCTCCGTCGAAATCCGTTGAGACGACACCGTATGAATTATGGTTTGGGAAGAAACCTAAGCTATCGTTTCTAAAAGTTTGGGGATGCGATGCTTATGTCAAGAAACTTCAACCTGAAAAGCTCGAACCCAAATCGGAAAAATGCGTCTTCATAGGATACCATAAAGAAACTATTGGGTATACCTTCTACCTTAGATCCGAAGGCAAGATCTTTGTTGCCAAGAATGGGTCCTTTCTAGAGAAAGAGTTTCTCTCGAAAGAAGTAAGTGGAAGGAAAGTAGAACTTGATGAAGTATTACCTCTTGAACTGGTAAGTGGCGCAGCTCAAGAAAATGTTCTTGAGGTGCCTACACCGACTAGAGAGGAAGTTGATGATGATGATCATGAAACTTCAGATCAAGTTGCTACTGAACTTCGTAGGTTCACGAGGACACATTCCGCACCAGAGTGGTACGGCAACCCTGTCTTGGAAATCATGTTGTTAGACAACGGTGAACCTTCGAACTATGAAGAAGCGATGGCGGGCCCGGATTCCGACAAATGGCTGGAAGCCATGAAATCCGAGATAGGATCCATGTATGAAAACGAAGTATGGACTTTGACTGACTTGCCCGATGATCGGCGAGCCATAGAAAATAAATGGATCTTTAAGAAGAAGACAGACGCGGATGGTAATGTGACCATCTATAAAGCTCGGCTTGTCGCTAAGGGTTATCGACAAGTTCAAGGGGTTGACTACGATGAGACTTTCTCACCCGTAGCGAAGCTGAAGTCCGTCCGAATCATGTTAGCAATTGCCGCATTCTATGATTATGAGATATGGCAAATGGACGTCAAAACGGCATTCCTTAATGGTTTCCTTAAGGAAGAATTGTATATGATGCAGCCGGAAGGTTTTGTCGATCCTAAGAATGCTGACAAGGTGTGCAAGCTCCAACGCTCGATTTATGGGCTGGTGCAAGCATCTCGGAGTTGGAACATTCGTTTTGATGAGATGATCAAAGCGTTTGGGTTTACGCAGACTTATGGAGAAGCCTGCATTTACAAGAAAGTGAGTGGGAGCTCTGTAGCATTTCTCATATTGTATGTGGACGACATACTATTGATGGGAAATGATATAGAATTCTTGGAAAGCATAAAGGCCTACTTGAACAAGTGTTTTTCAATGAAGGATCTTGGAGAAGCTGCTTATATATTAGGCATCAAGATCTATAGAGATAGATCGAGACGCCTCATTGGTCTTTCACAGAATACGTACCTTGACAAGATATTGAAGAAGTTCAAAAAAGATCAGTCAAAGAAGGGGTTCTTGCCTGTATTGCAAGGTACGAGATTGAGCACGGCTCAATGCCCGACCACGGCAGAAGATAGAGAAAAGATGAGTGTCGTCCCCTATGCCTCGGCCATAGGGTCTATCATGTATGCTATGCTGTGTACCAGACCTGATGTAAACCTTGCCGTAAGTTTGGTAGGAAGGTACCAAAGTAATCCCGGCATGGAACACTGGACAGCGGTCAAGAATATCCTGAAGTACCTGAAAAGGACTAAGGATATGTTTCTCGTTTATGTAGGTGACGAAGAGCTCGTCGTAAAGGGTTACGTCGATGCTAGCTTCGACACAGATCTGGATGGCTCTAAGTCACAAACCGGATACGTGTATATTTTGAATGGTGGGGCAGTAAGCTGGTGCAGTTGCAAGCAGAGCGTTGTGGCGGGATCTACATGTGAAGCGGAGTACATGGCAGCCTCGGAGGCAACACAAGAAGCAGTCTGGGTGAAGGAGTTCATTACCGACCTAGGAGTCATACCCAATGCGTCAGGCCCGATGACTCTCTTCTGTGACAACACTGGAGCTATTGCCCTTGCCAAGGAGCCCAGGTTTCAGAGGAAGACCAGGCATATCAAGCATCGCTTCAACTCCATTCGTGAAAGTGTTCAAAATGGAGACATTGAAATTTGTAAAGTACATACGGACCTGAATGTGGCAGATCCGTTGACTAAACCTCTCCCTAGAGCAAAACATGATCAACACCAAAACTGCATGGGTGTTCGATTCATCACAATGTAACTAGACTATTGACTCTAGTGCAAGTGGCAGACTATTGGAAATATGCCCTAGAGGTAATAATAAAATGGTCATTATTATATTTCGTTGTTCATGATAATTGTCTATTGTTCATGCTATAATTGTGTTATCCGGAAATCGTAATACATGTGTGAATACATAGACCACAACACGTCCCTAGTGAGCCTCTAGTTGACTAGCTCGTTGATCAAAAGATAGTCATGGTTTCCTGACTATGGACATTGGATTTCATTGATAACGGGATCACATCATTAGGAGAATGATGTGATGGACAAGACCCAATCCTAAGCATAGCTCAAAGATCGTGTAGTTCATTTGCTATAGCTTTTCCGAATGTCAAGTATCATTTCCTTAGACCATGAGATTATGCAACTCCCGGATACCGTAGGAGTGCTTTGGGTGTGCCAAATGTCACAACGTAACTGGGTGACTATAAAGGTACACTACAGGTATCTCCGAAAGTATCTGTTGGGTTGGCACGAATCGAGACTGGGATTTGTTACTCCGTATGACGGAGAGGTATCTTTGGGCCCACTCGGTAATGCATCATCATAATGAGCTCAATGTGACCAAGTGGTTGATCACGGGATCATGCATTACGGCACGAGTAAAGTGACTTGCCGGTAACGAGATTGAACAAGGTATTGGGATACCGATGATCGAGTCTCGGGCAAGTAGCGTACCGATTGACAAAGGGAATTGTATATAGATTGATTGAATCCTCGACATCGTAGTTCATCCGATGAGATCATCGTGGAGCATGTGGGAGCCAACATGGGTATCCATATCCCACTGTTGGTTATTGACCGGAGAGGCGTCTCGGTCATGTCTGCATGTCTCCCGAACCCGTAGGGTCTACACACTTAAGGTTCGGTGATGCTAGGGTTGTAGAGATATTAGTATGCAGTAACCTGAAAGTTGTTCGGAGTCCTGGATGAGATCCCGGACGTCACGAGGAGTTCAGGAATGGTCTGGAGGTAAAGATTTATATATAGGAAGTCCAGTTTCGGCCATCGGGAAGGTTTCGGGGGTCGCCGGTATTGTACCGGGACCACCGGAAGGGTCCCGAGGGTCCACCGGGTGGGGCCACCTATCCCGAAGGGCCCCATGGGCTGAAGTGGGAGGGGGAACCAGCCCCTGGTGGGATGGTGCGCCCCCCTTGGGTTATCGTCTGGAACCCTGATACTCCGAAAGAGATTGTCTAGTTTGTACTGGAAGTGCGTCCAGTTTTTGCCGTGACCCTCTCTACTCTTTCGCACATGCTATGCGGGTGAAATGATGATACCATGCCAAGTTTCAAGATTTTCAGTGTTCATTTTATTGTGATTTTAGATTTCACGGTCATTTAGCTCTCTAAACAATTAGGTAAATGACTGAAAAACAACCAATGATGTTAGAACATGTTGGAAATTGATGACGTCGCTTTGAATACTGCATACTGAACACAAAAGAAGTCCAGAGTTCAAATAAGTTTAAAAAACATTGAAGTGCCCGTGTAACAGATGATATCTCGTCCGAAACCCTAATACTCCGAAAGAGATTGTCTAGTTTGTACACGAAGTGCGTCCAGTTTTTGCCGTGACCCTCTCTACTCTTTCGCACATGATATGCGGGTGAAATGATGATACCATGCCAAGTTTCAACATTTTCACAGTTCATTTTGTAGTGATTTTCAATTTCACGGTCATTTAGCTCTCTAAACAATTAGGTAAATGACTGAAAAACAACAAATGATGTCAGAACATGTTGGAAATTGATGACATCGGTTTGAATGCTGCATACTGAACACAAAAGAAGTCCAGAGTTCAAATAACTTTAAAAAACATTGAAGTTCCTGTGTAACAGATGAGTCTCGTCCGAAACCCTGATACTCCGAAAGAGATTGTCCAGTTTGTACACGAAGTGCGTCCAGTTTTTGCCGTGACCCTCTCTACTCTTTTGCACATGCTATGCGGGTGAAATGATGATAACATGCCAAGTTTCAACATTTTCAGAGTTCATTTTGTAGTGATTTTCAATTTCACGGTCATTTAGCTCTCTAAACAATTAGGTAAATGACTGAAAAACAACCAATGATGTCAGAACATGTTGGAAATTGATGACGTCGCTTTGAATGCTTCATACTGAACACAAAAGAAGTCCGCAGTTCAAATAAGTTTAAAAAACATTGAAGTGCCCGTGTAACAGATGAGTTCTCGTCCGAAACCCTGATACTCCGAAAGAGATTGTCCAGTTTGTACACGAAGTGCATCCAGTTTTTGCCGTGACCCTCTCTACTCTTCCGCATATGCTATGCGGGTGAAATGATGATAACATGCAAAGTTTCAACATTTTCACAGTTCATTTTGTAGTGATTTTCAATTTCACGGTCATTTAGCTCTCTAAACAAATAGGTAGATGACTGAAAAACATCAAATGATGTCAGAACATGTTGGAAATTGATGATGTCGCTTTGATTGCTGCATACTGAATACAAAAAGAGTCCGGAGTTCACATAAGTTTAAAAAACATTGAAGTGCCCGTGTAACAGATGAGTTCTCGTCCGAAACCGTGATACTCCGAAAGAGATTGTCCAGTTTGTACACGAAGTGCGTCCAGTTTTTGCCGTGACCCTCTCTACTCTTTCACACATGCTATGCGGGTGAAATGATGATACCATGCCAAGTTTGAACATTTTCACAGTTCATTTTGTAGTGATTTTCAATTTCACGGTCATTTAGCTCTCTAAACAATAAGGTAAATCACAGAAAAACAACCAATGATGTCAGAACATGTTGGAAGTTGATGACGTCACTTTGAATGCTGCATACTGAACACAAAAGAAGTCCGGAGTTCAAATAAGTTTAAAAAACATTGAAGTGCCCGTGTAACAGATGAGTTCTCGTCTGAAACCCTGATACTCCGAAAGAGAATGTCCAGTTTGTACACGAAGTGCGTCCAGTTTTTGCCGTGACCCTCTTTACTCTTTCGCACATGCTATGCGGGTGAAATGATGATAACATGCCAAGTTTCAACATTTTCAGAGTTCATTTTGTAGTGATTTTCAATTTCACAGTTATTTAGCTCTCTAAACAATTAGGTAAATGACTGAAAACAACAAATAATGTCAGAACATGTTGGAAATTGATGACGTCACTTTGAATGCTGCATACTGAACACAACAGAAGTCCGGAGTTCAAATAAGTTTAAAAAACATTGAAGTGCCCGTGTAACAGATGAGTTCTCGTCCGAAACCCTGATACTCCGAAAGAGATTTTCCAGTTTGTACACGAAGTGCGTCCAGTTTTTGCCGTGAGCCTCTCTACTCTTTCGCACATGCTATGCGGGTGAAATGATGATACCATGCCAAGTTTCAACATTTTCACAGTTCATTTTGTAGTGATTTTCAATTTCACGGTCATTTAGCTCTCTAAACAATTAGGTAAATGACTGAAAAACAACAAATGATGTCAGAACATGTTGGAAATTGATGATGTCGGTTTGAATGCTGCATACTGAACACAAAAGAAGTCTGGAGTTCAAATAAGTTTAAAAAACATTGAAGTGCCCGTGTAACAGAGGAGTTCTCGTCCGAAACCGTGATACTCCGAAAGAGATTGTCCAGTTTGTACACGAAGTGCGTCCAGTTTTTGCCGTGACCCTCTCTACTCTTTCGCACATGCTATGCGGGTGAAATGATGATAACATGCCAAGTTTCAACATTTTTAGAGTTCATTTTGTAGTGATTTTCAATTTCACGGTCATTTAGCTCTCTAAACAATTAGGTAAATCACTGAAAAACAACCAGTGATGTCAGAACATGTTGGAAATTGATGACGTCGCTTTGAATGCTGCATACTGAACACAAAAGAAGTCCGGAGTTCAAATAAGTTTAAAAAACATTTAAGTGCCCGTGTAACAGATGAGTTCTCGTCCGGAACCCTGATACTCCAAAAGAGATTGTCCAGTTTGTACACGAAGTGCGTCCAGTTTTTGCCATGATGCTCTCTACTCGTTTGCACATGCTATACGGGTGAAATGATGATACCATGCCAAGTTTCAACATTTTCACAGTTCATTTTGTAGTGATTTTCAATTTCACGGTCATTTAGCTCTATAAACAATTAGGTAAATGACTGAAAAACAACCAATTATGTCAGAACATGTTGGAAATTGATGACGTCGCTTTGAATGCTGCATACTTAACACAAAAGAAGTCCGGAGTTCAAATAAGTTTAAAAAACATTGAAGTTCCCGTGTAACAGATGAGTTCTCGTCCGAAACCCTGATACTCCGAAAGAGATTGTCCAGTTTGTACACGAAGTGCGTCCAGTTTTTCCCGCGACCCTCTCTACTATTTCGCACATGCTACGCGGGAGAAATGATGATACCATGCCAAGTTTCAACATTTTCAGAGTTCATTTTTAGTGATTTTCAATTTCACGGTCATTTAGCTCTCTAAACAATTAGGTAAATGACTGAAAAACAACCAATGATGTCAGAACATGTTGGAAATTGATGACGTCGCTTTGAATGCTGCATACTGAACACAAAAGAAGTCTGGAGTTCAAAAAGTTTAGAAAACATTGAAGTGCCCGTGTAACATATGAGTTCTCGTCCGAAACCCTGATACTCGGAAAGAGATTGTCCAGTTTGTACACGAAGTGCATCCAGTTTTTGCCGTGACCCTCTCTACTCTTTCGCACATGCTATGCGGGTGAAATGATGATACCATGCCAAGTTTCAACATTTTCACAGTTCATTTTGTAGTGATTTTCAATTTCACGGTCATTTAGCTCTCTAAACAATTAGGTAAATGACTTAAAAACAACAAATGATGTCAGAACATGTTGGAAATTGATAACGTTGCTTTGAATGCTGCATACTGAACACAAAAGAAGTCTGGAGTTCAAATAAGTTTAAAAAACATCGAAGTGCCCGTGTAACGGATGAGTTCTCGTCTGAAACCCTGATACTCCGAAAGAGATTGTCCAGTTTGTACACGAAGTGCGTCCAGTTTTTGCCGTGACCCTCTGTACTCTTTCGCACATGCTATGCGGGTGAAATGATGATAACATGCCAAGTTTCAACATTTTCACAGTTCATTTTGTAGTGATTTTCAATTTCACGGTCATTTAGCTCTCTAAATAATTAGGTAAATGACTGAAAAACAACCAATGATGTCAGTGTTGGAAATATGCCCTAGAGGCAATAATAAAATGGTTATTATTATATTTCTTTGTTCATGATAATTGTCTATTGTTCATGCTATAATTGTGTTATCCGGAAATCGTAATATATGTGTGAATACATAGACCTCAACACGTCCCTAGTGAGCCTCTACTTGACTAGCTCGTTGATCAAAAGATAGTCATGGTTTCCTGACTATAGACATTGGATGTCATTGATAACGGGATCACATCATTAGGAGAATGATGTGATGGACAAGACCCAATCCTAAGCATAGCTCAAAGATCGTGTAGTTCGTTTGCGATAGTTTTTCCGAATGTCAAGTATCATTTCCTTAGACCATGAGATTGTGCAACTCCCGGATACCGTAGGAGTGCTTTGGGTGTGCCAAACGTCACAACGTAACTGGGTGACTATAAAGGTACACTACAGGTATCTCCGAAAGTATCTGTTGGGTTGGCACGAATCGAGACTGGGATTTGTCACTCCGTATGGCGGAGAGGTATCTCTGGGCCCACTCAGTAATGCATCATCATAATGAGCTCAATGTGACCAAGTGGTTGATCACGGGATCATGCATTATGGCACGAGTAAAGTGACTTGCCGGTAACGAGATTGAACAAGGTATTGGGATACTGACGATCGAGTCTCGGGCAAGTAACGTACCGAGTGACAAAGGGAATTGTATACGGATTGATTGAATCCTCGACATCGTGGTTCATCCGATGAGATCATCGTGGAGCATGTGGGAGCCAACATGGGTATCCAGATCCCGCTGTTGGTTATTGACCGGAAAGGCGTCTCGGTCATGTCTGCATGTCACCCGAACCCGTAGGGTCTACACACTTAAGGTTCGGTGACGCTAGGGTTGTAGAGATATTAGTATGCAGTAACCTGAAAGTTGTTTGGAGTCCCGGATGAGATCCCGGACGTCAGGAGGAGTTCCGGAATGGTCCAGAGGTAAAGATTTATATATAGGAAGTCCAGTTTCGGCCATCGGGAAGGTTTCGGGGGTCGCCGGTATTGTACCGGGACCATCGGAAGGGTCCTGGGGGTCCACCGGGTGGGGCCACCTATCCCGCAGGGCCCCATGGGCTGAAGTGGGAGGGGGAACCAGCCCCTGGTGGGATGGTGCGCCCCCCTTGGGCCTCCCCTGCGCCTAGGGTTGGGAAACCCTAGGGGTGGGGGCGCCCCCCACTTGGCTTGGGGAGGGGGGGAAGCCACCCCTTGGCCGCCGGCCCCTTGGAGATCCATCTCCTAGGGCCGGCGCCCCCCCAAGGACCCTATATATAAAGAGGGGGGAGGGAGGGCAGCCGCAACCCCCTTGCTCTTGGCGCCTCCCTCACCCTCCATAACACCTCTCCTCCCCGCTTGCGCTTGGCGAAGCCCTGCCGGGATCCTGCTGCATCCACCACCACGCCGTCGTGCTGCTGGATCTTCATCAACCTCTCCTTCCCCCTTGCAGGATCAAGAAGGAGGAGACGTCTTTCCAACCGTATGTGTGTTGAACGCGGATGTGCTGTCCGTTCGGCACTTGGTCATCGGTGATTTGGATCACGACGAGTACGACTCCATCAACCCCGTTCTCTTGAACGCTTCCGCGCGCGCGATCTACAAGGGTATTTAGATGCACTCCTCTCTCCATCGTTGCTAGATGACTCCATAGATTGATCTTGGTGATGCGTAGAAAATTTTAAAATTTTGCTACGTTCCCCAAAAGTGGCATCAGAGCTAGGTCTATGCGTAGTTTCTATGCACAAGTAGAACACAAAGCAGTTGTGGGCGTCGATATTGTCAATTTGCTTACCGTTACTAGTCTTATCTTGATTCGGCGGCATCGTGGGATGAAGCGGCCCAGACCGACCTTACACGTACGCTTACGTGATACTGGTTCCACCGATTGAGATGCACTAGTTGCATAAGGTGGCTGGCGGGTGTCTGTCTCTCCCACTTTAGTCGGATCGGATTCGATGAACATGGTCCTTATGAAGGGTAAATAGAAATTGGCAATTCACGTTGTGGTTTTGGCGTAGGTAAGAAACGTTCTTGCTAGAAACCTATAGCAGCCACGTAAAAACTTGCAACAACAATTAGAGGACGTCTAACTTGTTTTTGCAGCAAGTGTTTTGTGATGTGATATGGCCAAAGGATGTGATGAATGATATATGTGATGTATGAGATGATCATGTTCTTGTAATAGGAATCACGACTTGCATGTCGATGAGTATGACAACCGGCAGGAGCCATAGGAGTTGTCTTAATTTATTTGTGACCTGCGTGTCAACATATAACATCATGTAATTACTTTACTTTATTGCTAAACTGTTAGCCATAGTAGTAGAAGTAATAGATGACGAGACAACTTCAAGAAGACACGATGATGGAGATCATGGTGTCATGCCGGTGACAACGATGATCATGGAGCCCCGAAGATGGAGATCAAAAGGAGCAAATGATATTGGCCATATCATGTCACCATTTGATTGCATGTGATGTTTATCATGTTTTACATCTTATTTGCTTAGAACGACGGTAGCTTAAATGAGATGATCCCTCGTTATAATTTCAAGAAAGTGTTCCCCCTAACTGTGCACCGTTGCGAAGGTTCGTTGTTTCGAAGCACCACGTGATGATCGGGTGTGATAGATTCTAACGTTTGAATACAACGGGTGTAAGCCAGATTTACACACGCAATACACTTAGGTTGACTTGACGAGCCTAGCATGTACAGACATGGCCTCGGAACACGGAAGATCGAAAGGTCGAGCATGAGTCGTATAGAAGATACGATCAACATGAAGATGTTCACCGATGTTGGCTAGTCCGTCTCACGTGATGATCGGACATGGCCTAGTTAACTCGGATCATGTTTCACTTAGATGACTGCAGGGATGTCTATTTGAGTGGGAGTTCATTGAATAATTTGATTAGATGAACTTAATTATCATGGACTTAGTCTAAAATCTTTACAATATGTCTTGTAGATCAAATGGCCCACGTTGTCCTCAACTTCAACGCGTTCCTAGAGAAAACCAAGCTGAAAGATGATGGCAGCAACTATACGGACTGGGTCCGGAAGCTGAGGATCATCCTCATAGCTGCCAAGAAAGATTATGTCCTAGAAGCACTGCTAGGTGATGCACCTTTCCCAGAGAACCAAGACGTTATGAACGCTTGGCAGTCACGTGCTGATGATTACTCCCTCGTTCAGTGCGGCATGCTTTACAGCTTAGAACCGGGGCTCCAAAAGCATTTTGAGAGACACAGAGCATATGAGATGTTCGAAGAGCTGAAAATGGTTTTTCAAGCTCATGCCCGGGTCGAGAGATATGAAGTCTCCGACAAGTTCTTCAGCTGTAAGATGGAGGAAAATAGTTCTGTTAGTGAGCACATACTCAAAATGTCTGGGTTGCATAACCGCTTGACTCAGCTAGGAGTTAATCTCCCGGATGACGCAGTCATTGACAGAATCCTTCAGTCGCTTCCATCGAGCTACAAGAGCTTTGTGATGAACTTCAATATGCAGGGGATGGAAAAGACCATTCCTGAGGTATATTCAATGCTGAAATCAGCGGAGGTGGAAAATCAAAAAGGAACATCAAGTGTTGATGGTGAATAAAACCACTAAGTTCAAGAAAGGCAAGGGTAAAAAGAACTTCAAGAAGGACGGCAAGGGAGTTGCCGCGCCCGGTAAGCAAGCTGCCGGGAAGAAGCCAAAGAATGGACCCAAGCCCGAGACTGAGTGCTTTTATTGCAAGGGAAGTGGTCACTGGAAGCGGAATTGCCCCAAATACTTAGCGGACAAGAAGGACGGCAACACTAAAGGTATATGTGATATACATGTAATTGATGTGTACCTTACCAGTACTCATAGTAGCTCCTGGGTATTTGATACCGATGCGGTTGCTCACATTTGTAACTCAAAGCAGGAGCTGCAGAATAAACGGAGACTGGCGAAGGATGAGGTGACGATGCGCGTCGGGAATGGTTCCAAGGTCGATGTGATCGCCGTCGGCACGCTGCCTCTACATTTACCTACGGGATTAGTTTTAAACCTTAATAATTGTTATTTAGTGCCAGCTTTGAGCATGAACATTGTATCAGGTACTCGATTAATTCAAGATGGCTACTCATTTAAATCCGAGAATAATGGTTGTTCTATTTATATGAGAGATATGTTTTATGGTCATGCTCCGTTGGTGAATGGTTTATTCTTAATGAATCTTGAGCGTAATGTTACACATATTCATAGTGTGAATACCAAAAGATGTAAGGTTGATAATGATAGTCCCACATACTTGTGGCACTGCCGCCTTGGTCACATAGGTGTCAAACGCATGAAGAAGCTCCATGCAGATGGACTTTTAGAGTCTCTTGATTACGAATCATTTGACATGTGCGAACCATGCCTCATGGGTAAAATGACCAAGACTCCGTTCTCAGGAACAATGGAGTGAGCAACCAACTTATTGGAAATCATACATACTGATGTGTGCGGTCCAATGAGTGTTAAGGCTCGCGGTGGCTATCATTATGTTCTTACCCTCACTGATGACTTGAGTAGATATGGGTATGTCTACTTAATGAAACACAAGTCTAATACCTTTGAAAAGTTCAAGGAATTTTAGAGTGAGGTTGAGAATCAACGTGACAGAAAAATCAAGTTCTTGCGATCAGATCGTGGGGGAGAATAGTTGAGTCAAGAATTTGGCACACACTTAAGAAAATGTGGAATAGTTTCACAACTCATGCCGCCTGGAACACCTCAGCGTAATGGTGTGTCCGAATGTCGTAATCGCACTCTATTAGATATGGTGCGATCTATGATGTCTCTTACCGATTTACCGCTGTCATTTTGGGGCTATGCTTTAGAGACTGCCGCATTCACTTTAAATAGGGCTCCGTCGAAATCCGTTGAGACGACACCGTATGAATTATGGTTTGGGAAGAAACCTAAGCTGTCGTTTCTAAAAGTTTGGGGATGCGATGCTTATGTCAAGAAACTTCAACCTGAAAAGCTCGAACCCAAATCAGAAAAATGCGTCTTCATAGGATACCCTAAAGAAACTATTGGGTATACCTTCTACCTCAGATCCGAAGGCAAGATCTTTGTTGCCAAGAATGGGTCCTTACTAGAGAAAGAGTTTCTCTTGAAAGAAGTAAGTGGGAGGAAAGTAGAACTTGATGAAGTATTACCTCTTGAACTGGTAAGTGGCGCAGCTCAAGAAAATGTTCCTGAGGTGCCTACACCGACTAGAGAGGAAGTTGATGATGATGATCATGAAACTTCAGATCAAGTTGCTACCGAACTTCGTAGGTTCACGAGGACACGTTCCGCACCAGACTGGTACGGCAACCCTATCTTGGAAATCATGTTGTTAGACAACGGTGAACCTTCAAACTATGAAAAAGCGATGGCGGGCCCGGATTCCGACAAATGGCTGGAAGCCATGAAATCCGAGATAGGATCCATGTATGAAAACAAAGTATGGACTTTGACTGACTTGCCCGATGATCGGCGAGCCATAGAAAATAAATGGATCTTTAAGAAGAAGACAGACGTGGATGGTAATGTGACCATCTATAAAGCTCGGCTTGTCGCTAAGGGTTATCGACAAGTTCAAGGGGTTGACTACGATGAGACTTTCTCACCCGTAGCGAAGCTGAAGTCCGTCTGAATCATGTTAGCAATTGCCGCATTCTATGATTATGAGATATGGCAAATAGACGTCAAAACGGCATTCCTTAATGGTTTCCTTAAGGAAGAATTGTATATGATGTAGCCGGAAGGTTTTGTCGATCCTAAGAATGCTGACAAGGTGTGCAAGCTCCAACGCTCGATTTATGGGCTGGTGCAAGCATCTCGGAGTTGGAACATTCGTTTTGATGAGATGATTAAAGCGTTTGGGTTTACGCAGACTTATGGAGAAGCCTGCATTTACAAGAAAGTGAGTGGGAGCTCTGTAGCATTTCTCATATTGTATGTGGACGACATGCTGTTGATGGGAAATGATATAGAATTCTTGGAAAGCATAAAGGCCTACTTGAACAAGTGTTTTTCAATGAAGGATCTTGGAGAAGCTGCTTATATATTAGGCATCAAGATCTATAGAGATAGATCGAGACGCCTCATTGGTCTTTCACAGAATACGTACCTTGACAAGATATTGAAGAAGTTCAAAAAGGATCAGTCAAAGAAGGGGTTCTTGCCTGTATTGCAAGGTACGAGATTGAGCACGGCTCAATGCCCGACCACGACAGAAGATAGAGAAAAGATGAGTGTCGTCCCCTATGCCTCGGCCATAGGGTCTATCATGTATGCTATGCTGTGTACCAGACCTGATGTAAACCTTGCCGTAAGTTTGGTAGGAAGGTACCAAAGTAATCCCGGCATGGAACACTGGACAGCGGTCAAGAATATCCTGAAGTACCTGAAAAGGACTAAGGATATGTTTCTCGTTTATGTAGGTGACGAAGAGCTCGTCGTAAAGGGTTACGTCGATGCTAGCTTCGACACAGATCTGGATGGCTCTAAGTCACAAACCGGATACATGTATATTTTGAATGGTGGGGCAGTAAGCTGGTGCAGTTGCAAGCAGAGCGTTGTGGCGGGATCTACATGTGAAGCGGAGTACATGGCAGCCTCGGAGGCAACACAAGAAGCAGTCTGGGTGAAGGAGTTCATTACCGACCTAGGAGTCATACCCAATGCGTCAGGCCCGATGACTCTCTTCTGTGACAACACTGGAGCTATTGCCCTTGCCAAGGAGCCCAGGTTTCAGAGGAAGACCAGGCATATCAAGCATCGCTTCAACTCCATTCGTGAAAGTGTTCAAAATGGAGACATTGAGATTTGTAAAGTACATACGGACCTGAATGTGGCAGATCCGTTGACTAAACCTCTCCCTAGAGCAAAACATGATCAACACCAGAACTGCATGGGTGTTCGATTCATCACAATGTAACTAGACTATTGACTCTAGTGCAAGTGGCAGACTGTTGGAAATATGCCCTAGAGGTAATAATAAAATGGTTATTATTATATTTCGTTGTTCATGATAATTGTCTATTGTTCATGCTATAATTGTGTTATCCGGAAATCGTAATACATGTGTGAATACATAGACCACAACACGTCCCTAGTGAGCCTCTAGTTGACTAGCTCATTGATCAAAAGATAGTCATGGTTTCCTGACTATGGACATTGGATTTCATTGATAACGGGATCACATCATTAGGAGAATGATGTGATGGACAAGACCCAATCCTAAGCATAGCTCAAAGATCGTGTAGTTCATTTGCTATAGCTTTTCCGAATGTCAAGTATCATTTCCTTAGACCATGAGATTATGCAACTCCCGGATACCGTAGGAGTGCTTTGGGTGTGCCAAACGTCACAACGTAACTGGGTGACTATAAAGGTACACTACAGGTATCTCCGAAAGTATCTGTTGGGTTGGCACGAATCGAGACTGGGATTTGTCACTCCGTATGACGGAGAGGTATCTCTGGGCCCACTCGGTAATGCATCATCATAATGAGCTCAACGTGACCAAGTGGTTGATCACGGGATCATGCATTACGGCACGAGTAAAGTGACTTGCCGGTAACGAGAGTGAACAAGGTATTGGGATACCGACGATCGAGTCTCGGGCAAGTAACGTACCGATTGACAAAGGGAATTGTATACAGATTGATTGAATCCTTGACATCGTAGTTCATCCGATGAGATCATCGTGGAGCATGTGGGAGCCAACATGGGTATCCATATCCCGCTGTTGGTTATTGACCGGAGAGGCGTCTCGGTCATGTCTGCATGTCTCCCGAACCCGTAGGGTATACACACTTAAGGTTCGGTGACGCTAGGGTTGTAGAGATATTAGTATGCAGTAACCTGAAAGTTGTTCGGAGTCCCGGATGAGATCCCGGACATCACGAGGAGTTCCGGAATGGTCTGGAGGTAAATATTTATATATAGGAAGTCCAGTTTCGGCCATCGGGAAGGTTTCTAGGGTCGCCGGTATTGTACCGGGACCACCGGAAGGGTCCCGGGGGTCCATCGGGTGGGGCCACCTATCCCGGAGGGCCCCATGGGCTGAAGTGGGAGGGGGAACCAGCCCCTGGTGGGATGGTGCGCCCCCCTTGGGCCTCTCCTGCGCCTAGGGTTGGGAAACCCTAGGGGTGGGGGCGCCCCCCACTTGGCTTGGGGGGGAAGCCACCCCTCGGCCGCCGCCCCTTGGAGATCCATCTCCTAGGGCCGGCGCCCCCCCAAGGCCCCTATATATAAAGAGGGAGGAGAGAGGGCAGCCACAACCCCCTTGCTCTTGGCGCCTCCCTCTCCCTCCGTAACACCTCTCCTCCCCGCTTGCGCTTGGCGAAGCCCTGCCGGGATCTTGCTGCATCCACCACCACGCCGTCGTGCTGCTGGATCTTCATCAACCTCTCCTTCCCCCTTGCTGGATCAAGAAGGAGAAGACGTCCGTATGTGTGTTGAACGCGGAGGTGCTATCCGTTCGGCACTTGGTCATCGGTGATTTGGATCACCACAAGTACGACTCCATCAACCCCATTCTCTTGAACGCTTCCGCGCGCGCGATCTACAAGGGTATGTAGATGCACTCAACACTCCCTCGTTGCTAGATGACTCCATAGATTGATCTTGGTGATGCGTAGAAAATTTTAAAATTCTGCTACGTTCCCCAACAGTCAGAACATGTTGGAAATTGATGACGTCGCTTTGAATGCTGCATACTGAACACAAAAGAAGTCCGTAGTTCAAATAAGTTTAAAAAAATTGAAGTGCCCGTGTAACCGATGAGTTCTCGTCCGGAATCCTGATACTCCGAAAGAGATTGTCCAGTTTGTACACGAAGTGCGTCCAGTTTTTGCCGTGACCCTCTCTACTCTTTCGCACATGCTATGCGGGTGAAATGATGATACCATGCCAAGTTTCAAGATTTTCAGTGTTCATTTTGTAGTGATTTTAGATTTCACGGTCATTTAGCTCTCTAAACAATTAGGTAAATGACTGAAAAACAACCAATGATGTTAGAACATGTTGGAAATTGATGATGTCGCTTTGAATACTGCATACTGAACACGAAAGAAGTCCGGAGTTCAAATAAGTTTAAAAAACATTGAAGTGCCCGTCTAACAGATGAGTTCTCGTCCGAAACCCTAATACTCCGAAAGAGATTGTCCAGTTTGTACACGAAGTGCGTCCAGTTTTTGCCATGACCCTCTCTACTCTTTCGCACATGATATGCGGGTGAAATGATGATACCATGCCAAGTTTCAACATTTTCAGAGTTCATTTTGTAGTAATTTTCAATTTCACGGTCATTTAGCTCTCTAGACAATTAGGTAAATGACTGAAAAACAACAAATGATGTCAGAACATGTTGGAAATTGATGACGTCGGTTTGAATGCTGCATACTGAACACAAAAGAAGTCCGGAGTTCAAATAAGTTTAAAAAACATTGAAGTGCCTGTGTAACAGATGAGTCTCGTCTGAAACCCTGATACTCCGAAAGAGATTGTCCAGTTTGTACACGAAGTGCGTCCAGTTTTTGCCGTGACCCTCTCTACTCTTCCGCACATGCTATGCGGGTGAAATGATGATAACATGCCAAGTTTCAACATTTTCAGAGTTCATTTTGTAGTGATTTTCAATTTCACGGTCATTTAGCTCTCTAAACAATTAGGTAAATGACTGAAAAACAACCAATGATGTCAGAACATGTTGGAAATTGATGACGTCGCTTTGAATGCTGCATACTGAACACAAAAGAAGTCCGGAGTTCAAATAAGTTTAAAAAACATTGAAGTGCCCGTGTAGCAGATGAGTTCTCGTCCGAAACCCTGATACTCCGAAAGAGATTGTCCAGTTTGTACACGAAGTGCGTCCAGTTTTTGCCGTGACCGTCTCTACTCTTCCGCACATGCTATGCGGGTGAAATGATTATAACATGCCAAGTTTCAACATTTTCACAGTTCATTTTGTAGTGATTTTCAATTTCACGGTCATTTAGCTCTCTAAACAAATAGGTAGATGACTGAAAAACAACAAATGATGTCAGAACATGTTGGAAATTGATGACGTCGCTTTGATTGCTGCATACTGAATACAAAAAAAGTCCGGAGTTCACATAAGTTTAAAAAACATTGAAGTGCCCGTGTAACAGATCAGTTCTTGTCCGAAACCCTGATACTCCGAAAGAGATTGTCCAGTTTGTACACGAAGTGCGTCCAGTTTTTGCCGTGACCCTCTCTACTCTTTCGCACATGCTATGCAGGTGAAATGATGATACCATGCCAAGATTCAACATTTTCACAGTTCATTTTGTAGTGATTTTCAATTTCACGGTCATTTAGCTGTCTAAACAATAAGGTAAATCACTAAAAAACAGCCAATGATGTCAGAACATGTTGGAAGTTGATGACGTCACTTTGAATGCTGCATACTGAACACAAAAGAAGTCCGGAGTTCAAATAAGTTTAAAAAACATTGAAGTGCCCGTGTAACAGATGAGTTCTCGTCCAAAACCCTGATACTCTGAAAGAGAATGTCCAGTTTGTACACGAAGTGCGTCCAGTTTTTGCCGTGACCCTCTTTACTCTTTCGCACATGCTATGCGGGTGAAATGATGATAACATGCCAAGTTTCAATATTTTCAGAGTTCATTTTGTAGTGATTTTTAATTTCACAGTCATTTAGCTCTCTAAACAATTAGGTAAATGACTGAAAACAACAAATAATGTCAGAACATGTTGGAAATTGATGACGTCGCTTTGAATGATGCATACTGAACACAACAGAAGTCCGGAGTTCAAATAAGTTTAAAAAACATTGAAGTGCCCGTGTAACAGATGAGTTCTCGTCCGAAACCCTGATACTCCGAAAGAGATTTTCCAGTTTGTACATGAAGTGCGTCCAGTTTTTGCCGTGAGCCTCTCTACTCTTTCGCACAAGCTATGCGGGTGAAATGATGATACCATGCCAAGTTTCAACATTTTCAGTGTTCATTTTGTAGTGATTTTAGATTTCATGGTCATTTTGCTCTCTAAACAATTAGGTAAATGACTGAAAAACAACCAATGATGTCAAAACATGTTGGAAATTGATGACGTCACTTTGAATGCTGCATACTGAACATAAAAGAAGTCCGGAGTTCAAATAAGTTTAAAAAACATTGAAGTGCCCGTGTAACAGATGAGTTCTCGTCCGAAACCCTGATACTCCGAAAGAGATTGTCCAATTTGTACACGAAGTGCGTCCAGGTTTTGCCCTGACCCTCTCTACTCTTTCGCACATGCTATGCGGGTGACATGATGATACCATGCCAAGTTTCAACATTTTCACAGTTCATTTTGTAGTGATTTTCAATTTCACGGTCATTTAGCTCTCTAAACAATTAGGTAAATGACTGAAAAACAACAAATGATGTCAGAACATGTTGGAAATTGATGATGTCGGTTTGAATGCTACATACTGAACACAAAAGAAGTCTGGAGTTCAAATAAGTTGAAAAAACATTGAAGTGCCCGTGTAACAGATGAGTTCTCGTCCGGAACCCTGATACTCCGAAAGAGATTGTCTAGTTTGTACACGAACTGCGTCCAGTTTTTGCCGTGACCCTCTCTACTCTTTTGCACATGCTATGCGGGTGAAATGATGATAACATGCCAAGTTTCAACATTTTCAGAGTTTATTTTGTAGTGATTTTTAATTTCACGGTCATTTAGCTCTCTAAACAATTAGGTAAATCACTGAAAAACAACCAGTGATGTCAGAACATGTTGGAAATTGATGACGTCGCTTTGAATGCTGCATACTGAACACAAAAGAAGTCCGGAGTTCAAATAAGTTTAAAAAACATTGAAGTGCCCGTGTAACAGATGAGTTCTCGTCCGGAACCCTGATACTCCGAAAGAGATTGTCCAGTTTGTACATGAAGTGCGTCCAGTTTTTGCCATGACCCTCTCTACTCTTTTGCACACGCTATACGGGTGAAATGATGATACCATGCCAAGTTTCAACATTTTCACAGTTCATTTTGTAGTGATTTTCAATTTCACGGTCATTTAGCTCTCTAAACAATTAGGTAAATGACTGAAAAACAACCAATTATGTCAGAACATGTTGGAAATTGATGACGTCGCTTTGAATGCTGCATACTTAACACAAAATAAGTCCGGAGTTCAAATAAGTTTAAAAAACATTGAAGTTCCCGTGTAACAGATGAGTTCTCGTCCGAAACCCTGATACTCCGAAAGAGATTGTCCAGTTTGTATACGAAGTGCGTCCAGTTTTTGCCGTGACCCTCTCTACTCTTTTGCATATGATATGCGGGTGAAATGATGATACCATGCTAAATTTCAACATTTTCACAGTTCATTTTGTAGTGATTTTCAATTTCACGGTCATTTAGCTCTCTAAACAATTAGGTAAATGACTGAAAAATAACAAATGATGTCAGAACATGTTGAAATTGATGACGTTGCTTTGAATACTGCATACAGAACAGAAGAAGTCCGGAGTTCAAATAAGTTTAAAAAACATTGAAATTCCCGTGTAACAGATGAGTTCTCGTCCGAAACCCTGATACTCCGAAAGAGATTGTCCAGTTTGTACACGAAGTGCGTCCAGTTTTTGCCGTGACCCTCTCTACTCTTTCGCACAAGCTATGCGGGTGAAATGATAATACCATGCCAAGTTTCAACATTTTCAGAGTTCATTTTGTAGTGATTTTCAATTTCACGGTCATTTAGCTCTCTAAACAATTAGGTAAATGACTGAAAAACAAAAAATGATGTCAGAACATGTTGGAATTGATGATGTTGCTTTGAATACTGCATACGGAACAGAAGAAGTCCGGAGTTGAAATAAGTTATTAAAAATAAAAAAGAGGTGCAATGCTGGTTAATTTGCTTCAAGCCTTTCGGAATAGTGTAGACTGCACTGCACATAGCTCAGTGCAATCTATGTTATTCCGAAAGGCTTGAAGCTAATCAACGTGCAGGTGAGCATTGCGCCTCTTCGTCATTGTCTCTGCACTCACGGCTTATAAACCGCTCATACTACCTCTCTCTTGGCGAGGTGGAACTAAAAATCAGCTTACTAAGAAACTCTAGTACTGGTTCATGCCATGAACCGGTACTAAAGGTCTTCGTGGGGGCCCCAGCCTGACCACAGTCGCGCTGGCCTCATTAGTATCGGTTCGTGGAATGAACCGGTACTAAAGGTTGCCATGAACCGGTACTAATGATGCCCGCCCGCCTAGCCGTTGGAACCGGCACTAATGGTCACATTAGTGCCGGCTCAAATTCAAACCAGCACTAATGTGCTTCACATTTGACCCTTTTTCTACTAGTGATGGTGGTGGACAAGGTGGGACGGCGAGCAAGGGAGGAGGTGAGCGGCTGTGCAGAGGCGGGAAACAGAGGACGAAGGTGCAAGGAGTTGGGTCGAAGTGGAGGACTAGTCAATTTTGAGAGGATTTGGGATAGATCCGGCTTGTCGAAGATGACGTGGCAGGTGCGTCTGGGCGTACCCATATCCGCCCCAAATATTGACCAGGTATAGGGAGTGCCGGTCAGTCCGGACGTTTGGGCCGGATTTATGAAGTCCGTTGGGTGACAATTTTGTGTCCAAACAGTGACTAGGCAGCCCACCCGGTCGTTTGGGGCGGATTTGAGGGCTCCGATTTTAGGTGCCTTAAGAGCTCACCTGTCATCCACAACCGGCCCGAGTAAAAGAAAAGGGAGATCTGACTTCCAGCTCCAGTGTTCGTCCCCAAAATGAAAAATGTTCCACCCCAGTGATTATGCCTTACCTCTCACATTTCAGCTTGCTTAATGATATGTAATACATAGACTGCGGTCAATTACTACTCCGTTCATCCCGGGACATACTACTCCCTTCATTGCTAAATATAAGTCTTTTTTAAAGATTCCAATACGGGGTAAAATGAGTAAATCTACACTCTAAAATACGTCTATATATATTTATATGTAGTTTATATTGAAATATCTAAAAAGATTTATATTTAGAAATAGAGAGAGTATTGGTTAGCCAAATTGGCAACCTAGGTAGAAGCATGTGCACGCTTGCACACCCGGACGGAAAGAATACTCGCAGATATCTATCACCAAAAGACCAACCAAGGGAAGCAATCGGTCGATAGCTAATCTCTCCTCAATCGCGCGCTACAAAAGTAAATCAGTGCTACCTGCAAGGTAGCAATGGCCCGTAGCGCAAGCACTTTTGCAAGAGCAAATTAGCAGGAGTAATTAAGTTCACTATTCAACTACTAATTACATTAGCTCAAGTGACATAGACGTCAATATTATGTTAACTATACACTCACATGACCGCCCCAATACTAATGCGCATTCTTATCATTTGTTCACAAATTAGATAACCTTTTACATATATATACTCGGTTGCCTCTTTCGGTAACACGTTGCATGGTATATATATATAGCAATCAAAAAGCGATGGATCATAATGGTGTCTTACTAATCATAGCAGGGTGAGGCACACTAAACTTTGATATCTTGAGAGTAAAATTTGCTATCTCTCTTGATCATCATTTGACGCTTTCTTGAGTCAATTTTGCATTACTTTTTTTCTCTTCTTTCCCAGGGACACGACTTGAATTAGTTTCCTTTTGCCTGATCACATGTAAATTAGTTAACGTAGGGGAGCTCATGATGCATGGGAGAGTCAATGGCAATAACGTAACCTCACCTCAGAATTAACATATTGCCACTAGCACTATGTAGAGGCATCATGCATGCATGTGGTATATTCTTCATTAGTTAGTTCGTGCATAGAACTGCGCCGGATCGATTAACCTAGCTAATATTTCCTTCTAGCAAAGAGCGTGCCACATGCATGCAAATCGAGCTTCATTTGTGCTCTCCTACCAAATAAATTTGCTGGCCTCTACTCCACAATGGTTCTGTCTTAGAGCTACTTACGTTGGTTAAAGGCCCGCCAACATACAATACAAGCAGAACAAAATCAATACATTTTTCCGATAGAAATGCACACAAAAGGTCAGCCTAATATGATTAATTATTTAATTTCACGTTGTATGTAAAATATGAGTAGTCAATCTTGTTTTGTTGTTCGAACGGCAACTTTGGTTTCAAAAAACAAAAAGTTACTGGATAGAATATAGTACTAATCACGGAGACTATGTATCATCTGACTATGTGAGAAATACCACATCAATTGCACAGTGATTTTGCAGGAAACAGTTGTCACCACATAAGTTTCTCTTCCAAAAAAACTAATACATTGTTCAAGCCAGCAAAGCTCTACTACTAAATAACTTGCACACTAACACATCGGACTCCACATTGCTTAACAAACTAATCTGTGTATTCTTCCTAGCGTGTCTTTGTCAGTGGACCGACCACACATCCACCGATCTCACCACCTTAATTTTCAACTCACATGACCACCGAAAAGAGAGAGAGAAAATAACCAAGCATATCAAGTCGCACATGAATGTAAACATCAGTCCAAGCAAATAGACAATCCACCCATGATGACCAATCCCCTTTAGTCTGCTCGACGATTCGCTGCAGATTAAGAAATAGATTTGCCTATGACACGTGTCAAACACCGCGCTTACCAGACAGATTAGGTGAGTAATGAACAAAATAGTGACCTTCTGACCAAATCACTCGCTAGCTAGGAGCTAAGCTATCTGCTGGTGAGAGGCATGAATGTAGATACACATGCTAATGACTTCCAAATTCCAATTAGAATACCTTTGTAGTTTGCTAACTACTATACTACTTTGATTCCTGATGATAACTATTTATATCATAATATGTACCCTAGCTCATGATAGGATTAATGTGCGCGAGGTGTACGTGCACCTGTTAGTCCAATTGTGACACAAATCTGCAGAGAAATGGATGTTTTGAGGCATACATGATGCAGCACAACTGGTTGTGTTTGCACATGAATGATTAGTTGTCAACCGATGGCAAAGAAAGGCAACCAGTGATGCATCAAAACCCACCATGAATCATGTCCTTTTCGGGTATGGTGTCATGGATGGCTTCCTTCTTCCCATGATCCTCTCAAGTGACATGTTGAGTGGAGAAAAGAGAACTTTACAGGGAAAGCTAATCAAGCTGATATAAACAAACCAAAGCGAACTTGCTATAGGAGTTAGTTATAAATGTGTGGAACATAAGAACCTAATGTGTAAATGGCGTGCAAATCAAGTGGAAGACATACATAGCTATCACCAATATGACACTTTGGCACTCCATTATAAAGACAAACTGATGCGAAATATGAAAAATATTTGACTAGCGGTGTTTGACCCCCCCCCCCCCCCCCCCAGTGCCATGTCATCATGTAGCACTTGGGAAAACCTCATGAAAATCATAGTACCATGACCACAAGGGAGATGCAACTTGAAGACCTGGAACATTTCATTTTGACAATCGTATGATGGTATCGGCTGAATCACCCAAATGGTTGCATGGCTAGATATTTTCCCGAGTAAGCATTTTCATGCCAGTGTTTCTCAATTAAACTGACACCGCAAGCACTAAAACTGTGAGCTTTTTCCGAATGCTACCGGTATCACCCTAATTGAAAAATGGAAATAGTTAACAGGTAAATACTCTTCAAAATAAGATTCTCACCTTTTTGAAAAAAGAAAACAAATCTCAAATAACATAATTTGGAATGACTTCCATAAATATATTTGAAATTACAAAGAAGAAATACTACTAGGAGAGTCCAAGCTTTTGGGAGGTGCATGCGTTTTGGTGGTTGGCTTCCAAGAAACAAACAACAGTCGATGAACTGATCAATTGATCGTGATGCAATGCCTTTAGTTCACATGTTGATCAACTTTTGTGATGGCGATGTCCCGCAGCGATCAGTGCTTTTGAGTAAGTAAACACAACAGAAAGGAAAGAAACAAACTTAGCTTGCTTGCTCAAGGCATACACACATGACGACGATTGGTCGATTGATGGTCATTGGTTCGACGGCCATATCTAGGAGTACATTAGCTTGTTTGTTAATTACTCAGTGCGCGTGGGCGGTGCTGTTTGAGAATACTATGTCTGCTGCTCTTGTTTCTAAGCGCCGTTCCCTGCAAAACATTCTCTAATTATTACTTCTTCTGATACGAGACGAGACGCTGCCTCCGCAGACAAAGGTATCTCGTTGAATGTTCATTTAATTTACATGCATGGAACTAGAGCCAAATATATATCTGGAGTTCTTATTTCGTTTTTGTAGGAAAACATGTGGGGTTCCACGAAACACACACTCTTATTTTTTAACGGGGCAAGGAAGGAGCACTACAGATCCATTCGACACAAACACTGCATAACGTGATGTGAATAAGTGTCACGTGAGTGAGAGGAGCCTAGCTGGTGCAGCCAACAGCGCATGACCAGGGAAATCAATCTGCATCCTTTTAATCTGGCAGGATCTTCGTTAGGATTCAGTACTCTGCTCATAGTCTGAGAGATCGTGCAAACAGAAAAGAAACAAGTATCCCCCGGCGACAAATGCAACACGATGCACACATGATATGGCTCAAGTATTCCGTCCGATATAGCCCCACACAATGCGCTGGAGGACCAAAAGCGATGTGTTGACAGGGTGTTGTGTGGATAACAAAAGCGCATTGGCAAAATATCAGGCCGAAGGTTCAAACTACCAACAGTGTATTATATAATTATATGATGCTTTTTCCTCCGTGTTTGTTTCTGTTATGAAAGATGAGCATGTGAATTTAGCGAAAATGTTCGCCTGGTCTTTTGGAGTCACTATGCTCCCACGTGTCATAGCAACCCGCGCTCGGAACTTGACAATAATGTGCTTGAGCAGCCTCCTGGTATAGGAAATTTAAAAAGCTTATATAATTCTTGATGACAAAATCGTGTATGAAGGGCCTGTTTGCCGGAATCCACTATGCGAAAGGGCACCGTTTTAGGTGCTTCTTCAAGTTTTGTTAAAGTTTATGTCCTACTCAGAAAAATGAGATGGCGACGGTTTTTTGAAGATGGAATAAGATTCTTCCCGTCTAGCCTCCGTCCGAGTGATGTGTTCAGCGTCGTCGGAGGGCGTGTGGAGGTGTGTCTCTAGCGGATCTCGCGGGATTCAGTATGTTGTTGTCTTTGGTGGATCCGCTCGGATCAGGTCTTTATTCGTCTTTGTTTACGTGTCTTTAGGCTGGATCCTTCCGATCTAAACTTCTCTTCATCAGCGGCGGTTGTCGTACTGGTGTGTTGGTTCTATGATGCCTTAGTATGATGACTTCCCGACTGTCTACTATAACAAGTTGTGTCTGACTCCGGCGAGGGAGGGGCGATGACGACGATGCGCCTTCGACTCGCTTCATTGCTTGTAGTCATCGCAAGGTGGTTTACGAATCTGAATGTAATTTTTATAATTTCGAGTGTTCGATGTACTGCTATGATTGGAGATGAATAGATCAATTTTTTTTCCAAAAAAGGGCCTGTTCGGCAATAGGCTCGCTGGAACATGCTCCCGCTATGATTCCCCGATAAATGAAACATGTTTGGCAGCCGAACACCGGTTGCCTCAGCTACTGGGTTTTTCATGTCAAAAAGTTGGTCCAAGAAAAATTATAGAGCGGAAAATGTACGACTGAGAGAGATACATATCGCACGAACCGGTATGTTGTACTTATAGGTGGCAGGTTGTTGTAACTTGTACGAACTCCTTCATTTTCAGGATCTGCGGAACTCGGTTTTAGCTGCTCCAAAAAGTTGAACTGCATCCTGCTCCACTCCACTCTCCAGACTCTGCGGATTTAGAGCGTTTGGCATCCTTCCAGGAGCGGAGTTATGGAGAAGAGAGAATCCAAACAGGTTCAAAGTAAATGATAAACCTATATTAAAATTTTACTTGAAAATCCATTCTTAGAAAAAGAAGAGGAATGCCCAAAACCAGCAGAAAAATATACACTTCCACCTGAAAGTAGCAACTCAATAGTTCAACGCTCTGTTCTAAAGTTGCTAAAGTCATTTGTATTATTGACTTAGAGAATGCTAATATTTAGACTCTGTGTTGGGAAAGCTTAGTCGACATGTTGTTTCTTTGCACTCTTAGTCGACATGCAACTTATGTGTCCACCCAAAATTCAACATTAACTTTCAAGATATAGAATTGAATGGTTAATAGAAACTCTAGTAGGGTTGCCATATCTGCGGCCACAAACACGCATATGGAGGGGGCACGCCATAACATTTTGGAGAATGCAGAGGCAATACGCAAACTCATAATTGACAAAACAAAAGCCTCCAAAGTTTGCCCACGGCCCGCTCGGGCAACTCGGGTGGCAACTAGGGTTACCCGTGTATCGCCTCCTTTTCCACCCCATCTTCCTCGTTGCCGGCACTAGAGGTAGTTGTCGGGCGAGCTCAGGCGAACACCGATGACGGTGGCCGTGAGGCCTTCGTTGCTCCGCCTCGTGCAGAGGACCCCGGGATCCTGGTGGCGGCCCTTGCTGGTGTAGTGATGCGGCCCATATGGCTAGCATCCACCGCAAGGGGCTCTGGTCGGTGTCTACATCCTCACGTGATCCAGGCGGCGGCTGCAACATGGAGCCTTCCCATCCCATCAGATATGAGGTTTGTGCTCGCCAGTTTGACTCTTCCTCCCCTACAGGTTCCGGCTGAACTTGGCATTGCGCCTCTGGATCGGGTGCTCGGTGGGTGCCTGGTTGGTTGTGTTGGAACTTCACCCTCAGGATCGATCACATCAAATCACGATAAACGCGTGCACGAAAAACTTTTTGCCAAAGGCACGTGTTATGCCTTGTTCTTCTTCTCTTTATTGATTTTCTATTTTCTCCACGATACAATAAAACTCACGCAGGTACTACATATATATATGCAGCCAATCTAAACCTAACCGACCTGTAGCAAGCCTAGACTTACACGTTGTGACGCACCGGAATACAACTCCTAACCGGACTAGTACAACTCTCTTATCGTTTAAACCTAAATCTATTAGCACTCGTACAAACTAGCACCTGATACAGCTAGCACACACGTATGACAAGCTAACTCCAACTAGAACACGTAAGACACAACTAATCAATCAAGATTACTCTAACAATCTCTTCCTAATCTTGACACTTTGTCTTCGGTGCTTCTCCGGTCTTGGCTTGTTGTAGATCATCCCTTGTCGACTCATCCGCTCGCACCACGACAAGTTAAATTGCTAGGCTTCATTGATCGCAACATTCTCTCCCCAATTTCAACTTGGCGAATTTACGAACCACCTTAAATATGCCTTGGACTACCCAGCTTTGCTAGTAACCTGTGGAAAACACCACCCGGTGGACTACACCATCCACTCTAGCGAGATACATGCCGGCTCCTTGTGGATCACACCACTCCATGCACTACATCATGCACTCCAGCCTCATGTAGAGACATGGCCTCATTGAAGAGACTCACCTTCACTGGTTTACCGCCCCCACATAGTTGAACTTGACCCTCTCGTCGAGACACATAGACGACTTGGATGCGCTTCATCTTCAACTCCTCCTCACAGAGACGAGCACTTGGGCATCACGACGATGACGACGACTCACTGACACGACCATGCTAACCCGCACGACTCCTTGACTCTAACTCCCGGATGACGATCTTGACAACTTGCTGGCACCACATCACCGCACCACCGCCCCCGTGAACAATCTCCATCCACCGCCTTGCCAACGACATCCCGCCGTCTTCCTCCATGTCGCTCCGCCGAACGACAATATCCCGATCCTCCTCATCGCTGCAGCACCCAGCGACCATATCGCCCACCCCGAGGCGCTAGTCAGGTCGCTACCCCGGGGCAAGCGCGGCTTCAAATCCTAAACCTTGCTCTGATACTAATTGTTGAAACTTCACCCTCAGGATCGATCACATCAAATCACGACGAACGCGTGCACGAAAAACTTTTTGCCAAAGGCACGTGTCGTGCCTTGTTCTTCTTCTCTTTATTGATTTTCTATTTTCTCCACAGTACAATAAAACTCACGCAGGTACTACATATATATATATGCAGCCAATCTAAACCTAACCGACCTGTAGCAAGCTTAGACTTACACGTTGTGACGCACCGCAATACAACTCCTGTTGGAAATATGCCCTAGAGGGAATAATAAATTAGTTATTATTATATTTCCTTGTTCATGATAATCGTTTATTATCCATGCTAGAATTGTATTGATAGGAAACTCAGATACATGTGTGGATACATAGACAACACCATGTCCATAGTAAGCCTCTAGTTGACTAGCTCGTTGATCAATAGATGGTTGCGGATTCCTGACCATGGACATTGGATGTCGTTGATAACGGGATCACATCATTAGGAGAATGATATGATGGAAAAGACCCAATCCTAAGCCTAGCACAAAGATCGTGTAGTTCGTATGCTAAACCTTTTCTAAATGTCAAGTATCATTTCCTTAGACCATGAGATTGTGCAACTCCCGGATACCGTAGGAATACTTTGGGTGTGCCAAACGTCACAACGTAACTGGGTGGCTATAAAGGTACACTACATGTATCTCCGAAAGTATCTGTTGGGTTGGCACGAATCGAGACTGGGATTTGTCACTCCGTGTAAACGGAGAGGTATCTCTGGGCCCACTCGGTAGGACATCATCATAATGTGCACAACGTGACCAAGGAGTTGATCACGGGATGATGTGTTACGGAACGAGTAAAGAGACTTGCCGGTAACGAGATTGAACAAGGTATCGGGATACCAACGATCGAATCTCGGGCAAGTATCGTACCACCAGACAAAGGGAATTGTATACGGGATTGATCGAATCCTCGACATCGTGGTTCATCCGATGAGATCATCGTGGAACATGTGGGAACCAACATGGCTATCCAGATCTCGCTGTTGGTTATTAACCGGAGAACGTCTCGGTCATGTCTGCATGGTTCCCGAACCCGTAGGGTCTACACACTTAAGGTTCGATGACGCTAGGGTTATAAGGAATAGATATACGTGGTTACCTGAAAGTTGTTCGGAGTCTCGGATGATATCCCGGACGTCACGAGGAGTTCCGGAATGGTCCGGAGGTAAAGATTTATATATGGGAAGTCTTGTTTTGGTCACCGGAAAGGTTTCAGGTTTTATCGGTAACGTACCGGGACCACCGGGAGGGTCCTGGGGGTCCACCAAGTGGGCCACAAGCCCCGGACGACTGCATGGGCCAAGTGTGGGAGGGGACCAGCCCCAGGTGGGCTGGTGCGCCCCCCCACAAGGGCCCAAGGCGCCTAAGGGGAGGAAGGGGGGCAAACCCTAAGGGCAGATGGGCCTTAGGGCCCATGCCTGGTGCGCCTCCCTCTCCCCCTCCCCTGGCCGCCCCACCAGATGGGATCTGGGCTGGCCGCCGCCCCTAGGGTGGAACCCTAGGTGGGGGCGCAGCCCCCTCCCTCTCCCCTATATATAGTTGAGGTCTTTGGGGCTGCCAACACATGAGTTTCTGACCTCTCCCTGGCGCAGCCCTACCTCTCTTTCTCCTCATATCTCGCGGGTGCTTGGCGAAGCCCTGCTGGAGTACCACGCTCCTCCACCACCACCACGCCGTTGTGTTGCTGCTGGATGGAGTCTTCCTCAACCTCTCCCTCTCTCATTGCTGGATCAAGGCATGGGAGACGTCACCGGGCTGTACGTGTGTTGAACGCGGAGGTGCCGTCCGTTCGGCTCTAGGATCTCCGGTGATTTGGATCACGACGAGTACGACTCCTTCAACCCCGTTCTCTTGAACGCTTCCTCTTAGCGATATACAAGGGTATGTAGATGCACTCTCCTTCCCCTCGTTGCTGGTTTCTCCATAGATAGATCTTGGTGACACGTAGGAAAATTTTGAATTTCTGCTACGTTCCCCAACAGTGGCATCATGAGCCAGGTCTATGCGTAGTTTCTATGCACGAGTAGAACACAAAGTAGTTGTGGGCATTGATTTTGTTCAATATGCTTACCGTTACTAGTCCAATCTTGATTCGGCGGCATTGTGGGATGAAGCGGCCCGGACCGACCTTACACGTACTCTTACGTGAGACTGGTTCCACCGACTGACATGCACTAGTTGCATAAGGTGGCTAGCGGGTGTCTGTCTCTCCCACTTAAGTCGGATCGGATTCGATGAAAAGGGTCCTTATGAAGGGTAAATAGCAATTGGCATATCACGTTGTGGTTTTTGCGTCGGTAAGAAACGTTCTTGCTAGAAACCCTTAGCAGCCACGTAAAACATGGAAACAACAATTAGAGGACGTCTAACTTGTTTTTGCAGGGTATGCTATGTGATGTGATATGGCCAAAAGGATGTGATGAATGATATATGTGATGTATGAGATTGATCATGTTCTTGTAATAGGAATCACGACTTGCATGTCGATGAGTATGACAACCGGCAGTAGCCATAGGAGTTGTCTTAATTTATTTATGACCTGCGTGTCAACATAAACGTCATGTAATTACTTTACTTTATTGCTAACCGTTAGCTGTAGTAGTAGAAGTAATAGTTGGCGAGACAACTTCATGAAGACACGATGATAGAGATCATGATGATGGAGATCATGGTGTCATGCCGGTGACGATGATGATCATGGAGCCCCGAAGATGGAGATCAAGAGGAGCAAAGTGATGATGGCCATATCATGTCACTTTTTGATTGCATGTGATGTTTATCATGTTTATGCATCTTATTTGCTTACAACAACGGTAGTAAATAAGATGATCCCTCATTAAAATTTCAAGAAAGTGTTCCCCCTAACTATGCATCATTGCGAAAAGTTCGTCGTTTCGAAGCACCACGTGATGATCGGGTGTGATAGATTCTTACGTTCGAATACAACGGGTGTTGACGAGCCTAGCATGTACAGACATGGCCTTAGAACACATGCAAAACACTTAGGTTGACTTGACGAGCCTAGCATGTACAGACATGGCCTCGGAACACAAGAGACCGAAAGGTCGAGCATGAGTCGTATGGTAGATATGATCAACATGAAGATGTTCACCGATGTTGACTAGTCCGTCTCACGTGATGATCGGACACGGCCTAGTTGACTCGGATCATGTAATCACTTAGATGACTAGAGGGATGTCTATCTGAGTGGGAGTTCATAAGATGAACTTAATTATCCTGAACATAGTCAAAAGGTCTTCGCAAATTATGTCGTGGCTCGCGCTTTAGTTCTACTGTTTAGATATGTTCCTAGAGAAAATTTAGTTGAAAGTTGATAGTAGCAATTATGCGGACTAGGTCCGTAAACTAAGGATTGTCCTCATTGCTTCATAGAAGGCTTATGTCCTTAATGCACCGCTCAGTGTGCTGAACCTCGAACGTCGTCTGTGGATGTTGCGAACATCTGACATACACATTTTGATAACTACGTGATAGTTCAGTTAAACGGTTTAGAGTTGAGGCACCGAAGACGTTTTGAAACGTCGCGGAACATATGAGATGTTTCGAGGGCTGAAATTGGGATTTCAGGCTCGTGCCCACGTCAAGAGGTATAAGACCTCCGACGATTTTCTTAGCCTGCAAACTAAGGGAGAGAAGCTCAATTGTTGAGCTTGTGCTCAGATTGTCTGAGTACAACAATCATTTTAATTGAGTGGGAGTTGATCTTCCAGAGATAGTGATGTTTCTCCAAAGTCATTGCCACCAAGCTGCTAGAGCTTCGTGATGAACTATAACATATCGGGGATAGATATGATGATCCTTGAAATATTCGCGATGTTTGACACCGCGAAAGTAGAAATCAAGAAGGAGCATCAATTGTTGATGGTTAGTGAAACCACTAGTTTCAAGAAGGGCAAGGGCAAGAAGGGATACTTCATGAAACGACAATTCAGCTGCTGCTCTAGTGGAGAAACCCAAGGTTGAATCCAAACCCGAGACTGAGTGCTTCTGTAATAAGGGTAACAGCCACTGGAGCAGAATTACCCTAGATACTTGGTAGATGAGAAGGCTGTCGATAGAAGTATATTGGATATACATTATGTTAATGTGTACTTTACTAGTACTCCTAGTAGCACCAGGGTATTAGATACCGGTTCGGTTGCTAAGTGTTAGTAACTCGAAATAAAAGCTACCCAATAAACGGAGACTAGCTAAAGGTGAGATGACGATATGTGTTGGAAGTATTTCCAAGGTTGATCAAATATCGTACGCTCTCTCTACCATCAAGATTGGTGTTTGCGTTGAGCATAGACATGATTGGATTATGTCTATCGCAATACGGTTATTCATTTAAGGAGAATAATGGTTACTCTGTTTATTTGAATAATACCTTCAATGGTCTTGCACCTAAAATGAATGGTTTATTGAATCTCAATCGTAGTGATACACATGTTCATGCCAAAAGATATAAGATAGTAATGATAGTACCACCTACTTGTGGCACTGCCACGTAAGTCATATCGGTATAAAACGCATGAAGAAGCTCCATGTTGATGGATCTTTGGGCTCACTCGTTTTGAAAAGTTTGAGACATGCGAACCATGTCTATTGGTGTATATGCATGAAGAAACTCCATGCAAATGGACCGTTTAGACTCACTTGATTTTGAATCACTTGAGACATGCAAATCATACCACATGGGCAAGATGACTGAAAGCCTCGTTTTTAGTAAAATGGAACTAGAAAGCAACTTGTTGGAAGTAATACATTTTGATGTGTGTAGTCCAATGAGTGCTGAGGCGTGTAGTGGATATCGTTATGTTCTTACTTCACAGATGATTTGAGTAGACGTTGAGTACATTTACTTGATGAATCACGAGTCTGAATTATTGAAAGGTTCAAGTAATTTCAGGGTGAAGTTGAAAGATCGTCGTGACAAGAGGATAAAATATCTATGATATGATCATAGAGATGAATATCTGAATTACGAGTTTGGCATAGAATTAAGATATTGTGGAAATTGTTTCACAACTAATACAGCCTGGAACACCATAGTGTGATGGTGTGTCCGAACATCATAACTGCACCCTATTGGATATGATGCATACCATGATGTCTTTTATCGAATTACCACGATAGTTTATGGGTTAGGCATTAGAGACAACCACATTCACTTTAAATAGGGCACCACGTAATTCCGATGAGATGACACCGTATGAACTATGGTTTAGAGAAACCTAAGCTGTCATTTCTTAAAAGTTTGGGGCTGCGACGCTTATGTGAAAAAGTTTCAGGCTGATAAGCTCGAATCCAAAGCGGATAAATGCATCTTCATAGGACACCCAAAACAGTTGGGTATACCTCCTGTCTCAGATCCGAAAGCAATAACGGATTATTTCTAGAATCGGGTCCTTTCTCGAGGAAAAGTTTCTCTCAAAAGAATTGAGTGGGAGGATGATGAAGACTTGATGAGGTTACTGAACCATCTCTTCAACTAGTGTGTGGCAGGGCACAGGGAGTTGTTCCTGTGGCACCTACACCAATTGAAGTGGAAGCTTATGATAGTGATCGTGAAACTTCAGATCAAGTCACTACCAAACCTCGTGGGATGACAAGGATGCATACTGCTTCGGAGTGGTACGTAATCCTGTCTTGGAAGTCATGTTGCTAGACAACAATGAACCTACGAGCTATGGAGAAGCGATGGTGGGCCTGAATTCCGACAAATGGTTAGAAGCCATGAAATCCGAGATAGGATCCATGTATCAGAACAAAGCATGGACTTTGGTGGACTTGCCCAATAATCGGCAAGCCATTGAGATAAATGGTTCTTTAAGAAGAAGACGGACGTAGACGGTAATGTCACCGTCTATGAAGCTCGACTTGTGGCGAAGAGTTTTTCACAAGTTCAAGGAGTTGACTACGATGAGATCTTCTCATCCGTAGCAATGCTTAAGTCCGTCGGAATCATGTTAGCATTAGCTGCATTTATGTGATCTGGCAGATGGATGTCAAAACGAGTTTCCTTACCAGTTTTCATAAGGAAAGGTTGTATGCGATACAATCAAAAAGGTTTTGTCGATCCTAAGGATGCTAAAAGGTATGCTAACTCCAGCGATCCTTCTAAGGACTGGAGTAAGCATCTCGGAGTTGGAATGTACGCTTTGATGAGATGATCAAAGATTTTGGGTTTATACAAAGTTTATCAGAAACTTGTATTTCCAAAGAAGTTAGTGGGAGCACTATAGAATTTCTGATGAATATATGTTGTTGACATATTGTTGATCAGAAATGACGTAGAATTTCTGGAAAGCATATAGGGTTATTTGGAAAGTGTTTTTCAATGGAAAGCCTGGATTAAGCTACTTGAACATTGAGCATTAAGATCTATAAGGATAGATCAAAACGCTTAATGGTACTTTCAAATGAGCACATACCTTGACATGATCTTGAAGGTGTTCAAGATGGATCAGTCAAAGTAGGAGTTCTTGCCTGAGTTGTAAGGTATGAAGTTAAGACTTAAAGCTCGACCACGGCAGAAGAAAGAGAAAGCACGAATGTCGTCCCCTATGCTTTTGTCATAGGCTCTATACGGTATGCCATGCTGAGTACCGCACCTGATGTGTGCCTTGCCACATGTCTGGCAAGAGGGTACAAAGGTGATCCAGGAGTGGATCACTAGATAGCGGTCAAAATTATCCTTGGAGTAATAAGGACATGTTTCTCGATTATGGAGGTGATAAAGAGTTCGGCGTAAAGGGTTACATCGATGCAAGCTTTAACACCTATCCGAATGACTCTGAGTAGCAAACCGGATACGTATAGTGGAGCAACCATTTGGAATAGCTCCAAGTGGAGCGTGGAAGCAGCATTTATAATATGACCTAGAGATTTGCAAAGTACATACGGATCTGATTGTTGCAGACCCGTTGACTAAAACCTCTCTCAAAAGAAAAACATGATCAAACCCCAGAACTCATTGAGTCTTAATCACATGATGATGTGAACTAGTTTAGTGACACTAGTAAACTCTTTGGATGTTGGTCACATGGCGATGTGACCTGTAAGTGTTAATCACATGGCGATGTGAACTAGATTATTGACTCTAGTGCAAGTGGGAGACTGTTGGAAATATGCCCTAGAGGCAATAATAAATTAGTTATTATTATATTTCCTTGTTCATGATAATCGTTTATTATCCATGCTAGAATTGTATTGATAGGAAACTCAGATACATGTGTGGATACATAGACAACACCATGTCCCTAGTAAGCCTCTAGTTGACTAGCTTGTTGATCAATAGATGGTTGCGGTTTCCTGACCATGGACATTGGATGTCGTTGATAACGGGATCACATCATTAGGAGAATGATGTGATGGACAAGACCCAATCCTAAGCCTAGCACAACGATCGTGTAGTTCATATGCTAAACCTTTTCTAAATGTCAAGTATCATTTCCTTAGACCATGAGATTGTGCAACTCCCGGATACCGTAGGAATACTTTGGGTGTGCCAAACGTCACAACGTAACTGGGTGTCTATAAAGGTACACTACAGGTATCTCCGAAAGTGTCTATTGGGTTGGCACGAATCGAGACTGGGATTTGTCACTCCGTGTAAACGGAGAGGTATCTCTAGGCCCACTCGGTAGGACATCATCATAATGTGCACAATGTGACCAAGGAGTTGATCACGGGATGATGTGCTACGGAATGAGTAAAGAGACTTGCCAGTAACGAGATTGAACAAGGTATCGGGATACCGACGATCGAATCTCGGGCAAGTATCGTACCACTAGACAAAGGGAATTGTATACGAGATTGATCGAATCCTCGACATCGTGGTTCATCCGATGAGATCATCATGGAACATGTGGGAACCAACATGGGTATCGAGATCCCACTGTTGGTTATTGACCGGAGAACGTCTCGGTCATGTCTGCATGGTTCCCGAACCCGTAGGGTCTACACACTTAAGGTTCGATGACGCTAGGGTTATAAGGAATAGATATACGTGGTTACCGAATGTTGTTCGGAGTCCCGGATGATATCCCGGACATCACGAGGAGTTTCGGAATGGTCCGGAGGTAAAGATTTATATATGGGAAGTCCTGTTTTGGTCACCGGAAAGGTTTCGGATTTTATCGATAATGTACCGGGACCACCGGGAGGGTCCCGGGGGTCCACGTAGTGGGGCCACAAGCCCCGGAGGGCTGCATGGGCCAAGTGTGGGAGGGGACCAGCCCCAGGTGGGCTGGTGCGCCCACCCACAAGGGCCCAAGGCGCCTAAGGGGAGGAAGGGGGGCAAACCCTAAGGGCAGATGGGCCTTAGGGCCCATGCCTGGTGCGCCTCCCTCTCCCCCTCCCCTGGCCGCCCCACCAGATGGGATCTGGGCTGGCCGCCGCCCCTAGGGTGGAACCCTAGGTGGGGGCGCAGCCCCCTCCCTCTCCCCTATATATAGTTGAGGTCTTTGGGGCTGCCAACACATGAGTTTCTGACCTCTCCCTGGCGCAGCCCTACCTCTCTTTCTCCTCATATCTCGCGGTGCTTGGCGAAGCCCAGCTGGAGTACCACGCTCCTCCACCACCACCACGCCGTTGTGCTGCTGCTGGATGGAGTCTTCCTCAACCTCTCCCTCTCTCCTTGCTGGATCAAGGCATGGGAGACGTCACCGGGCTGTACGTGTGTTGAACGCGGAGGTGCCGTCCGTTCGGCACTAGGATCTCTGATGATTTGGATCACGACGAGTATGACTCCTTCAACCCCGTTCTCTTGAACGCTTCCGCTTAGCGATCTACAAGGGTATGTAGATGCACTCTCCTTCCCCTCGTTGCTGGTTTCTCCATAGATAAATCTTGGTGACACGTAGGAAAATTTTGAATTTCTGCTATGTTCCCCAACAACTCCTAACCGGACTAGTACAACTCTCTTATCGTTTAAACCTAAATCTACTAGCACTCGTACAAACTTGCACCTGATACAGCTAGCACACACGTATGACAAGCTAACTCCAACTAGGACACATAGGACACAACTAATCAATCAAGATTACTCTAACAATCTCTTCCTAATCTTGACACTTTGTCTTCGGTGCTTCTCCGGTCTTGGCTTGTTGTAGATCATCCCTTGTCGACTCATCCGCTCGCACCACGACAAGTTAAATTGCTAGGCTTCATTGATCGCAACAGGTTGTTCGAGACCATGTGAAACCCTGCTCGGCAGGTCTAGCCTGGCAACAATTATGCCCTAGGGCACCATTCTTCCTCCATGGTGGCGTGGTTGAGATCCCCAACATCCATCCCGACCCACTATCTGGAAGAAAGTCCAAATTCCTTGCAGATTGGGTAACGTCGGCGCGTTGCATGTCGTGTCCTCCTTGGAGGTGTCCCCTTGGGTACGTTTTGTGCTCCAGATGAGGGAAGCTGAGGGTGTGAGCTTTGGGTAGTTCCAATCCTCGGGGTGGTTGGGGTTTGGCATGCGGTTTCCCTGACCTTCTCATGGGTGGCGCTCCCCGACATCATGTGCGGCTCTTTCTGGCGGTAGGACATCTTCGATCCGGTGGAAAGAATAGGGTTCCCCTTCCCAGCATCCGTCGTGCGTGATTGCCCGGGGCTATCGGTCCTTATCTTCAGCGGTCGATGAACCTGCCTGAATGCCCCACTTTTGTCTCAATGGCCTGCTGCCCCGTCCTCTGCAGCTGCGCTTTCCAGGCTATCATTGAGAAGGTCATGCCGGCTCTGCTATGGGAGCAGCAATAACGACGCGTGGGTGGCTTGTTCTAATGATAGCAGTGGTCCTTCTGTGGTTTATGAACCTCGATGTAATTTTTCTTATGTTTGAGATGCTTCATACTTCCGGTGAATTATTTATAATAGATTTAACTTTTTGTAAAAAAGAAAAAAAAATACAAGCATTCGATCCTTGAAGTGTTATGAAAAAATTATAGTACGTGTTGTTTACGTACTCCCACTATTCCATAATTTAGTACGCCCATGTTTTTCGAGATTTAATTTTGACCATAAATTAGACCAAAATACATAAATCAAGTTACTGAAAAATTATACCATTGAAAACCATTTTTTGAATACGGATTCAATGATATCTTTTTTATGACACATAAGCTGCATTTCATTGCTAAATTTGTGGTCAAATTTAAACCTCAAAAAGCGTGTGCGCACTATGGAGGGAGTACTTTGCTATTTGGATACTATTTCTCACAAGCATGGCCCGGGGTTGACAACTTAGAAACACTGAAAATAAAGTAGAACTTGGAGCCACTGAGCTCTTGACACCGAACCAAATACAAAAGACTCCTTGCTTAATTTTTAGGAGGTGTGGAGAAGGTCGGCAGTGCCTAGTTTGTTGTTGACTCCCTTTACCGACGCTTTTGAGTTTCTTTTCTGGCACCAGCACCGAGAGCGGGGCCCTACGCGTACGTGCAGCGGTTGCACTTTTGGCCTACTCAATATATGCACACGTAGGCATACAGAAAATGATTTGGGGCGACCTATGATTGGATGATTAAAGGGAGTTCATCAGGGTTCAAATTCTGGTGCTCGCATTTATTTTTGGATTTATTTCAGTATTTCCGGCGATGCGCATTCAATGGGAGGAGACGTTTCTGTCGACGACGAGGTGCCTACGGTGACTTCATAAATTTTAAGATGATATGCTGGCTCAGTTTTTTGGAGGTGCTCATAGGTATATAGTGTGCGTGTGTGCGTTCATAAGGTGAGTGTATGCACGTGTATATGAGCGCTTGCGTCGATATTGTGTTAAAAATTATTTGACGCACATGCTGACTAGGCTTCCAGTACATCCAACATACCATACATGCAAAGAGCAAAGAGGACCCGTGTTTGAGACTTGAGTTGCTAAGAGCATCTCCAGCCGCGTCTCCAATAGGCCCTCCCTCAGGTGATTTTGCCGTGCCGGTATCAAAAAATCGGCGCAGTCGCGTCCCCAGTAGCCCGTTTTTTGCCGACTTGGGCCGAAACTGACGCCGACGGATCCAGGCCGAACCCAACGCGCTGGGGGTGCCGGGGACACCGGGGTGAACGGTTTTGGCGCGAAAGAGCCGCGGGTCAGCCGCGTCAGCGAGACGACGCCTTGCCTTCCCCGGCGCGCCTTGGTTTCCCGCGGGGAATCCATAGCAAGGATGCCGTCGGTCAGCCTTCCATTGATTCTTCACGGGCGACGCGGCGACGTCTTCCCTCCCGTCACGTGTACACACGGCGCGGGTTATAAAGACACACCGCTGGCCACACCATCCCGAGCACAAACCAGCCGCCGCCGAGCTCTGCTCTCCCCCAGTACACCGCCGAGCTCTTCCTCTCCCGTCCGCGCCGCCGAGCTCTCCCCTTCCCTCCTTCCCTATCCAACGATGGCTGAGTGCTTCCCCGGCGACGCTGCGACGACCAACGGCTTCGGCCACCGTTGGCTCCAGTCGTCGGAGGCGCGGCTCCTGTTCGAGGCCAACATCTCAGCACCGTCGGACATGCGCGCCGGGCCAACGGGATGGAGGCTCAGTAACAGCGGCGGCCCCATTCCCCCGGTGCCCGATGTCGACGCGCGCCCCGACTTCTTCGCCGCCGAGGTCGACCGCGTGCGGTCGGCTTTGACCGAGGGGCAGCGCGCCCTCCCCCAGTACGCCGCCGACAACCACATGGCGTGGACGGAGTACTTCCAGCAGCGGCAGGCGCAGCGGCTGGCGTCCACGAACGGGGCGCCGGTGATGGGGGGCATCAAGAACAGCGACGGCCGCCGCCTCTGGTGTGGCATCCCCGGTCGCACACTGCACGGGGTGCTGGAGCACCTCGAGGGCGGCAACAACCCGCCGCTGGCATACCCTGCCGCGGCGCCCGTCTCGCCCCCTGCAGGAACGCCGGGCTGTGGGTGTCGAGGAGGTTCAGATCATCCTCCTCTTCCTCCTCCTCCCACTCCTCCTCTTCGGCGCTCTTCGGCGTCAAGCCTGAGCCCGCCGCGGAGAGGCCGCTTGGCGGGCGCACCCGCAACGCCGGCATCATCATCAACAAGGGCGGCCGGCGCCCCCCTCCTCGGCAGCTCCGCGCTTCGTCAAACCGAAGACGGAGCCGGGGCTCGCCACCGTCAAGAAGGAGCCCACCGGCGGCGTCAAGGAGGAGGAGCTCGACGACGAGGCGGCCCTGAAGTGGGCGCGCGACGACTGGGCGCAGACGGAGCTGCAGCGCCAGATCGCCGCTTTTGAGCACTTCGAAGCCCGGCGCCGCAGCCGGGACGAGGAGGCGTCGTCGTCCTTGACGACAGCGGTGACGACGACGCGCCGCCGCCACCACCGGTCCGCCTTGGAGACGCCGGGCAGGGGTACAGCAGGGGTGGCTGCGCCGTCAAGAAGGAGAAGGCCGCCGCCGCCGACGAGGACGGCGGCGACGTTGGCGACTTCACGGTGCTCAGCGACTTCTTCGCCCCATAGATGTAGTTTTTTAAAATAATTTATGTAAACTCCGAACATGTTTTATATGAATGTCAAGTTAGCCGAATTTATGTTGAATTTGGCCGAACTTTGCCGAATTCATATGTTTTAAAATAAAAAAATGCGCGTCTGGGAACCCGCTCACACTCACGCGTCAATCTACCGCCGGCTTGCCCCAGGGGGCTCTTTTTCGGCGTCCTGAGGGCCGAACAGCTGGAGATGCTCTAAACTGCCTGATCTAGCCTGCTTGCCGGAGATAATAAAAAGCTTAATTAGTTTGTTGCTAGCAATGGTTTGGCGACAGCTGATCGCGTGAGTGCAATGAGTAATTATCGATCACGTGTGAGGTCACTTGGTGCGGCATGTATTGGCTAGTGTAATAATACTTCCTCCGTTTTTATTTATTTTGTATATTACTTTTGATCTAAATTAAATTTTATAAAATTTAATGAAGTTTATTGAAAACAAACAAACTTCACAATAAAAATTATATATGATAGGAAAATATATCAAATGATGATTTTAATAATATTAACTTGGTATTGTGGATGCAATTTTAGAAAGTTCGACCCAAAACAAAGCTAACATGCGAAATACATAAAAACTGAGATAGTACTAGCTAGCGGCCGAAATCACTATTATGACCTTTTCAGCAATTTTTGCCACAAAATGAATTCGATATGAAAGTATTTTTCAATTTGACCCTTTTAGCAACGTCACAGTCCGTGGCGTTTCTTCTCCATATAGAAACACCGATCTATCTCGCGCTTCAGCTCCACATTCAAACGCCAAGCTAGCTAGCGTTTTAGCTCCATATGGAAACGCCAAGCATGTTGGCGTTGCTGGCTGGGCCCAAACGCCAAAGCTCATGGCGTTTCTAGCTGAAACTCCCGCCAGCCCTCCCCGAGCACGCCGCGTGCCGTGTCTTCCTCCAGCTCGTCTCTGCGATCATCTACCGCCACGTGCGCGGTGTCACCCATCGCGACGTCAAGTAGCGGAACGTCCTCCTCGACGCAGACGGCAACCTCAAGGTCTGCGACTTCGACCTCGCTGCGCTACCGGAGTCCCACCGCGACGACGGCCGCGTGCACACCACCTGTGGGACGCCCGCCTTCGTTGCCCCCGAGGTGCTCCGCCGCAAGGGCTACGATGGCGTCAAGCCCGACGCTTGCTCCTGCGGCGTCATCCTCTACGTCCTACTCACCGGCCGCCTGCCGTTCGACGACTCCAACATCATCGAGATGTGCAGGAAGGCGCACCGCCGTGAGTACACGCTCCCCCAGTGGTGTCCCCGCCAACGCGCCGCCTCATGAGCCGCCTGCTCCACCCCAACCCATCCACGCGCCTCACCGTCGCCGAGCTCTCGAGCCACCCGTGGTTCAAACGGTCGCTCAGCCTCGACTCGCAGCTCTGGACGTGTTCTCGTGTGCGTATCCAGTTCAAATCTGTATCAATCAATTCATATTAGGCATGGTTGAATAGCTAATTAAGCAAATATATATTTGTGTATGTATACGTACGCGCTTGCCGGGCGGCCGCAAGTACTCGAATACGTATGTATATAATATATACATACAAACGGGTATCCAGGTATATACAACTGTGAGCTTTCTGATATACAAATACATAGATATGTAAGTATACGTATCTAAGCTAGCTATGTCTAGCCTAACGTTCATGCGGCCAGGAGCGCGTGCATCAATTAGAATTTTGTGCTAGCTTTCCATGCTCATATTTCGGATGGGACGAGCTTAGGACGGAACTTGGGAAGGTGGTCATGGCCTGGCATGGATGCGAGGAGTTGTGAGGAATTGTGGTCAGCTAGAAACGCCACGAGCTTTGGCGTTTGGGCCCGGCCAGCAACGCCAACATGCTTGGCGTTTTCATATGAAGCTAAAACGCAAGTTAGTTTGGCGTTTGAATGTGGAGCTGAAGCGCGAGACACCTCGGCGTTTCTATATGGAGAAGAAACGCCACAGGCTGTGACGTTGCTAAAAGGGTCAGATCGTGAAATACTTTCATGTCAAGTTCATTTTGTGGCAAAGATTACTGAAAAGGTCAGAATAATAATTTCGGCCCTAGCTAGCAGCGACGTGCTCCTCCCCTCATACAGTATATGTTAACCGTACGTACCAGTCACATATTGCCGTCCCATAATACAATACTCCCTACATACCAATACGTTCTCATCTACGATTTAATAAACTGGGAGTAAGTACTACAATATACAGTATAATATATTATTCTCAGATAAGTGTATGTACCTGCTGCCTCCTTCGGTAATACTTACGGCAGAGGATATCGATCAAGAGGGATGGACAATCGTATTCTTTTGTGATGTGCGTGTTACTGCTGTAGTCAAACAAGCAGGGTTAGATGGAACTGGCTAGACACACACTGGTGCAAGTTGCATGTATAAGACAAAAAAAAGTGTGTGTTGTCCTATGGTAATCATCTGAGACTCTTTCGTCCATGTCACTCAGAGCTCTTTTTTAATTTTAACTAACGTGCCTACGTGCGTGTTCGTGCGTGTGGGGTCAGCTTGAGCCGTTGCCCGGGTTCATTTCTGATCGTGTCTTAAGGCCTGTTTGAAATCTCTCCGGTCCGCTCCACTCCGAGGAGCTCCAGGAGCTCGGTTTGAGCTGCTCCGTGGAAATAAGCTGCAGTTTCCTCTGCTTCGCAAACGCAGTTCAGGAGCGGAGAGAAACCGAACAGGCCTTTAGTATTGCTCTTCGGCTGAGGTAGATACGGATGAATTTCAAATCGTCAAATGTGTTTGGCCGGGCCAGCCACTGGTAGAAAAAAGGCCTGTTGTCCCGGTTCGTAAGGGCCTTTTGTCCCAATTCCTGAACCGGAACTAAAGGGTCCGTACTAATACCCTGTCCCTTTAGTCCCGGTTCAATCCAGAACCGGGACTGATGGGCCTCCACGTGGCCTGTGTGCGGAGCCCAGACAGGAGACCCTTTGGTCCCGGTTGGTGGCACCAACCGGGACCAATAGGCATCCACGCGTCAGCATTTCTGTGGCTGGGGTTTTTGTTTTTTTTTGAAAGGGGGGGGGGTTGCGTGTTTTGGGGGGTTAATTTAGGTGTTTCATATATTGTGTTAGCTAGCTATAATTAATAGAGAGAAGTGTCCTCTCTTATGTCCGTGCTTGGTCGACGCTACGTACTATACATACGTATAGAGAGGACTAGACACGCTAGCTAGCTCGTAAGCAAACGAAGGAAACAGAAGATCGTCATGAACATATATGCATACAGAGAGAAGTGATATCGACCACCTCTCCTTCTCCGAGAGATTGGTCAAACAACAAGTTCTCGTATATCTATCCGACACTACCGGCTACATATATACAATAATTATCTCTTACAAATATAATCATATGGACTCATGGTCCACATAGTATTCTCCGTCTTCAGCGATCACGTGGTCAAGAAAGAATGCCGCCAATTCCTCTTGAATTGCTCACATGCGAGCTGGTGCTAGGAGTTCATCCCGCTTCCGAAACATCTAATTTGAAGAAGGGGTCAATACATATATATATATGAATGAATTAAACTCAACACAAATGATGGTAATAAAATAAAATTGTGAATGTTGTTATTTACGTACTTCATATTGTTCGTCAGTGTAGCCCCGCTCACAGATCGTGTGGCGGATGGACTCGCAAACGTAGTATCCACAGAAATCATTCTCTTGTTCCTGCCACAACCACTTTACAAGAAATAGAGGTCAATCAAACTGATAAGCAAGAATGCCAAATGGTATTGATGAAACTAGCGCTTGAATCAATAGGAGATGCGCGGAACATGCTACTATAGTACTTACTTTCGGGTGTCTAAATTGCAGCTTCTTCGGGAGTCCTGAAGCTTTCTTGGAGAATTTTTTCCAAACCCTGCGAGACAAAGAAAACAATTACTTGATATATCAGGAAATGAATAAAGTTGGTGATATGGTGGATAATGATCGATTTAACTTACTTCTCGAGCATTTGAGTCATGTCTGCATAGTCCTGGGGATCTTTTCGTCTTGAGTCTAAGACGGTTACTAGTCCCTGCTCAAGCTTAATCTCTAGGAGAATATAGTGGTAACTGCACACGCATGCATAACTCATCAATTACATTACTATAACCTTGACTAATATATAAGGGAAACCGAATACGCACAAGACAGTAACACTCACTTGAAGTTGTAAGGAAAGAGTATTATATCTTTGTTTTCATTTATTACCAACGATCGTAGCAAGTTGGCCTCGGTATCTGCGGCATGAAATTTAACCTGAGTTGCATCTATGAGATATGTGTTAATGAACCCAATATCACCGACTTGTCTTTTCTTCAATTCGGCGATCTTCAATCTGCATAATATATGAGGATGATTATAAATACATGCAATGAAAGAGCTGAGCTATATAGAGAGACTTAATGACAGAAGTAGTACTACTTACAGACAGTAGCAGGCGACCGTTGTTTTATCGAGGGCCAATTGATTGAAAAACTGAAAGAACTCCTCGAATGGAACAGGCAACAGTTCAATTCCAACGAGGTCATGCTCCTTTTTAACTTTCACATACAAAGTACTCCTCCCCCAGAGTCTCTGCAGATTTTCAAGTACCAATCATGCAATCTTCGCATCATCGTTGATAGAGATCTTTCATCTTTGACGAGAGGCTTCCCGTACTCGTATCTTTGTATCTGCACCTCCATGAAATCATAATGTACATCGTCGGGCAGGTAATCGCCAAGATTGCTATAACCGGGCACCATCCTCGGATCATTAGCGACGTTGTCGCTAGGCACCTTGAGCGGGGGGCACGATTGCTTCGCTTGTTCGCCGAGCTGGGCAATTTGTTTCCCAGCTCGTCGTTCTTTCAGCCTTTGATCACTGACAGTACTTCCCGACCGCTCCGCTTCGGCAAATTCCTTTCCAATAATGCGCTCATAGTTTCCTTTCGGCGGAGACTTGGGTGGTTTTGTCAGGGCAGCCAGAGTGCGCTTCGCTTTCACCGGATCTACCTTCTCCTCCGGAGGTGGATGTTTCTTTGCTTTCACCCCTTCAAAGTAGTTCCTCACTTCTTCTCGTGCGATCTCGGCGTTCTCCTCCGGGGTCCTCTCGTATGGTAACTTCTCTGGAGTCTTCAGAGAAGGACCAAATCTGTATTTCCTCCCGCCTCTGGCTGTACTGCTAGACGCCGGCAGAGCAGACGGAGCGGTTGTCTTCTTTACTTGCTTACGAGGCGGAGGAGAAGGACTACGACGCGCCGGAGCAGCCGGAGCGGCGGCAGGTCTCTTCCGCCCTTGCTGACGAGGCGGAGAAGGAGGAGGCTGGCTGCTCGGGCGCGTCGGCGCAGGCGGAGAAGGAGGCGGAGTGCCGCCACGCGCTGGAGAAGGAGCCGGTCGAGTGCCCTGATCGTCACTCGCCGGAGGAGGAGGCGGTGGAGGAGGCGGAGTGCCCTGACTCGCCGGAGGAGGAGGCGGTGGAGGAGGCGGAGTGCCCTGACTTGCCGGAGGAGGAGGAGGAGGCGGAGGCGTCCAGTTCGGAAGGTTGATGAGCTCCTTCCGCCATAGGCATGGAGTCTTCAGAGCAGACCCCAGCCTAGTCTCCCCTTCACCGGTAGGGTGGTCAAGCTGGAGGTCCTCAAATCCCTCCGTTATTTCATCCACCATCACCCTAGCATATCCTTCTGGAATCGGTCGGCAGTGAAAAGTTGCGCCAGGTTCAGTAGGATAAACAGAGCCAACAGCCGCCTTGACCTTCAAATTCATCCATTGCGTCATAAGGTGGCAATTTTGAGACTCCGTGATAGAATCCACGGGATAGCTGGTAGGAGCCGTCAAGGCATGCTCCGGCTGAAGCAGCTCGGTGGAAGCCACGCTGCTTCTTCGCTAAGATGGCGGGGTAGCTTCGGGGGAAGCTTCGGCAGTACGTTTGCTACGATTTGCTTCTCGTTCCTCTATCGTTTGTACCCTTTCTTGCAATGCTTGCATTTGGGTCTGCTGCAATTTTTTCCTCCTCTCATGGGATTTGTAACCGCCTGTGTCCGGAAACCCAACCTTCCACGAAATGGAGCCTGGCGTGCCTCGTGTCCGTCCAGGGTGCTCAGGATTCCCGAGGGTCATTGTGAGCTCGTCGTTCTCTTTGTCTGGAAAGAACGTCCCTTGTTGCGCTGCTTCGATATACTGCTGAAGCTTCCTGACTGGTATGTCCATTTGATCGTTCGTCCAAATGCACTTCCCTGTTACAGGGTCCAAGGTTCCGCCAGCCCCAAAGAACCAAGTCCGGCAATGGTCTGGCCAGTTAATTGTCTCTGGTTCGATCCCTTTATCAACCAGATCATTCTCAGTCTTGGCCCACTTAGGCCGGGCTACGAGGTAGCCACCTGACCCCGTGCGATGGTGATGCTTCTTCTTCGCAGCATTTTGCTTGTTTGTTGCCGACATCTTTTTACTCTTTTCCGATGTCTTGTGGGCCACAAATGCGGGCCAGTGATCTCTGATCTTCTCATATCTGCCCTTGAATTCTGGTGTCTCATTATTTTCGACAAACTTATTCAGCTCTTTCTTCCACCTCCTGAATAGTTCTGCCATCCTCTTAAGAGCAAAAGACTTGATTAATTGCTCTTTAACTGGCTTCTCTGGATTATCCTCTGGCGGTAGGGTGAAATTTGACTTCAGCTCAGTCCAAAGATCATTTTTCTGCATATCATTGACATAAGACACCTCAGGGTCTTCTGTAGCCGGCTTAAACCATTGCTGGATGCTGATCGGGATTTTGTCCCTAACCAAAACCCCGCACTGAGCAACAAATGCGCTCTTTGTCCGGAGGGGTTCAATCGGTTGGCCGTCGGGCGCGATTGCTATGATCTCAAACTTTTCATCCGAGCTCAACTTTTTCTTCGGGCCTCGTCTCTTTACCAAAGTTGTGCTCGATCCGGAGGGCTAGAAAAAAGAACAAAGACTTAATTAATATGTGTACATACCAAAACAATTAATGCATCAATTACTAGTCAGCAGAAGCTTAACTAATATATATACCTGGCTGGACTCGGTTCGGTCACCGGAGATGTCATCACGGTCTCCTTCTTGCATCAGCATTGGGTCACCGGAGCCGTCCTCACGGTCTCCTTCTTGCACCGGCATTAGGTCACCGGAGCCATCATAATCATAGCCAACTGCTTCCAGACCATCGGTGTCGTTGAGAAACAACGAGCAGATAGCATCACTTCCTCGTGCAATTATGTCCCCCAACAACTCTTCTTGTACTTCGTCTCGGGCGGTGTCCATAATTTCTACAAATATTGACAACATGGCAATTATTATTCAAACATGACAGATGGATATATTAGTGGCAAACGTAGAACTAATATTAATTAGTGGCCGCGACGCTGCTTCTCTAGGGTTTGGGGTGGCCTCGACGCTGCTTCTCTAGGGTTTGGGGTGGCCTCGACAACGCTTCAAGGATAAAAAAAGAGGAAGAAGAAGAAGAAAAAATGAGGAGAAGAAAGAATAGAGGAGTAACTTCCTCTTTTTTTTATCGGGAACGAGGGTCGTCGAGGGTCACCGAGCGGTAGAGGAAACCCTAAATAGCAAGTTTCGTGGGTGTGAGATACATGTGGCCGTCGGTGTCGGACACTACATCCTCTCCATTGCAGGCTTACGGGCCTAATTGTCACTGATATGCCTGTGGGCCTACTGGGCCTCCTGCGGGCCTGAATCCCGACCCTTGGATGGGTTTCTAGTCGTATTCAGGCCGTGGGGCCCAGTAGGTGGCATTTTTTGTTTTTTTGTTGCTTTATTTATTTTCTTTTGTTTTTTGCTTTATTTTTTAATTCTTTATGCTTTTAGTTTTAGAAAAATTATAAACTTTTTGTTAATGCCATTAGTTTTCAAATTTGAAAACACTTTTTTTGTGTTTTTGTTTTCTTTGTTGCTTTATTTATTTTATTTTGTTTCTACTTACAACAAAATACTTATTGTTGCTATTTTTTTCTAGTTTTTTTGTTTTGTTTTCTGCATTATTTATTTTCTTTTGTTTTTTGCTATTTTTTTATTCTTTTTTGCTTTTAGTTTTAGAAAAATTATAAACTTTCTGTTAGTGCCATTAGTTTTCAAATTTGAAAACACTTTTTTAGTTTTTTTGTTTTCTTTGTTGCTTTATTTATTTTATTTTGTGATTAACTTTACTATAAAAATAGTTTTTTTCCTATTTTTTTATTTGTTTTTTGCATTATTTATATTCTTTTGTTTTTTGCTTTAATTTTTAATTCTGTTTGCTTTTAGGTTAGCAAAATTATAAACTTTCTGTTAGTGCCATTAGTTTTAGAAAAATTATAAACTTTCTGTTAGTGCCATTTGTTTTCAAATTTGAATAGTTAAAATTTGAATACTTTGAAAATTGTTTGAATCATAAGTTTGTGATTAACTTACTAAAAAATGAGAATAGATGCGCTTATAGAGAAAATTCAACCTAAATTCATAGTAAATTTCTATGAATTTCAGAGAAATTCACTATGAATTTAGGTTAAACTTTTCTCTATTAGGGCATCTATTTTCACTTTGAGAGGAGCTCAACAAGGCAGTGAGGGAAGGGCTTATAAACCGGTGTGAGCCCCCTTCGGTTGGCGAGGTGGGACTAAACTCTGCCCGCAACGAGGACCAACCCTTTAGTCCTGGTTTGTGGCACAAATCGGAACTAATGGTCATGGGCCAGGGGCGAGGAGCAAAATTATAAACTTTCTGTTAGTGCCATTAGTTTTAGAAAGTTGAAAGTTGAAAGTTGAAAGTTGGCATGGGCCAGGGAGTAATGGTCATGGTATTACGAGGGCCGAACCATAAGACATGAAAGCATTTCAAATGAACTCTGAAAAAGTTGAAAGTTGGCATGTATCATAATTTCACCCACATAGCATGTGCATGTACAAAACGGACAATGGTAGCATGTTCGTGTGTTACAAAGTTGGCATGGTATCATCATAATAGTTGCGGGAGAAAGTCTTCACTTTTTCTTCGCTTGTGTCATTTGCTTATTGCGCCGTAACCATGGATAATCTTCATTGTTTATCAGGATGCTTGGGTCAGCCTTGACATTGAAGGGAGGAATTTCATGAAACTTTTCATAATCTTCAGACATGTCTGTCTTGCCGTCCACTCCCAGGATGTCCCTTTTTCCTGAAAGAACTATGTGGCGCTTTGGCTCATCGTATGATGTATTCGCTTCCTTATCTTTTCTTTTTCTCGGTTTGGTAGACATGTCCTTCACATAGATAACTTGTGCCACATCATTGGCTAGGACGAACGGTTCGTCAGTGTACCCAAGATTTTTCAGATCCACTGTTGTCATTCCGTACTGTGGGTCTACCTGTACCCTGCCGCCTGACAGATTGACCCATTTGCACTTAAACAAAGGGACCTTAAAATCAGGTCCGTAGTCAAGTTCCCATATGTCCACTATGTAACCATAATATGTGTCCTTTCCGCTCTCGGTTGCTGCATCAAAGCGGACACCGCTGTTTTGGTTGGTGCTCTTTTGATCTTGGGCGATCGTGTAAAATGTATTCCCATTTATCTCGTATCCTTTGTAAGTCAATACAGTCAAAGATGGTCCCCTGGACAATAAGTACAACTCATCACAAACAGTGTTGTCACCTCTGAGACGTGTTTCCAACCAACTGCTGAAAGTCCTGATGTGTTCACATGTAATCCAGTCGTCGCACTGCTCCGGATGTTTGGAGCGCATATTGTTCTTGTGTTCATCGACATACGGGGTCACCAAGGTAGAGTTCTGTAGAACTGTGTAGTGTGCTTGAGACCAAAAATATCCGTCCCTGCATATTATTGAGTCTCTTCCAAGAGTGCCTTTTCTAGTCAGTCTCCCATCATACCGCGATTTAGGGAGACCTATCTTCTTAAGGTCAGGAATGAAGTCAACACAAAACCCGATAATATCCTCTGTTTGATGGCCCATGGAGATGCTTCCTTCTGGCCTAGCGCGGTTACGGACATATTTCTTTAGGACTCCCATGAACCTCTCAAAGGGGAACATATTGTGTAGAAATATGGGCCCCAGGATGACAATCTCGTTGACTAGATGAATTAGGACGTGTGTCATGATATTGAAGAAGGATGGTGGGAACACCAGCTCGAAACTGACAAGACATTGCGCCACATCACTCCTTAGCCTTGGTACGATTTCTGGATCGATCACCTTCTGAGAGATTGCATTAAGGAATGCACATAGCTTCACAATGGCTAATCGGACGTTTTCCGGTAGAAGCCCGCTCAATGCAACCAGAAGCAGTTGCGTCATAATCACGTGGCTGTCATGAGACTTTAGGTTCTAAAACTTTTTCTCTGGCATATTTATTATTCCCTTTATATTCAACGAGAAGCCAGTCATGACCTTCATACTGAGCAGGCATTCAAAGAAGATTTCTTTCTCTTCTTTCGTAAGAGCGTAGCTGGCAGGACCTTTATACTGCTTCGGAGGCATGCCGTCTTTTTCGTGCAAACGTTGCAGGTCCTCCCGTGCCTCAGGTGTATCTTTTGTCTTCCCATACACGCCCAAGAAGCCTAGCAGGTTCACACAAAGGTTCTTCGTCACGTGCATCACATCGATTGAAGAGCGAACCTCTAGGTCTTTCCAGTAGGGTAGGTCCCAAAATATAGATTTCTTCTTCCACATGGGTGCGTGTCCCTCAGCATCATTCGGAACAGCTAGTCCACCAGGACCCTTTCCAAAGATTATGTAGTGTAAATCATTGACCATAGCAAGTACGTGATCACCGGTACACATGGCGGGCTTCTTCCGGTGATTTGCCTCGCCTTTGAAATGCTTGCCTTTCTTTCGACATTGATGGTTGGTCGGAAGAAATCGACGATGGACCAGGTACACATTCTTCCTGCATTTGTCCAGGTATATACTTTCAGTGTCATCTAAATAGTGCGTGCATGCGTGGTATCCTTTGTTTGTCTGTCCTGAAAGGTTACTGAGAGCGGGCCAATCGTTGATGGTCACGAACAGCAACGCCTTAAGGTTAAATTCCTTCTGTCTGTGCTCATCCACGTACGTACACCGTTTCCATTCCACAGCTGTAAAAGTTCTTCAACTAATGGCCTTAGGTGCACATCAATTTCGTTGCCGGGTTGCTTAGGGTGTTGGATGAGAACTGGCATCATAATGAACTTCCGCTTCATGCACATCCAAGGAGGAAGGTTATACATACATAGAGTCACGGGCCAGGTGTTGTGATTGCTGCTCTGCTCCCCGAAAGGATTAATGCCATCCGCGCTTAAAGCAAACCATACATTCCTTGGGTCCTTTGCAAACCCATCCCAGTACTTTCTCTCGATTTTTCTCCACTGCGACCCGTCAGAGGGTGCTCTCAACTTCCCTCTTTCTTTCGGTTCTCACTGTGCCATCGCATCAACTTGGCATGCTCTTCGTTTCTGAACAGACATTTCAACCGTGGTATTATAGGAGCATACCACATCACCTTCGCAGGAACCCTCTTCCTGGGGGGCTCGTCGTCAACATCACCAGGGTCATCTCGTCTGATCTTATAATGATACCAAGCCTCGGTATGAATGGTATATTTTCTAATCTTTCTAATCTTCAAGCGCATTGCATCCATCTTGATCTTGTGATCATCGACAACATCCGCAACATGCAACTCCAATATCATCTTCTCCTCCTCAATTTTTTTATTTTTTCCTTCAACAAATTGTTTTCTGCTTCAACTAAATTTAACCTCTCGACAATAGGGTCGGTTGGCATTTCCGATTCACATACATCCTACATAAATAAAATCTATGTCACGTTGGTTGGCATAATTTTCATAAACAATAAATGAACCAATAGTTATAAAGATAATAGATATACCACATCCGAATCATAGACAGGACGAGGGCCGACGGGGGCGGATACCAAAACCATCGCACTATATAAGATGCAATAATAAAAATAAGAAAATAATACAAGTATCTATATAAACATACAAGTAAGAATATTTTTCCTTTCAGAAAGAAGATAAGAACAAGTGGCTCACCACGGTGGTGCCGGCGATGAGCTCGGCGCGGGTGATCGACGACGGTGAAGACGGGGACGGGACGTGACGGATCGCTAAACCTAGACAAATATTATGGAAAATGGAGCTTGGAGGTCGAGCTTGGAGAGGAGAAAGCTTAAGTAGTGTGGCGCGGGCATTCCATCGAACACCTTGTGTGCATAGGAGGTAAGCTAGAGCACCACCAAGCCCTCTCCCCCTCGGTCTGAGAAAAACAGAGCACTGGGGTGCTCTGCTTGCGAGCGAGGGGTATATATAGGCACCTCATTGGTCCCGGTTGGTGACATGAGCCGGGACTAAAGGGGAGCCTTTGGTCCCGGTTCAAGCCACCAACCGGGACCAATGGTGGTGGGCCAGGAGCGAGGCCCATTGGTCCCGGTTCATCCCACCAACCGGGATCAAATGGTCCATATGAACCGGGATCAATGGCCCCCGTGGACCGGCCGGCCCCCTGGGCTCACGAACCGGGACCAATGCCCACATTGGTCCCGGTTCTAGACTGAACCGGGACTAATGGGCTGACCCGGCCTGGACCAAAACCCTGTTTTCTACTAGTGAGCGTACGTCCGTGTAGGTACACGTTAGGCGTAGTCACGCATGCATGCGCTATTTTTTTTGCGAAATGCATGCAGGCGTCGTTGGCCGGACATTGGCGCAAAGAAGAGTTTTGCTATATCTACGGACCAATTTTAGGAAATTAGAGCAACTCCAAGGCGCTAACCCATTTCGTCTGCGCGCGTCCCTTGGATCGGCACGGACAGAAAAATCGACCCAATGTGCCGATCCAAATGGACGCGCGTCCGTTTTTTCGTCCGCCTTATGACCCATTCCCGGCTCATTTTTGAGCCGGGATTGCGTCGGCGCGGACATGAGACGGACGCGCGCGCGTCCGCCTACTCCTTCCCCTGGCCCGATGGTCGGTGACAGACTCCATCATTTCTCTCAATTTCCCCCCAAATCCCTTCCGCCCGTGCGCTCCCGCCGCTCGCCATCGACGCCGACCTCGATGCCTCCTCCGGCCTCGCCTCGTCCGGCATCACGTCCACCCCCTCTGGCAAAGGCAAGCCTCCCCCCCCCCCCGCAAGACAACCTCTGCGCCCAAGCTGAAGAAGAAGCTGACGGCCGACAAGCGAGCAAGGGAGTCGGCGAAGAGAAAGGGCCGGAGGTAGGCGGCGGACGCGAGGGAGGAAGCCATTGCGGTGGCCGCCATCGCCGCCGTCGTGCAGTAGGAGGCCACCAACACCCGCGTCGTGGCGGCAACGAGGGAGGCGCTAATTTTACTAGGGTTAAACCCTGGCCAGCACGGCCTCGTCCATTTCGCCGTGGCCACGGCCAGCACCGCCTCATGTACGTTCCCTCAGATGGTGTTGCCTGACTCGCCCGGCGCATCGGCGACGCAGCCAATTCTCGGCTTCCACGTCTACTCGTAGGCCTCCCGACTCTCCAGGGAGTGCTCGCCCGAGGTGAGCTTGGTGGCGCCTTCCACACCCGCGCCCGTGCCCATCGACCTCAACGCCAGACCGGTGGCCGGTGGCTCGTTATCCGGAGGAGCGAGGAAACGCATGCGGCACATGCCAGCTGACGTGCTGCCAGGCGCACGCAACCTGTTCGACGGAATGTCAGCCTCCTGTGACGACGACTACATGCAAAGCATCATCTTCGAGGGTGGTGTAGCGGCTGCTGGTGGTGCAGCCGTGGCCGGCTACGATTCCGAAGAGACACAAAGCCAGGACGACTGATGGCCATTCACGCCGTCCTTTGATCAAGATCAGGTCGCCTTCATGCATAATCAGGTCGGCTTGGACCTGGACGGCTTCCCACTCGACGACGAGTTTTCGGAGGACTACGGACAAGAGGAAGAGGATGAGTTGGACATCACAGGGGAGCCTTTGTTCGAGGACGAGCTCGCCAACTAAGCCGACGGGGGGAAGAAGAAGCGCAAGAGAAGGCGTACCAAGGCGTACATGGCGGCCTAGGACAAGCTTCTTTGTGAGTGTTGGAGGGACATTGGGCAAGATCCCAAGACCGGCGCCGAACAAAAGGCATCAACCTTTTGGACTCGTGTCCATCGTGAGTTCCATGAGCACAAGAAGTTTCCACCGTACAAAATGCAAAGCACGCGCAGATGGGTGTCCATTTTGAAGCGTTGGAAGGTGATCCAACAAGAGTGCAACATGTTTTGTGCCACCCTTGAGAGCATCAAGGCACGGCCCGTGAGCGGCATCGGTATGCAAGACATGGTATGCTAGCAAGTGGCCCTCTTTTGTGTCATTTCGTTTATGCTTGCATGTCCATTTCCATATCCATTTGTCAATATGCTTGCATGCAATTCAGTTGTAGGCATTTCAGACTTTGGAGGCATTCAAGGTCCAACATGATAGCAAGTGCTTAAACCTCTCCCATTGTTGGAGGGTCATGAAAGACAAGAAAAGTTCAAGGCACAATATGCCGTCCTCATGTCTCATGGGGGGAAGAAGACCGTGCGGGAGGAAGATGTCGAGAAGCTAGCCACGACCATGGGGAAGAGCAACTTCAAGAAGGAGGACAAGCGGGATGCGGCGTCGAACGCCTTAATCGCAAACGTGGAGGGCATGATGACCAAGAAGGACTCGAGGAAGGAGGAGCGGCGACGATACAAGGAATAACAAACGAACACCTTCATGGAAATCCAAATAAGGGGGCTTGACATGAAGGCCGAGAAGCAAGCCAAGATGCTTGAGATGGAGACAGAGAAGCAAGCCAAGATGCTAGAGATCGAGTCGCCAATGCCAAGACCAAGGCGAAAGAAGTGGCTCTCGCGAGCATGATGACGGAGGTGGAGATCATGAAGGTGGATCTCAACACCGTGTCGCCAAGGAAGATGCCGTGGTTCGAGAAGATGCAGGCCGACATGCTCAAGTTTGACGACGAGTGATCTATGGCGGCGAGCGCCATTCTGTTTTGTATGCCCGCAAGTGTGCTGGCAATAACCAACGGCCGCGATGGCGTGGTCGAGCTCTCCCGCCCCCTTTTTTGTGTGCAGACATGTGTGCCCGCCGCTGGCAAGTGCGCCAGCTGAACGGTGTGCTGTTTTTCTGAAGTCAGCATTGCATGCCGGCGTTGGCATGGTGCCGGCATGAACTTCGGGCGACGACATGGCCGCTGTCATGATCTATGACCGCGGGCCTTTTTTGAAATTTTCGTGTGGACATGAAATGGATCGCCGCCGTTGGGCGCACTGCCGATCCAAATCTTAAAGAAGACGGACGCCGAGCAGGCGGCCGGCTCAAACGGACAAGAAACGGATAAATCTGCCGTCGGTTTGAGTTGGCTTGTTGGAGTTGCTCTTATTGTTACAGCGGAATGAGATGTCAACAAAATAATTGGGGAGGAAAGGGGTCCACCCTGAGATTCAGGTGGCGGATTCGTGTGAGAATGACCGGGGAGAGAGGCCGCAAGTAAATTTCATAGGTGGCATCCATAAGTGTAGAATTATTGCGGAAAGAAAGGGCGTGTGAGCTCCGTCGGTCATCTAAATCTTGGAGTTTCGGTCCAGCGTTCGGCTTGTATCTCATGTAGTAATGCTTTTCATTGTGCTTTCCTCTCCGTTGAACAGTTCGTTGAACCACTTACAACGTCTTATATTCAGGAATAAAGGATGTACTTCTACGTAATTACCATTAGCGTGGCTCCACATAGGAAATTTGGTTGATTACTGGGTACATTTCGTCACTAGCTAGGAACCACCAGTAGGCTTTCCACAACTAGTTGCCTCCGTTGCAAAGTAAATCGTACTAGTATGGATATATTCTTACTCACGTGTTGAGGTCACCTTTTGTTGTAATGATGGTTGAGATCACTTGGTGGGGACATCGGTAGTGCCTCCCTCTAGTTTGTACTCGTGCGCCGTCAGAGCTTCTGCAATTGTTAGAGCAACTTCGATGGGGCGATTCATTTCGTCCGCCCGCGTCCATTTGGATCGGCGCGGACAAAAGTGACGGCCCAACGCGCCGACTTAAACGGACGCATGTCTGTTTTTCGTCCGCGGGCGACCCATTTCAGACCCAATTTTGAGCCGAATTTGCGTCGGCGCGGACACGAGACGCGCACGCCTATTCCTCTCCCTGGGCCCGCCTGTCGGTGGCAGCCACCACCATTTCCACACATTTCCCCCAAAAACGCTCCCGCCCGCGCGCGCCCCCGCCCCTCAACCAGCCATGAAGGACGTCATCGACCTCGACCTCAACGCCCCCGCCGGCCTCGCATCCCTCGCCTCGTCCGGCACCATCGCACCCTCCGGGAAAGGCAAGCCTCGTGCCCCGCGCAAGATCGCCGCGGCGACCAAGCCGAAGAAGGCGCTGACGCCCGAATAGCGGGCAAGTGATTCGGCTAAGAGGAAGGGACGGAGGCACGCCGCGGACGCGAGGGATGAGGCCACTGCGCAGGCCACCGCCATCGCCGCCGCTGCAACGAAGGAGGCGCTCTACATGCTTGGGGTAAACCCTAGCCAGCACAGCCTCGTCCAAGCCGCCGTCGCCGCGGCCAGCACCGGCTCGTCGGCGTTTCCTCGGATGGTGATGCGCGACTCACCCCGCGCATCGGCTTGCAACCCGGTCCCCGGCTTCCACGTCTACCCGCAGGCCTCCCGCCTCTCCGGGGAGTGCTCACCCGACGTGAGCGTGGCCGCACCTTCCACGCCCGCGCCCGTGCCCATCGACCTCAACGCCATCCCGGTGGTCGTTGGCTTGTCGTCCGGCAGCACGAGGAAACACGTGCGACAGGCGCCATCCGCCGTCGACAAGGACTACATGCAACACCTCATCATCGAGGGTGGTGCGCCGGGCGCTGGCTACGATCCCGAGGAGACACAAAGACAGGACGGCCGCGGGGCGTTCACGCCGACCGCGGGCTATGATCCCGATCAGGCGGCCTTCATGCGTGATCAGGTCGGCATCGACCTGGACGGCTTCCCCCTCGACCACGAGTTCCCGAAGGACTATGGGCTATAGGAAGAGGACGAGTGTGACATCAAAGTGGAGCCTGATACGTAACATATCTATAATTTTTGATTGTTCCATGCTATTATATTATCTGTTTTGGATGTTTATGTGTTTTATTATACACTTTTATATTATTTTTGGGACTAACCTATTAACCCAGAGCCCAGTGCTAATTTCTGTTTTTTCCTTGTTTGAGAGTATCGCAGAAAAGGAAAATCAAACGGAGTCCAATTGACCTGAAACTTCACGGAAAGCAACCTGATAGGTTTGGAGTGCACGTCAGGAAAGAAACGAGGGATCCACGAGGTAGGGGGCGCGCCCTCCACCCTCGTGGGCCCCTCGTGGCTCCCCTGATGTATTTCTTCCGCCTATATATATCCATATACCCTAAAACTACTGGGAAGCACAATAGATCGGGAGTTCCGTCGCCAGAAGCCTCCATAGCCACCGAAAGCCAATCTAGACATGTTCCGGCACCCTGCCGGAGGGGGCAATCCCTCTTCGGTAGCTATCTTCATCATCCCGGTGTTCTCCATGACGAGGAGGGAGTAGTTCTCCCTCGGGGCTGAGGGTATGTACCAGTAGCTATGTATTTGATCTCTCTCTCTCTCCCTCTCTCTCTCTCTCTCTTGTGTTCTTGAGGTGATACGATCTTGATGTATCGTGAGCTTTGCTATTATATTTGGATCCTATGATGTTTCTTCCCCCCTCTACTCTCTTGTAATGGATTGAGTTTCCCCTTTGAAGTTATCTTATCGGATTGAGTCTTTAAAGATTTGAGAACACTTGATGTATGTCTTGCCATGCGTATCTGTGGTGACAATGGGATATCACGTGATTCACCTGATGTATGTTTTGGTGATCAACTTGCGGGTTCCTCCCATGAACCTATGCATAGGGGTTGGCACACGTTTTCGTCGTGATTCTCCGGTAGAAACTTTGGGGCACTCTTTGAGGATCTATGTATTGGTTGAATAGATGAATCTGAGATTGTGTGATGCATATCATATAATCATACCCACGGATACTTGATGTGAAATTGGAGTATCTAGGTGACATTAGGGTTTTGGTTGATTTGTGTCTTAAGGTGTTATTCTAGTACGAACTCTAGGGCTGTTTGTGACACTTATAGGAATAGCCTAATGGATTGATTGGAAAGAATAACTTTGAGGTGGTTTCGTACCCTACCATAATCTCTTTGTTTGTTCTCCGCTATTAGTGACTTTGGAGTGACTCTTTGTTGCATGTTGAGGGATAGTTATGTGATCCAATTATGTTATTATTGTTGAGAGAACTTGCACTAGTGAAAGTATGAACCCTAGGCCTTGTTTCCTAGGATTGCAATACCGTTTGTGTTCACTTTTATCATTAGTTACCTTGTTGTTTTTATATTTTCAGATTACAAAAACCTTTATCTACCATCCATATACCACTTGTATCACCATCTCCTCGCCGAACTAGTGCACCTATACAATTTACCTTTGTATTGGGTGTGTTGGGGACACAAGAGACTCTTTGTTATTTAGTTGCAGGGTTGCTTGAGAGAGACCATCTTCATCCTACGCCTCCTACGGATTGATAAACCTTAGGTCACCCACTTGAGGGAAATTTGCTACTATCCTACAAACCTCTGCACTTGGAGGCCCAACAACATCTATAAGAAGAAGGTTGTGTAGTAGACATCAGAGCCTTTGTTCGAGGACGAGCTCGCCAACCAAACCGCCGGTCCTAAGACGAAGCGGAAGAGTAAGCGCACGAAGGCGTACACAGCTGCCGAGGACAAACTTCTTTGCGAGTGTTGGCGAGACATTGGACAAGACCCAAAGACGGGCGCCGAGCATATGCATTTGACCTTTTGGACTCGTGTGCACCACGAGTTTCATGAGCGCAGGAAGTTTCCACTTTACCAATTTGTGAGCACGTGCGGGTGGGTCTCCATTTCCAAGCGGTGGAGGGTGATCCAACTAGAGTGCAACAAGTTTTGCGCCACCCTTGAGATCGTCAAGGCCCGCCCGTGAGCAGCATCGGCGTGCAAGACATGGTATGCTAGCAAGCCGCCCTCTTTTGTGCCATCAAGATCACTTGCCCATATGCTTGCATGGAAACACTTTGTAGGCATTTCAAGCTTTGGAGGCATTCAAGGTTCAACACAATGGCAAGTGCTTCAACCTCTCCCATTGCTATCGGGTCATCAAGGACAAAGAGAAGCTCAAGGCACAATATGCCGCGCTCAAGGCACGTGAGGGGGAGGGCGCCGTGGAGGATGTTGGGAAGGGCGAGCCGGCACGGCCGCGGGGGAAGACCAACTCCAAGAAGGAGGATAAGAGAGATGCGGCCACCAACGCCTTGATCGCAAGCGAGGACGGTATGATGAATAAGAAGGACTCAAGGGAGGAGGAGCGCCGGCGTTTCAAGGCGGAGCAAATGGATGCTTTCATGGAGATCCAAAGGAGGAGGCTTGATCTTGACGCCGAGAAGCAAGCCAAGATGTTCGAGCTCGAGGCGGAGAAGCAAGCCAAGATGCTAGAGATCGAGGCCGCCAACGCCAAGACAAAGGCGAAAGAAGTGGCTCTTGCAAGCATGATGACCGGGGTGGAGATCATGAAGGTGGATCTCAATGCCTTGTCACCAAGGAAGAGGCCGTAGTTCGAGAAGATGCAGGCCGACATGCTCAAGTTCGACGACGAGTGATCTATGGCGTCGAGGGGCCATCTTTTTTGTATGCCGGCAGGTGTGCTGGCATGACCACGGGAGCCGTGATGACGTTGTCGAACTCAAGTCCCACCATTTTTTGTGTGCTGGTATGTGTGCCGGCCGGCTAGCGAGTGCGTCAGCATGAACTGTGGTGTTTTCTAAAGCCGGCATTGTATGCCGGCGCTGGCATGATGCCGGCATGAGACATGGCTGCTGCCATGATCGGCCGCAGGCCTTTTTTATTTAAAAGTTGAATGCGGACATGAAATAGTTCGGCGCGTTGGGCGCATTGCCGACCCAAATGTAAAACTGGGCGGACAGCGGGCAGGCGGCCAACCCAAACGGACAAAAGGCGGATAAATGCGCCGTCCGTTTGAGTCGCCCCATTGAAGTTGCTCTTAGGATGCCTTTTTTGCCCAATGCAAATCTGAGCTTTATCCGTGTACGGCACGACCCTTCTGACGATTAGTCCTTTCCACGTCCTTGCTCTAGCCGTATCTTAGAAACAGTAAAACCGTCTAATCCTATATATATTATTAAGATGGATATTGGCATATTGCTGTAATGAAAGTTATCGTACCCACAATGTAACATATTTCTATTGTCGTCTTATGCATGCTTTGTACCTACCACTTGTTTTCTAGATTCATTAGATCGTGCACTTGATGTATTGAGTTTCTCCTTTGAAGTTATCTTATCGGATTGAGTCTTCAATGATTTGAGAACACTTGATGTATGTCCCGTGCGTATCTATGGTGACAATGTGATATCATGTGATTCACTTGATGTATGTTTTGGTGATCAACTTGCGGGTTCCGCCCATGAACCTATGCATAGGGGTTGGCACACGTTTTCGTCGTGATTCTCCGGTAGAAACTTTGGGGCACTCTTTGAGGTTCTATGTGTTGGTTGAATAGATGAATCTGAGATTGTGTGATGCATATCATATAATCATACCCACGGATACTTGATGTGAAATTGGAGTATCTAGGTGACATTAGGGTTTTGGTTGATTTGTGTCTTAAGGTATTATTCTATTATGAACTCTAGGGCTGTTTGTGACACTTATAGGAATAGCCCAACGGATTGATTGGAAAGAATAACTTTGAGGTGGTTTCATACCCTACCATAATCTCTTTGTTTGTTCTTCGCTATTAGTGACTTTGGAGTGACTCTTTGTTGCATGTTGAGGGATAGTTATGTGATCCAATTATGTTATTATTGTTGAGAGAACTTGCACTAGTGAAAGTATGAACCCTAGGCCTTGTTTCCTAGCATTGCAATACCGTTTGTGCTCACTTTTATCATTAGTTAACTTGCTGTTTTATATTTTCAGATTACAAAAACCTTTATCTACCATCCATATACCACTTGTATCACCATCTCTTCGCCGAACTAGTGCACCTATATAATTTACCATTATATTGGGTGTGTTGGGGACACAACAAACTCTTTGTTATTTGGTTGTAGGGTTGCTTGAGAGAGACCATCTTCATCCTACGCCTCCTACGGATTGATAAACCTAGGTCAACCACTTGAGGGAAATTTGCTACTGTCCTACAAACCTCTACACTTGGAGGCCCAACAACGTCTACAAGAAGAAGATTGTGTAGTAGACATCAAGCTCTTTTCCGGCGCCGTTGCCGGGGAGGTGAGTGCTTGAAGGTATATCTTTAGATCTTGCAATCGGATCTTTTTGTTTATTGTTTTAGCACTACTTTAGTTTATAAAAAAACTACAAAAAAATATGGAATTGAGTTTGCCTCATACGCTTCATCTTTTTAATATCTTTCGTGAGTATGATGGAAAGGAAAATTGTGCCAAAGTGTTAGAAGAAGAATGCATTAAAATGTTTAGCACTAAATATTTGAATGATGAGAAAATTTATTATGATGAAAGCATGCCTCCTATTTATGATGATTATATTTCTGAAAGTGGGTTTGGAAGAGTGTCAACTTTAAAAAGTAATGATCCCACTATTTTGGAGGATGTTGAATCTTATTATGATAATTATGAAAGTGGATTTGGAGAGGTCATGACTTTATTTAGTGATGATTCCACTATCTTGGAAGAGGTTTCAATCGATTATGATGAGAACAAAGTTGCTACTTATGATAATTATTGTGATGATACATATGCTATAAAAAGTAGTGATGATTATATTTATAAAACTTGTCATGATTATGATTACCCTTTTTCTGAACATTACTCTTTTAATATGGAAACAATTTATAGTATTCGAGTTTCTTATGATACTCCCATTATTCCGAATGAGAAGAATCTTGCTTATGTGGAGAGTAGTAAATTTTCTATGCTTGTAGATCATGAAAAGAATGCCTTAGGTGCTGGTTATATTATTGAATTCATTCATGATGCTACTGAAAATTATTATGAGGGAGGAACATATGCTTGTAGGAATTGCAATAATATCAAGTTTCCTTTCTATGTGCTTAAAGTTTTGAAGTTATGCTTGTTTTGCCTTCCTATGCTAGTTGATTATTGTTCCCATAAGTTGTTTGCTCACAAAATCCCTATGCATAGGAAGTGGGCTAGACTTAAATGTGCTAGTCATATTCTTCATGATGCTCTCTTTATGTTTCAATTCTTATCCTTTATGTGAGCATCATTGAAATCATCATGCCTAGCTAGGGGCGATAAACTATAGCACTTGTTGAGAGACAACCCAACTTTATTTTTATTCCTTACTTTTTGCTCATGTTTAATAATAAATGATTTGTCTAGCCTCTGTTATTATTGAGTTTTTATGTTTTAATTAGTGTTTGTGCCAAGTAGAACCTTTGGGAAGACTTGGGGAAAGTCTTTTTGATCTTGCTGTAAAAAAACAAAAACTTTAGTGCTCACGAGATTAGCTGCCATGTTTTACTAGAGAGCGCTATTAAGTTCATTCTTTTTGCAGAGGATTAATAGACAAATTCCTCACGTCCAGCAATTTATTTGAGAATTTTATGAGTTCCAGAATTACACGTTTGATCCAGATTACTACATACTGTTCTGTTTTTGATAGATTCTGCTTTCGATGTGTTGTTTGCTTATTTTGATGAATCTATGAGTAGTATCGGATGGTATGAACCATAGATAAGTTGGAATACAATAGATATTACACAAATATGAATTTAGAATGAGTTCACAATAGTACCTAAGTAATGATTTGTTTTCTTATACTAACGGAGCTTACGAGTTTTCTGTTAAGTTTTGTGTGGTGAAGTTTTCAAGTTTTGGGTAAAGATTCGATGTACTATGGAACAAGGGGTGGCAAGAGCCTAAGCTTGGGGATGCCCAAGGCACCCCAAGGTAAAATTCAAGGACAACCAAAAGCCTACTCTTTCGTCTTCGTTCATCGGTAACTTTACTTGGAGCTATATTTTTATTCGCCACATGATATGTGTTTTGCTTGGAGCGTCATTTTATTTACTTTTGTTTTGCTTCCTGTTTGAATAAAATACCAAGATCTGAAACTCTTAAATGTTAGAGAGTATTCACATAGTTGCATAATTATTCGACTACTCATTGATCTTCACTTATATCTTTTGGAGTAGTTTGTCATTTGCTCTAGTGCTCCACTTACATCTTTTTAGAGCACGGTGGTGGTTTTATTTTGAAGAAATATATGAACTCTCGTGCTTCACTTATATTATTTCGAGAGTCTTTAGAACAACATGGTAGTTTGCTTTGGTTATGAAACTAGTCCTAGTATGATGGGCATCCAAGAGGGATATAATAAAAACTTTCATATAAAGTGCATTGAATACTATGAGAAGTTTGATACTTGATGATTGTTTTGAGATATGAGGATGGTAATATTAGAGTCATGCTAGTGAGTAGTTGTGAATTTGAGAGATACTTGTGTTAAAGTTTGTGATTCCCGTAGCATGCACGTATGGTGAACCGTTATGTGATGAAGTCGGAGCATGATTTATTTATTGATTGTCTTCCTTATGAGTGGCGGCCGGGGACGAGCGATGGTCTTTTCCTACCAATCTATCCCCCTAGGAGCATGCACGTAGTACTTTGTTTCGATAACTAATAGATTTTTGCAATAAGTATGTGAGTTCTTTATGACTAATGTTGAGTCCATGGATTATACGCACTCTCACCCTTCCACCATTGCTAGCCTCTCTAGTACCGCGCAACTTTCGCCGGTACCATAAAACCACCATCTATATTTCTCAAAACAACCACCATACCTACCTCTTATGGCATTTTCATAGCCATTCCGAGATATATTGCCATGCAACTTTTCCCCGTTCCGTTATTATGACACGCTTCATCATTGTCATATTGCTTTGCATGATCAGGTAGTTGACATTGTATTTGTGGCAAAGCCACCGTTCATAATTCTTCCATACATGTCACTCTTGAGTCATTGCACATCCCGGTACACCGCCGGAGGCATTCATATGGAGTCATATTTTGTTCTAAGTATCGAGTTGTAATTCTTAAGTTGTAAGTAAATAAAAGTGTGATGATCATCATTATTAGAGCATTGTCCTAGTGAGGAAAGGATGATGGAGACTATGATTCTCTCATAAGTCGGGATGAGACTCCGGACAAAAAAAAGAGGCCAAAGAAGCCCAAATAAAAAAAGAGGTCATAAAAAAGAGAAGGCCCAAATAAAATAATAATAATAAATAAATAAAAAATGAGAGAAAAAGAGAGAAGGGGCAATGCTACTATCCTTTTACCACACTTGTGCTTCAAAGTAGCACCATGATCTTCATGATAGAGAGTCTCCTATGTTGTCACTTTCATATACTAGTGGGAATCTTTCATTATAGAACTTGGCTTGTATATTCCAATAATGGGCTTCCTCAAAATGCCCTAGGTCTTCGTGAGCAAGCGAGTTGGATGCACACCCACTAGTTTCTTTTGTTGAGCTTTCATACATTTATAGCTCTAGTGCATCCGTTGCATGGCAATCCCTACTCACTCACATTGATATCTATTGATGGGCATCTTCATAGCCCGTTGATACGCCTAGTTGATGTGAGACTATCTTATCATTTTTGTCTTCTCCACAACCACCATTCTATTTCACCTATAGTGCTATGTCCACGGCTCACGCTCATGTATTGCGTGAAGATTGAAAAAGTTTGAGAACATCAAAAATATGAAACAATTCCTTGGCTTGTCATCGGGGTTGTGCATAATTTAAATACTTTGTGTGGTGAAGATGGAGCATGGCCAGACTATATGATTTTGTAGGGATAGCTTTCTTTGGCCATGTTATTTTGAGAAGACATGATTACTTTGATAGTATGCTTGAAGTATTATTATTTTGATGTCAATATTAAACTTTTGTCTTGAATCTTATGGACCTGAACATTCATGCCAAAATGAAGAGAATTTCTTAGAGAAATATGTTAGGTAGCATTCCACATTAAAAATTCTGTTTTTATCATTTACCTACTCGAGGACGAGCAGGAATTAAGCTTGGGGATGCTGATATGTCTCCAACGTATCTATAATTTTTGATTGTTCCATGCTATTATATTATCTGTTTTGGATGTTTATGGGCTTTATTATACACTTCTATATTATTTTTGGGACTAACCTATTAATCCAGAGCCCAGTGCAAGTTTCTGTTTTTTTCCTTGTTTTAGAGTATCGCAGAAAAGGAAAATCAAACGGAGTCCAATTGACCTGAAACTTCACGGAAGTTATTTTTGGAAGGAAAACAACCTGATAGACTTGGAGTGCACGTCAGGAAAGAAACGAGGGAGCCACGAGGTAGGGGGCGCGCCCACACCCCCTGGGCGCCCCCTCCACCCTCGTGGGCCCCTCGTGGCTCCCCTGATGTATTTCTTCCGCCTATATATATATTCATATACCCTAAAACTATCGGGAGCACAATAGATCGGGAGTTCCGCCGCGAAAAGCCTTCGTAGCCACCAAAAGACAATCTAGACCCGTTCCGGCACCCTGCCGGAGGGGGCAATCCCTCTCTCATGGCTATCTTCATCATCCCGGTGTTCTCCATGACGAGGAGGGAGTAGTTCTCCCTCGGGGTTGAGGGTATGTACCAGTAGCTATGTGTTTGATCTCTCTCTCTCTCTCTCTCTCTCTCTCTCGTGTTCTTGAGGTGATACGATCTTGATGTATCGCGAGCTTTGCTATTATATTTGGATCCTATGATGTTTCTTTCCCCTTCTACTCTCTTGTAATGGATTGAGTTTCCCCTTTGAAGTTATCTTATCGGATTGAGTCTTTAAAGATTTGAGAACACTTGATGTATGTCTTGCCGTGCGTATCTGTGGTGACAATGGGTATCACGTGATTCACTTGATGTATGTTTTGGTGATCAACTTGCGGGTTCCTCCCATGAACCTATGCATAGGGGTTGGCACACGTTTTCGTCGTGATTCTCCGGTAGAAACTTTGGGGCACTCTTTGAGGATCTATGTATTGGTTGAATAGATGAATCTGAGATTGTGTGATGCATATCATATAATCATACCCACGGATACTTGATGTGAAATTGGAGTATCTAGGTGACATTAGGGTTTTGGTTGATTTGTGTCTTAAGGTGTTATTCTAGTACGAACTCTAGGGCTGTTTGTGACACTTATAGGAATAGCCTAATAGATTGATTGGAAAGAATAACTTTGAGGTGGTTTCGTACCCTACCATAATCTCTTTGTTTGTTCTCCGCTATTAGTGACTTTGGAGTGACTCTTTGTTGCATGTTGAGGGATAGTTATGTGATCCAATTATGTTATTATTGTTGAGAGAACTTGCACTAGTGAAAGTATGAACCCTAGGCCTTGTTTCCTAGGATTGCAATACCGTTTGTGTTCACTTTTATCATTAGTTACCTTGTTGTTTTTATATTTTCAGATTACAAAAACCTTTATCTACCATCCATATACCACTTGTATCACCATCTCTTCGCCGAACTAGTGCACCTATACAATTTACCATTGTATTGGGTGTGTTGGGGACACAAGAGACTCTTTGTTATTTAGTTGCAGGGTTGCTTGAGAGAGACCATCTTCATCCTACGCCTCCTACGGATTGATAAACCTTAGGTCACCCACTTGAGGGAAATTTGCTACTATCCTACAAACCTCTGCACTTGGAGGCCCAACAACATCTATAAGAAGAAGGTTGTGTAGTAGACATCAGAGCCTTTGTTCGAGGACGAGCTCGCCAACCAAATCGCCGGTCCTAAGACGATGCGGAAGAGCAAGCGCACGAAGGCGTACACAGCTGCCGAGGACAAGCTTCTTTGCGAGTGTTGGCGAGACATTGGACAAGACCCAAAGACGGGCGCCGAGCAAATGCATTCGACCTTTTGGACTCGTGTGCACCACGAGTTTCATGAGCGCAGGAAGTTTCCACTTTACCAATTTGTGAGCACGTGCGGGTGGGTCTCCATTTCCAAGCGGTGGAGGGTGATCCAACTAGAGTGCAACAAGTTTTGCGCCACCCTTGAGATCGTCAAGGCCCGCCTGTGAGCAGCATCGGCGTGCAAGACATGGTATGCTAGCAAGCCGCCCTCTTTTGTGCCATCAAGATCACTTGCCCATATGCTTGCATGGAAACACTTTGTAGGCATTTCAAGCTTTGGAGGCATTCAAGGTTCAACACAATGGCAAGTGCTTCAACCTCTCCCATTGCTATCGGGTCATCAAGGACGAAGAGAAGCTCAAGGCACAATATGCCGCGCTCAAGGCACGTGAGGGGGAGGGCGCCGTGGAGGATGTTGGGAAGGGCGAGCCGGCACGGCCGCGGGGGAAGACCAACTCCAAGAAGGAGGATAAGAGAGATGCGTCCACCAACGCCTTGATCGCAAGCGAGGACGGTATGATGAATAAGAAGGACTCAAGGGAGGAGGAGCGCCGGCGTTTCAAGGCGGAGCAAATGGATGCTTTCATGGAGATCCAAAGGAGGAGGCTTGATCTTGACGCCGAGAAGCAAGCCAAGATGTTCGAGCTCGAGGCGGAGAAGCAAGCCAAGATGCTAGAGATCGAGGCCGCCAACGCCAAGACAAAGGCGAAAGAAGTGGCTCTTGCAAGCATGATGACCGGGGTGGAGATCATGAAGGTGGATCTCAACGCCTTGTCGCCAAGGAAGAGGCCGTAGTTCGAGAAGATGCAGGCCGACATGCTCAAGTTCGACGACGAGTGATCTATGGCGTCGAGGGGCCATCTTTTTTGTATGCCGGCAGGTGTGCTGGCATGACCACGGGAGCCGTGATGACGTTGTCGAACTCAAGTCCCACCATTTTTTGTGTGCTGGTATGTGTGTCGGCCGGCTAGCGAGTGCGTCAGCATGAACTGTGGTGTTTTCTAAAGCCGGCATTGTATGCCGGCGCTGGCATGATGCCGGCATGAGACATGGCTGCTGCCATGATCGGCCGCAGGCCTTTTTTATTTAAAAGTTGAATGCGGACATGAAATAGGTCGGCGCGTTGGGCGCATCGCCGACCCAAATGTAAAACTGGGCGGACAGCGGGCAGGCGGCCGACCCAAACGGACAAAAAGCGGATAAATGCGCCGTCCGTTTGAGTCGTCCCATTGAAGTTGCTCTTAGGATGCCTTTTTTTGCCCAATGCAAATCTGAGCTTTATCCGTGTACGGCACGACCCTTCTGACGATTATTCCTTTCCACGTCCTTGCTCTAGCCGTGTCTTAGAAACAGTAAAACCGTCTAATCCTATATATATTATTAAGATGGATATTGGCATATTGCTGTAATGAAAGTTATCGTACCCACAATGTAACATATTTCTATTGTCGTCTTATGCATGCTTTGTACCTACCACTTGTTTTCTAGATTCACTAGATCGTGAAATGATGTCAAACAAGATCAACCTCGACGATTTATATGTTACCCACGCCACTCAGATATGACCGGTCCCAGATGATACCATAGTAGTACCACACTAATATACACGTCTAATCCAACAAAGAATACACTTAATAATCTATATGTATCTGCTGCTTTTGGTATTGCGGCGCAGGATATCATCAAAAGGTGATGGAATCATCATGGTTGGTTACTAACCAGAGTAAGCAACCAACAAAATCTGATCATATCTCTCAAGTAAAAATGATTATCATTTGCTCGTCATTTGACGCTCTCCTTATCACCTTTCTCAGCACTCTCACATTAGGTGTTTCTATGGGACCGCACTTTTACATTAGTTTATACATGGGTGAGTGCCAACAATGTAGTAGCGATATTAGCAGAAGGTAAAACACCACTTACGTGTGTAAGGTATTCTTGTACTCCCTCCAGTCCTTTTTAGATCGCATATAAGATTTGACTGAAGTCAAACCTTGTAAAGTTTGACCAACTTTATAAAAAAAAGTACCAACATTCACAATCTGAAATCAATACCAATAGATGTGTCATGACTTAAAGTTTCATATTGTATAATTTTAGCATGGCAGATGTTGACATTTTTTCATATAAATACGGTCAAACTTTGTGAAGTTTGACTTCAGAGAATTCTAATATGCAGAGTAAAAAGGACCGGCGGGAGTATCTAAGTGTGGCAGTGTGCCTCCTCCATTAACAATCGCATCCCGAAGTGTGTTCACAATATCCATGATTGTATTATTTTCTTTTGTGTTAGTTAGTACGAGAGTCATGGGCCCATGGCAGTAAGTTGTGCAGTTTTGTGCTTTTTCATCCAGTTTTAACTCAGTACCTTTTTCATTCGGTTGCACTTCCGTAGGTAAGTACAAGTTACATTTTGCAGTGAAATGAAGTTGCACCTTTCTGAATTAATTAACACTTACAAAATCTCACTCGCTCACACTTAACATATACATTAGACTAAATTTTTTATCTAAGTGCTACAGGAATGTTTTCATATCCTAGTGTATGCACGTGCATTCTTGTGTGCCTACACAGTTTGGACCCCTGTTGATTGAAGGAAGAAATCACACAAACAGTGCTACACACCAGAACTCTTGCTTTGCATGTGTGCACTATCCTCGTAGAAGCCGAATGAGCGTATCTTTTCTTGCTTCGCATGTGTGTACTATCCTCGCAGAAGCCAAACAAGAGTATCTTTTCTGTACTATGTCAACATTCTCTAAACATCTTAGAAAGAGAGACCCCTCGTTGTTACAGGATGTGAGGCACTGGCACGTGTGGATCCAGAGAGGAATGCGTCCACCATATGGGCCCATGTTCAGGAACAACACATGGCAATGCACCCCTTAATCACCCTAAATGTAGAGCAGGACATGTCATAGAGCTTTTCAGTGGTCGGTCGATACCATGTATTCTACATGTAAACATGGTACAAGTGCAGCTCACCCGCACCCGCACCCCACCCCCACCACCCAGGTAAATCTCATAAAGGGGAAAACAGAAGGCTGAAGGCGGGAAACCGGAAAAGTTAGTTGTCATAGGATGAATTCTGGCAAAAAAAATAGCCCATCACAAACCAAAAACCGTACAATGGAAACAATAATGGAAAAAATTCTGATAAAGAGACTTCACATTGAAAAGATGCGCAACCACTTCTATTTGACCCAAAGAAAAAAGAAAAATATACAACAGTTGTCAATAAGAGACATTGTGTATCATCAGCAACAACATGTGTCTACGGTGGATAGGCGTAAGTGGGCAAACATGACAAAAAAGGGAAAAAGAAGACACAATCCAACATGTCATATATTTATGGAAGTACATGGGAACTGAGCTAAACAAACTAGCAATCCAATGTGGCATATACATACATATAAAGGCACATATGTGAAATTACTTGGAAGTGAGCTAAACTAACTAACTAGAGTTAGCTTGATGCAATGCTTTGGCGACAACTAATCATCTGGGTTGTATAAGTAAATATCATGGGTGAGGTCACTTATTGTGGTGCCTATAGCAACGACATGTGCATGCTTTATATTTCTACCAATCTAAAGTTTTGAGACAAAGATTGAATACAAAAGATGAACTAGGGTTTGAGATGAGATGGTGCTAGTGAAGATGTTGATGAAGATTGGCCCTCCCACAATGAGAGGGTTGTTGGTGATGTCGATGGCTTCGATTTCCCCCTCCCGGAAGGAAGTATCCCCGGCAGAATCGCTTCGTCAGAGAGCAAAAGTGCTTCTGTCTAGGTTCCGCCTCGAGACGTCGACACTTCATCCCCAAAGTCCTCCCCTTATTTTTTTTCTAGGGCAAATGGCTCCATATAGCAGAGGTTGGGCCATGGAGGATTGCCTAGGGGGGTGGGCGCATCCGGTGCTTCATGGGCACCTAGTGGGCCCCCTCTAGTATTTATTTTCTCTAGTATTTTTTTATATATTTCAAAGTAATTCTCCATGAAATTTTAGCTCATTTGGAATTGTGCAAAATAGGTATCTTTGATGTAGCTTTTTTAGGTCCAGAATTCTAGCTGCCAACAATCTCCCTCTTCATGTAAATCTTGCAAGTTAAGAGAGAAAATGCACTAGAAATGCACCACAAAGTATTATATTTATCAAAACATTATAAATAACAGTAGGAAATCATGAAGCAAAATGGATGTATGAGCTGGTAGCCAGACGACGCTATCGTCCCAATGGAGGACGCTGCCGACGATATACCGATGCCACGCTCCTCCTCCGTGCCAACCTTGCCGTTACATTGCACCATGACCATCGAAGAGGGCTGGTCCCATTACATGGACATGGTGCGGGAGGAGCGGGGGGAGAAGTTCCGGGAAGCACATTCCAATGCCGCCTACAACCATCACCTCCTCAAGGAGCATCTGCGGGCAGAGGAGCATCTCGGCACCGGCAGAGCAGTCGCGTCGGACGCAAACATGGTGGGGCAGGAGGAGTTGCTCGAGTCCTACTGCTCCGCTCGCGAGATCCGCCTCGCCCACCGGCAGTACCGCCAGCGGGTCCGGAGGTGGCGGCCGCCAGCAAGGAGTGCGACGACGAGGCGGGCAAGGAGGTGTTCAGCGAGACCAACGACGAGGAGAACATTGCCAAGTCCGCGCCCCATTGTGACGACCGCAAAGCTGTCACGTTTGTGGTCGCTGCTGACAACGAGGAAGAGTAGTGTACGGTAGGTCGCCGCTGCTCTGGTCCCATGAAGGCCGCTGCTCCTCCCCTCCCGTCGACGCCAAGCTTGGTGGGTTGAGCACCGTCGGCCAATTTGTCGCTTGGCAGCGACGTGGACAAGACAGCTTCACTTCCCGGGCCTCCAGAGGCGGAGCTGGAGAGCGCCAAGGTGGAGCTGAGAAGGAGAAGCTTTTGTTCCCCGGGTTCATGGCCGTGTCACAGGGATTAGGCGCAGGCGATATAATAGATTAGGTATTAGCTATACCTCCAGAGCCGGACTAGCATCATAATTGATGTAAATGTAATGAAATTCGTCATGTTCATATGAATTCGGACGTGTTTGAACGAATTTCGGCCGGTTGGTTTGAGTTGTTATCGAAATATATGTGACTACTGTTGGATGGCGGCCTCCCGCACGCATCCATGTCCGCGGACTGGTCGCCCTGTCCACGGACAGATGCGGGAGAAAATTTGTGGATTACCATTGGAGATGTCGTTAATAAACAAGTTAACATATCACGTCCTTGGACTGATGTATTGTTTGTAGTATTGCTAGTTCATGAAGATTAGCCACAATAGAGAGAAACATACACTAGTAACATACACATATCCCTATTCCTAGACTATGTTACTACCATCATAGTGGGTAGTAACATAAGTGTAGTGTCATGAAAAGTTTCATTTATTAGGTTATAGATTCATATTGCATTGGTATGTGTGATGTTACTCATAGTATGAGTAATCAGCTAAATTACTCAATTAGCTCTCTCCTCATTAGCTCATTGCCACATAGCAAATTTGCTGAGTTGGACTCGAGATTACTGCTGAAACTACTCCCACTGTGGCTAGTCGAAAGGGAGCTTCCCCGGCCACTTGGTCAACTTTCACTTCGTTTTGCCCTATAAAAAGCTTCTTTTTCTTTCTTTTTTGGCTTGTCGGGAAACTCATTTTTAATGGCTCATTTACTTAATGGAGTCATTTCTAAGATTTCGAACATTTTTTTTCACTTCAATTATGTTAGTCGCATCTTGAATAGTAAACTTTTGATTCAAACATTTTCAGTTATTGCACTCACTTATTTATTATTTCAAAAGGTTTAAATATAATTCATATATATTCGCAGAGAATTTAGGCACATCTCAATTAACTTCGGAGGCATTCCATATACATTTCACATAAATTCATTTATTTAGATTGATTTCATTGTTTATTTCTTAATCTTCCAGAAATATTTTGTATTGATTTCACAAATTGGGTTTATATATTTATAAAATAATTCCAAAAGCATTATTGAAATGATTTATCTGGAAATATCATTAAAATAACTGAACAATTGGAATAAAAAATGTCACATACTAATTTTATAAAATAGTAAAATGTTAGGTTTCCACATGACATATTTGAAAATTGAATTGACATATGATAAAACAGTAGAATCTAAACTAGTGAAAATATATCCAAGAATGGTCTTGTGCTGAAGGTCTTGTGGCCAAAAATCCGTCTTGACGGCGGCTTACCTCTCATATTTTCAATAGGCTACAAACCAATTTTTATTGCAAAGCATGATCGATGAACCAATTAAATAAATATAATACTTGAAAGACAATGCATTATAGCAGTTGTCCTTTTGAAATCTTCCATCGCCTGTGATCACGTCGTAAGGAGGCAATACCTTGGGAGTTTCCTAAGAGGAGAGGTACATCGTTCCCGGAAGAACAGTTCATTAGAGCGAGTTGAGAGCTTACCTCTCATATTTCACCTTAATTAATTACCATCAGAGTTGTACGTATGCACATAGACAATGTGCAGATATATATCCATCACCAAAACACCAACTAAATCTCAAAAAAAAAAACACACACACACACACACACCAACTAACGGGCTACCAGATAGCAATCGTTTGTCGACAGCTAATCGCGCGCTACCCAAGTAAATTTGTAGCACTACTTATTGAGGTCACTTGGTGCGGCAGCAAGTAGCAACAATCGTAGTAGCACAAGCACTTTCGCAAGAGTAAATTAACACTACTATTTAACTGCTGATGATTACACTAGCTTTAAAGTCACAGCGACGTCAACGGTCGATGTTTACGTTAGCCATAATACAATAGCACTCACATGACCATCCCTTAATACAATACTATACGCTCTCATATTATTTGTTCATGAACTAATCTACATGTGCGCCTACCTCTTTCGATAACACGGCGTATGATATCAATCAAAAAGGGGCGGATCAGATGTCTTACTAATCAAAGCAGGGTGGACACTACTTTGATATCTCGGGAGTAAATTTTGATATCTCTCTTGATCATCATCTGACGCTTTCCGGGTTGCTTTTTCGTCACTTTGTTCTTTTCCTTTCCAAGAACACATGATTTCTTTCGGAGTGAGTCTCAGTTTTTTACCCTTCACTTGGGAAAAAATATATGATAATTACCCTATTTAGCAACTTTTCATACGAACTACCCTATTTAATGAAAATTTTGCTAATTTAACCCGTCCATATTTTCGAGAGCTATCTAGCAAGTGTGTCCCGGCTGTTGGTACACATAGCATGCCATATTGTGGTTTTCCTCCTAGCTTTTTTCCCCATAGTACAAACCGGTAAAATGGCTTCGTCGACGCAAACCGGTTCAGGTGTGAGAAAAATTGCGAAGAAAATCGTGACATGGGACCCTAATGTACCTAATGGTCGAGATCATGGATCGGTCCAAAAAAATGTGGTAAATTTTGGTAAAACTTTTGCTAAATGGGGTAAAAACTGCCAATACATTCACTAAATTGGTAACCCGGTGAAATTCGGTAAAACAAGGTAATAGTGTCAGAAATGTGAAAATGGCAAGTAAAAAACGGAATTCACTCTTACTTTCGCATGGTCACTTTTAAATTAGTTAACGTAGGGGAGCTCATCATGCATGGGAGCGTCAATGATAATAACATAATCTCAGCTTAACATACTGCCACTAGTACTATGGACATGCATTATGCATGCAGTGATGCATATGGTATATTCTTGGTTGGTTAGTTCGTTCACAGAACTGCGTCTGATTAATAACCTAACTAATGCATCCTCCTTCTAGCTACCTTATGTCCGTTTTCTTATGTTTCTTGAAGTTTTGTTAGGATTTGTGTCCTGCTCAGGAAAGCGAGACGGCAACGGCTCCCTGAAAATAGAATAAGGTTCTCCCCGCCTAGCCCGTTCCGGTGGTGCGTCTAGCATCATCGGTGGGCCTGTGGAGGTGTGTCTTGTCGTTCGTCTTCGCTCGTGTTTTTTCAGGTTGGATCTTTCCAATCTACACTACACAGGCGGTTGCTGTTCTGGTGTGTTGGTCCTATGAAGCCTTAGCACGACAACTTACCGATTGTCTACTACAACAAGTTTTGTCCAGCTCCGGCGAGGGAGGGGCGATGACAGCGACGCGCCGATCGCTTCAGTGTTTGTAGTCGCCGCTAGTTGGTCTACAGATCTGGATGTAATTTTTATTATTCCTGGTGTTCGTTGTACCCACACGATTGAAGAGAAATAGATCGGAAGTTTTCTCGCCAAAAAAATGCAAAGAGCCATGTGCCACATGCATGCAGATCGTGCTTCATGTGTGCTCTCCTACAAAAATAAATCTGTTACACCTCCACAATGCTTCTATTTTGGATCTACTATGTTTTTTTGCAGCAACTCACCCTTGAAGATGATTAATTATTATTATATTTTCTCAACAATCAATTGTTATTTTTGACCAAAAAGGTGATAGTTATTTGATTCACGTTGAGTGGAAAATTAGGTTGCATTACTGTAGAAGTGTTAAGTAATAAATTTTGTTTTCTTGTTCGAATGGCACCCTCTGTTTCAAAACTCAAAAGGTTTGTGGATATAACGCAATACTTGCTAATCACAGAGATCATGTATCCATGTGACTATGTGTGAGATATGACATCAATTGGACAATGATTTTGCAGGAAACAGTTGAGTCCCCACTTAAATCTCCCTTGCGAAAAAATCATTGTTCAAGCCAGCAAAAGCTCTGCTAAATAACTTCAACATTAATAACACATTGGGATCCACATTGCTTTATTGCTTAACAAACTAATCTGATGGCAGTACAACATAATCTTGCTGGGGTGTCACTGTCAATTGACCGACCACGCATCGACATACCTCACCACCTTCATTTTTAACTCACATAACCACCGAAAAGAAGAGAGAGAAAAATAACCAAGCAGATCAAATCACACATAAATATAAACATCAGTCCAAGCAGATAGACAATCAACCCATCATGACCAATCCCCTTTAGTCTTCTCGATGATTCATTGCAGATTAAGAAATAGATTTGGCCGTGACACGCGTCAAATATCACGCTTACCGGACAGATTACGCGACTAAGGAACAAATTAGTGAGTGTTTAACCAAATCACTAGCTAGCTAGCTAGGGCTAAGCTATCTCACACACTGTAGACACACACGCTAATTACTTCCAAATTCTAATTAGCAAGTTCTTGCTAGCTTTCTAACTACTATACTACTTTGATCCTGATGATAACTATTTTTATCAAAATATGTACAATAGCTAATGATAGGATACTGTGTGTAATGCGTATGTGCATCTGTCTGTCTAATTGTGACACAAATCTACGAAGAAAAGGATGTTTTAGGCAAACATGATGGAACTCAACTTGTTGCCTTCATACATGAGTGATTAGTTCACTAGTAGAAAATAGGGCTTTGGTCCAGGCCGGGTCAGCCCATTAGTCCCGGTTCAGTCTAGAACCGGGACCAATGTGGGCATTGGTCCCGGTTCGCGAGCCCAGGGCAGCGGCCGGGCCACGTGGGCCATTGGTCCCGATTCATCTGGACCTTTTGGTCCCGGTTGGTGGGATGAACCGGGACCAATGGGCCTCGCTCCTGGCCCACCACCATTGGTCCCGGTTGGTGGCTTGAACCGCGACCAAAGGCTCCCCTTTAGTCCCGGTTCATGTAACCAACCGGGACCAATGAGGTGCCTATATATACCCCTCGCTCGCGAGCAGAGCACCCCAGTGCTCTGTTTTTCTCTGGCCGAGGGGGAGAGGGCTTGGTGGTGCTCTAGCTCACCTCCTATGCACACAAGGTGTTCGATGGAATGTTCGAGCCACACTACTTAAGCTTTCTCCTCTCCAAGCTCGACCTCCAAACTCCATTTTCCATAATATTTGTCTAGGTTTAGCGGTCCGTCACGCCGCGTCCCCGTCTTCACCGCCGTCGATCACCCGCGCCGAGCTCATCGCCGGCATCGCCGGCACCACCATGGTGAGCCTCTTGTTCTTATCTTCTTTCTGAAATGAAAAATATTCTTACTTGTATGTTTACATAGATACTTGTATTATTTTCTTGGTTGCGATTATGATCGCATTTGTTTTCGCATTGAAATGTTTTACATAGTTTCAATGTATGGTTTAATTAATTAGATGCTCTGGAGAGCTATATGTTGTTAGATGAGAACTATGTACACACTTTGGTTTTAATGTGATGATGAACTTGTATTAATTTGGACACTTATAATGCACGTAGATGAACCGGCAATGGATGTATGGTGACAGACACACCTGCGAGTACATTAAGGGCGTGCATGAGTTTCTCGATGCGGCTGAGGCAAACAAGCAGAATGGTTTCATGTGTTGTCCATGCACTAAATGTGGGAATACGAGGTCTTACTCTAACCAGAAAATCCTTCACTCCCACCTGCTTTATAAGGGTTTCATGCCACACTATAATGTTTGGACGAGGCACGGAGAAATAGGGGTTATGATGGAAGACGGCGAAGAAGAAGAGTACGATGACAACTATGTGCCCCCTGAATACGGTGATGCTGCAACAGGGGGAGCTGGTGAAGATCAAGAGGAACCAGACAATGTGCCCAATGATGCTGCAACGGGTGAAGCTGCTGAAGATCAAGAGGAACCAGACGATGTGCCCGATGATGATGATCTCCGCCGGGTCATTGTCGATGCAAGGATGCAATGCGAAAGTCAAAAGGAGAAGCTGAAGTTCGATTGCATGTTAGAGAATCACAAAAAAGGGTTATACCCCAATTGCGAAGATGGAAACACAAAGCTCGGTACCATACTGCAATTGCTGCAGTGGAAGGCAGAGAATGCTATGGCTGACAAAGGATTTGAGAAGCTATTGGAAATATTGAAGAAGAAGTTTCCAAAGGATAACGAATTGCCCGACAGTACATATGCAGCAAAGAAGGTCATATGCCCTCTAGGATTGGAGGTGGAGAAGATACATGCATGCCCTAATGACCGCATCCTCTACCGCGGTGCATACAAGGATCTGAACGCATGCCCGGTATGCGGTGCATTGCGGTATAAGATCAGACGAGATGACCCTGGTGATGTTGACGGCGAGCCCCCCCAGGAAGAGGGTTCCTGCGAAGGTGATGTGGTATGCTCCTATAATACCACGGTTGAAACGTCTGTTCAGAAACAAAGAGCATGCCAAGTTGATGCGATGGCACAGTGAGAACCAAAAGAAAGATGGGAAGTTGAGAGCACCCGCTGACGGGTTGCAGTGGAGAAAAATCGAGAGAAAGTACTGGGATGAGTTTGCAAAGGACCCAAGGAATGTATGGTTTGCTTTAAGCGTGGATGGCATTAATCCTTTCGGGGAGCAGAGCAGCAATCATAGCACCTGGCCCGTGACTCTATGTATGTATAACCTTCCTCCTTGGATGTGCATGAAGCGGAAGTTTATTATGATGCCAGTTCTCATCCAAGGCCCTAAGCAACCCGGCAACGACATTGATGTGTACCTAAGGCCATTAGTTGAAGAACTTTTACAGCTGTGGAATGGAAACGGTGTACGTATGTGGGATGAGCACACACAGGAGGAATTTAACCTTAAGGCGTTGCTGTTCGTGACCATCAATGATTGGCCCGCTCTCAGTAACCTTTCAGGACAGACAAACAAAAGATACCACGCATGCACGCACTGTTTAGGTGACACTGAAAGTATATACCTGGACAAATGCAGAAAGAATGTGTACCTGGGCCATCGTCGATTTCTTCCGACCAACCATCAATGTTGAAAGAAAGGCAAGCATTTCAAAGGCGAGGCAGATCACCGGAAGAAGCCCGCCATGCGTACCGGTGATCACGTACTTGCTATGGTCAATGATTTACACTACGTAATCTTTGGAAAGGGTCCCGGTGGACTAGCTGTTCCGAATGACGCTGAGGGACACCCACCCATGTGGAAGAAGAAATCTATATTTTGGGACCTACCCTACTGTAAAGACCTAGAGGTCCGCTCTTCAATCAATGTGATGCACGTGACGAAGAACCTTTGCGTGAACTTGCTAGGCTTCTTGGGCGTGTATGGGAAGACAAAAGATACACCTGAGGCACAGGAGGACCTGCAACGTTTGCACGAAAAAGACGGCATGCCTCTGAAGCAGTATAAAGGTCCTGCCAGCTACGCTCTTACGAAAGAAGAGAAAGAAATCTTCTTTGAATGCCTGCTCAGTATGAAGGTCACGACTGGCTTCTCGTCGAATATAAAGGGAATAATAAATATGCCAGAGAAAAAGCTTCAGAACCTAAAGTCTCATGACTGCCACGTGATTATGACGCAACTGCTTCCGGTTGCATTGAGGGGGCTTCTACGGGAAAGCGTCCGATTAGCCATTGTGAAGCTATGTGCATTCCTCAATGCAATCTCTTAGAAGGTGATAGATCCAGAAATCGTACCAAGGCTTAGGAGTGATGTGGCGCAATGTCTTGTCAGTTTTGAGCTGGTGTTCCCACCATCCTTCTTCAATATCATGATGCATGTCCTAGTTCATCTAGTCGACGAGATTGTCATCCTGGGGCCCGTATTTCTACATAATATGTTTCCTTTTGAGAGGCTCATGGGAGTCCTAAAGAAATATGTCCGTAACCGCGCTAGGCCAGAAGGAAGCATCTCCATGGGCCATCAAACAGAGGATGTTATCGGGTTTTGTGTTGACTTCATTCCTGGCCTTAAGAAGATAGGTCTCCCTAAATCGCGGTATGAGGGGAGATTGACTGGAAAAGGCACTCTTGGAAGAGACTCAATAATATGCAGGGACGGATATTCTTGGTCTCAAGCACACTACACAATTCTACAGAACTCTACCTTGGTGACCCCGTATGTCGATAAACACAAGAACAGTCTGCGCTCCAAACACCCAGAGCAGTGCGACGACTGGATTACATGTGAACACATCAGGACTTTCAGTAGTTGGTTGGAAACACGTCTCAGAGGTGACAACACTGTTTGTGATGAGTTGCACTTGTTGTCCAGGGGACCATCTTTGACTGTATTGACTTACAAAGGATACGAGATAAATGGGAATACATTTTACACGATCGCCCAAGATCAAAATAGCACCAACCAAAACAAGGGTGTTCGCTTTGATGCAGAAACCGAGAGCGGAAAGGACACATATTACGGTTACATAGTGGACATATGGGAACTTGACTACGGACCTGATTTTAAGGTCCCTTTGTTTAAGTGCAAATGGGTCAATCTGTCAGGCGGCGGGGTACAGGTAGACCCACAGTACGGAATGACAACAGTGGATCTGAAAAATCTTGGGTACACTGACGAACCGTTCGTCCTAGCCAATGATGTGGCACATGTTATCTATGTGAAGGACATGTCTACCAAACCGAGAAAAAGAAAAGATAAGGAAGCGAATACATCATACGATGAGCCAAAGCGCAACATAGTTCTTTCAGGAAAAAGGGACATCTTGGGAGTGGACGGCAAGACAGACATGTCTGAAGATTGTGAAAAGTTTCATGAAATTTCTCCCTTCAATGTCAAGGCAGACCCGAGCATCCTGATAAACAATGAAGATTATCCATGGTTACGGCGCAATAAGCAAATGATACAAGCAAAGAAAAAGTGAAGACTTTCTCCCGCAACTATTATGATGATACCATGCCAACTTTGTAACACACGAACATGCTAGTATTGTCCGTTTTGTACATGCACATGCTATGTGGGTGAAATTATGATACCATGCCAACTTTCAACTTTTTCAGAGTTCATTTGAAATGCTTTCATGTCTTATGGTTCGGCCCTCGTAATACCATGACCATTAGTCCCTGGCCCATGCCTACTTTCAACTTTCAACTTTCTAAAACTAATGGCACTAACAGAAAGTTTATAATTTTGCTCCTCGCCCCTGGCCCATGACCATTAGTCCCGGTTTGTGTCACAAATCGGGACTAAAGGGTTGGTCCTCGTTGCGGGCAGAGTTTAGTCCCACCTCGCCAACCGAAGGGGGCTCACACCGGTTTATAAGCCCTTCCCTCTCTGCCTTGTTGAGCTCCTCTCAAAGTGAAAATAGATGCCCTAATAGAGAAAAGTTTAACCTAAATTCATAGTGAATTTCTCTGAAATTCATAGAAATTTACTATGAATTTAGGTTGAATTTTCTCTATAAGCGCATCTATTCTCATTTTTTTAGTAAGTTAATCACAAACTTGTGATTCAAACAATTTTCAAAGAATTCAAATTTTAACTATTCAAATTTGAAAACTAATGGCACTAACAGAAAGTTTATAATTTTTCTAAAACTAATGGCACTAACAGAAAGTTTATAATTTTACTAACCTAAAATCAAACAGAATTAAAAATTAAAGCAAAAAACAAAAGAAAATAAATAATGCAAAAAAATCAAAAAAACAGGAAAAAAACTATTTTTATAGTAAAGTTAATCACAAAATAAAATGGCACTAACAGAAAGTTTATAATTTTTCTAAAACTAAAAGCAAAAAGAATACAAAAAATAAAGCAAAAACAAAAGAAAATAAATAATGCAGAAAAAACAAAAAAACTGGAAAAAATAGCAACAATAAGTATTTTGTTGTAAGTAGAAACAAAATAAAATAAATAATGCAACAAAGAAAACAAAAAAGTGTTTTCAAATTTGAAAACTAATGGCATTAACAAAAACTTTATAATTTTTCTAAAACTAAAAGCATAAAGAATTAAAAAATAAAGCAAAAAACAAAAGAAAATAAAATAAATAAAGCAATAAAAAAACAAAAAAATGCCACCTACTGGGCCCCCATGGCCTGAATACGACTAGAAACCCATCAAAGGGCCAGGATTCAGGCCCGCAGGAGGCCCAGTAGGCCCACAGGCATAGCAGTGACAATTAGGCCCGTAAGCCTGCAATGGAGAGAAGCTCGAGAGCGGTGCGGTAGTGGGGCTTATAAACCACTGCGCACCCCTCTCAACTAGCGAGGTGGGACTAAACTTTCGACGCCGCAGCCGCACAAGGCCTTTTGTCCCGGTTGGTGGCACCAACCGGGACTAAAGGGGGGCATTGGTCACGGTTCGTGGCACCAACCGTGACCAATGCCCCCCTTTAGTCCTGGTTGGCACCAACCGTGACCAATGCCCCCCTTTAGTCCGGGTTGGTGCCACCAACCGGGACCAAAGGCCGCCGCTTCCTGCCCTTTGGGCTGCTGAAAAGAGGCCTTTGGTCCCGATTAGTGGCACCAACTGAGACTAAAGGGGGCATTGGTCATTGTTGGTGCCACGAACAATGACCAATGCTCTGTCTATATATACAGCACTTGTGAAAATTTTGGTTCAGTTCTATAATCCCGCCCCTACGATGCCGCCAGGCTGCCCCTCTGCTCGCCTCGCCGTCACCGCCGTTGCCCCTGCCCCGCCTCCGAGCGCGCCCTGCCTCGCCGTCGTCGCCGGCCGCCCGTCCGCCGCCCCCGAGCACCCCCTGCGCCGCTGAGCCCGTCCGCCGCCCCCAAGCACCCTCTGCGCCTCGCCGTCACCGCCGTTGCCCCTGCCCCGCCCCGAGCGCGCCCTACCTCGCCGTCGTCGCCGGCCGCCCGTCCGCCGCCCCCGAGCACCCCCTGCGCCCCCGACCCCGTCCGCCGCCCCCGAGCGCGCCCCGCCGTCGCCCTCGCCCTCGCCGACCCTGAGCCCGTCCACGTCGCCGTCGCCCCCGACACTGGCCGCCCGCGTCTCCTCCCCGATCCCTCCGGGAGAGGTAGCTACCGCCCCATCCTCGCCCATTCCTTCCTTCCCTGCTCCTTAATTTGCATAATACTTTAGATGTATGTATGATGAATTTTGATATTTTTTTGTTTAGATATAATGTAGATGTCTATGTATGTATGGAATGATATCGACGGATGTATGTATATAGAACATTCGTAGAAAATATGACGAATCCGATATGACCAATGTCCCCCTCCGGTTCACTCGGGAGCACTAACTCTCTCAGAGAAAAAAATGTAATCGGGGAAAAAAATGTTATCGGGGTCGAGGGTGTCGAACATGAGAGGAAGAAGAGGAAGAAGAAAAAAAAAGAGGAGAAGAAAGAATAGATGAGCTTCTCCTCTATTCTTTCTTCTCCTCTTTTTTTTCTTCTTCTTCCTCTTTTTTTTATCGGGAACGAGGGTCGTTGAGGGTCGCCGAGCGGTAGAGGAAGAAGAGGATAAAAAAGAAGAGGAAGAAAAAAAAGAGAGGGGTAGACGGTCGCCTAGGGTACGAGGGTCGAGAGGGGGTCTAGGGTCGCCAAGAGGGGAGAGGAAGACAAGGAGAAATAAATAAGAAGAAGAAAAAAGAAGAAAAAGAAGAGGAGAAGAAGAAAGGAATAGAGGAGAAGAAGAGAAAAATAGAATATATATTCTATTTTCTCTTTTATCCTCTATTCCTTTCTTCTTCTCCTCTTTTTTTTCTTCTTTTTTTCTTCGACACGTGGGGGGGTCGAGAACGTCGGACATTCATGAGAGAGGCGAGGAAGAAGGGGAAGAAGAGGGAGAAGAAGAGGAGAGGAAGAAGAGGAAGTCTTCTCCTCTATTCTTTCTTCTCTTCTTTTTTCTTCTTCTTCCTATATGTATTAGTTTTTTTATTTAGGTTGTTAATTAGTAGACATTAATTTTGTTCATATATGTATGGATACATGTGATATGTATGTATGTATGTATGTATGTATGTATCGGGTATGTCATTGTCGATATACCCCCTACCCAATAACTTCGACATGAGGGGGTCGAGAGGGGGTCTAGGGTCGCCGAGGGGTCGAGGGTCGTCGAACATGAGAGGAAGAAGAGGATAAAAAAAAAGAGGAAGAAGAAAAAAAAGAGGAGAAGAAAGAATAGAGGAGTTCTTCTCCTCTATTCTTTCTTCTCCTCTTTTTTTTCTTCTTCTTCCTCTTTATTTTATCGGGAACGAGGGTCGTCGAGGGTCGCCGAGCGGTAGAGGAGAAACCCTAAATAGAAAGTATCGTCGGTGTGAGATACATGTACCATTGGTGTCGGACACTACATCCACGTCCCACAAGTGGCGTGGGCTTCGACACCCACATCACTTGTGGGACGTGGATGTAGTGTCCGACACCGACGGCCACATGTATCTCACACCCACGATACTTGCTATTTAGGGTTTCCTCTACCGTTCGGCGACCCTGACCCTCGACGACCCTCGTTTCCGATAAAATAAAGAGTAAGAAGAAAAAAAAGAACAAGAGGAAGAAGAAGAAAAAAAGAGAAGAAGATCTTCTTCTCTTTTTTTCTTCTTCCTCTTCTTCTCTTTTTTTCTTCTTCTTCCTCTTTATTTTATCGGGAACGAGGGTCGTCGAGGGTCGCCGAGCGGTAGAGGAAACCCTAAATAGAAAGTATCGTCGGTGTGAGATACATGTGGCCGTCGGTGTCGGACACTACATCCACGTCCCACAAGTGGCGCGGGCTTCGACGCCCACGTCACTTGTGGGACGTGGATGTAGCGTCCGACACCGACAGCCACATGTATCTCACACCCGCGATACTTGCTATTTAGGGTTTCCTCTACCGCTTGGTGACCCTCGACGACCCTCGTTCCCGAGAAAAAAAAGAGGAAGAAGAAGAAAAAAAGAGGAGAAGAAAGAATAGAGGAGTTCTTACTCCTCTATTCTTTCTTCTCCTCTTTTTTTTCTTCTTCCTCTTCTTTTTTATCCTTGAAGCGTTGTCGAGGCCACCCCAAACCCTAGAGAAGCAGCGTCGAGGCCACCCCAAACCCTAGAGAAGCAGCATCGAGGCCACTAATTAATATTAGTTCTACGTTTGCCACTAATATATCCATCTGTCATGTTTGAATAATAATTGCCATGTTGTCAATATTTGTAGAAACTATGGACACCGCCCGAGACGAAGTACAAGAAGAGTTGTTGGGGGACATAATCGCACGAGGAAGTGATGTCGTCTGCTCGTTGTTTCTCAACGACACCGATGGTCTGGAAGCAGCTGGCTATGATTATGATGGCTCCGGTGACCTAATGCCGGTGCAAGAAGGAGACCGTGAGGACGGCTCCGGTGACCCAATGCCGGTGCAAGAAGGAGACCGTGATGACGTCTTCGGTGACCGAACCGAGTCCGGCCAGGTATATATATTAGTTAAGCTTCTGCTGACTAGCTAATTGATGCATTCATTGTTTTGGTATGTACACATATTAATTAAGTCTTTGTTCTTTTTTCTACCCCTCCGGATCGAGCACAACTTCGGTAAAGAGACGAGGCCAGAAGAAAAAGTTGAGCTCGGATGAAAAGTTTGAGATCATAGCAATCGCGCCCGACGACCAACGGATTGAACCCCTCCGGACAAAGAGCGCATTTGTTGCTCAGTGCGGGGTTTTGGTTAGGGACAAGATCCCGATCAGCATCCAGCAATGGTTAAAGCCGGCTACAGAAGACCCTGAGGTGTCTTATGTCAATGATATGCAGAAAAATGATCTTTGGACTGAGCTGAAGTCAAATTTCTGTTGGGGAACGTTGCAGAAAACAAAAAATTTCCTACGGTTTCACCAAGATCCATCTATGAGTTCATCTAGCAACGAGTGATTGGATGCATCTACATACCTTTGTAGATCGCAGCGGAAGCGTTCAAAGAACGGGGATGAGGTAGTCGAACACGACGTGATCCAAATCACCGGAGATCCTAGCACCGAACGGACGGCACCTCCGCGTTCAACATCCAGCAATGGTTAAAGCCGGCTACAGAAGACCCTGAGGTGTCTTATGTCAATGATATGCAGAAAAATGATCTTTGAACTGAGCTGAAGTCAAATTTCACCCTACCGCCAGAGGATGATCCAGAGAAGCCAGTTAAAAAGCAATTAATCAAGTCTTTTGCTCTTAAGAGGATGGCAGAACTATTCAGGAGGTGGAAAAAAGAGTTGAATAAGTTTGGCGAAAATAAAGAGACACCAGAATTCAAGGGCGGATATGAGAAGATCAGAGATCACTGGCCCGCATTTGTGGCCCACAAGACATCAGAAAAGAGTAAGAAGATGTCGGCGACAAACAAGCAAAATGCTGCGAAGAAGAAGCATCACCATCGCATGGGGTCAGGTGGCCAAACCGTTGCCGGACTTGGTTCTTCGGGGCTGGCGGAACCTTGGACCCTGTAACAGGGAAGTGCATTTGGACGAACGATCAAATGGACATACCAGTCAGGAAGCTTCAGCAGTATATCGAAGCAGCGCAGCAAGGGACGTTCTTTCCAGATAGAGAGAACGACGAGCTCACAATGGCCCTCGGGAATCCTGAGCACCCTGGACGGACACGAGGCACACTAGGCTCCATTCCGTGGAAGGTTGGGTTTTCGGACGCAGGCGGTTACAAATCCCAGGAGAGGAGGAAAAAATTACAGCAGACCCAAATGCACGCGCTGCAAGCAAGGGTACAAGCGATAGAGGAACGAGAAGCAAATCGCAGCAAACGTACTACCGAAGCTTCCCCCGAAGCTACCCCGCATCTCAGCGGAGAAGCAGCGTGGCTTCCACCGAGCTGCTTCAGCCGGAGCATGCCTTGACGGCTCCTACCAGCTATCCCGTGGATGCTATCATCGAGTCTCAAAATTGCCACCTTATGACGCAATGGATGAATTTGAAGGTCAAGGCGGCCGTTGGCTCTGTTTATCCTACTGAACCCGGTGCAACTTTTCACTGCCGGCCGATTCCAGAAGGATATGCTAGGATGATGGTGGATGAAATAACGGAGGGATTTGAGGACCTCCAGCTTGACCACCCTACCGGTGAAGGGGAGACTAGGCTGGGATCTGCTCTGAAGACTCCATGCCTATGGCGGAAGGAGCTCATCAACCTTCCGAACTGGACGCCTCCGCCTCCTCCTCCTCCTCCGGCAAGTCAGGGCACTCTGCCTCCTCCTCCGGCGAGTCAGGGCACCCCGCCTCCTCCACCGCCTCCTTCTCCAGCGAGTGACGATCAGGGCACTCGACCGGCTCCTTCTCCGGAGCGTGGCGGCACTCCGCCTGCTTCTCCGCCTGCACCGCGCGCCCGAGCAGCCAGCCTCCTCCTTCTCCGCCTCGTTAGCAAGGGCAAAAGAGACCTGCCGCCGCTCCGGCTGCTCCGGCGTGTCGTAGTCCTTCTCCTCTGCCTCGTAAGCATGTAAAGAAGACAACCACTCCGTCTGCTCTGCCGGCGTCTAGCAATACAGCTAGAGGCGGGAGGACATACAGATTCGGTCCTTCTCTGAAGACTCCAGAGAAGTTACCATACGAGAGGACCCCGGAGGAGAACGCCGAGATCGCGCGAGAAGAATTGAGGAAGTTCTTTGAAGGGGTGAAAGCAAAGAAACATCGACCTCCGGAGGAGAAGGTAGATCCGGTGAAAACGAAGCGCACTCTGGCTGCCCTGACAAAACCACCCAAGTCTCCGCCGAAAGGAAACTATGAGCACATTATTGGAAAGGAATTTGCCGAAGCGGAGCGGTCGGGAAGTACTGTCAGTGATCAAAGGCTGAAAGAATGACGAGCTGGGAAACAAATTGCCCAGCTCGGCGAATAGCGAAGCAATCGTGCCCCCCGCTCAAGGTGCCTAGCGACAACGTCGCTAATGATCCGAGGATGGTGCCCGGTTATAGCAATCTTGGCGATTACCTGCACGACGATGTACATTATGAACCCATGGAGGTGCAGATACAAAGATACAAGTACGGGAAGCCTCTCGTCAAAGATGAAAGATCTCTATCAACGATGATGCGAAGATTGCATGATTGGTACTTGAAAATTTGCAGAGACTCTGGGGGAGGAGTACTTTGTATGTGAAAGTTAAAAAGGAGCATGACCTCGTTGGAATTGAACTGTTGCCTATTCCATTTGAGGAGTTCTTTCAGTTTTTTAATCAATTGGCCCTCGATAAAACAACGGTCACCTGCTATTGTCTGTAAGTAGTACTACTTCTGTCATTAAGTCTCCCTATATAGCTCAGCTCTTTATTGCATGTATTTATAATCATCCTCACTATATTATGCAGATTCAAGATCTCCAAATTGAAGAAAAGACAAGTCGGTGATATTGGGTTTATTAACACATATCTCATAGATGCAACCCAGGTTAAATTTCATGCCGCAGATACCGAGGCCAACTTGCTATGATCGTTGGTAATAAATGAAAACAAAGATATAATACTCTTTCCTTACAACTTCAAGTGAGTGTTACTGTCTTGTGCGTATTCGGTTTCCCTTATATATTAGTCAAAGTTATAGTAATGTAATTGATGAGTTATGCATGTGTGTGCAGTTACCACTATATTCTCCTAGAGATTAAGCTTGAGCAGGGACTAGTAACTGTCTTAGACTCAAGACGAAAAGATCCCCAGGACTATGCGGACATGACTCAAATGCTCGAGAAGTAAGTTAAATCGATCATTATCCACCATATCAGCAACTTTGTTCATTTCCTGATATATCAGTAATTGTTTTCTTTGTCTGGCAGGGTTTGGAAAAATTCTCCAAAAAAGCTCCAGGACTCGCGAAGAAGCTGCAATTTAGACACCCGAAAGTAAGTACTATAGTAGCATGTTCCACGCATCTCCTATTGATTTGGCGTTCTTGCTTATCAGTTTGATTGACCTCTATTTCTTGTAAAGTGGTTGTGGCAGGAACAAGGGAATTATTTCTGTGGATACTACGTTTGCGAGTCCATCCGCCACACGACCTGTGAGCGGGGCTACACTGACGAACAATATGAAGTATGTAAATAACAACATTCACAATTTTATTTTATTACCATCATTTGTGTTGAGTTTCATTCATTCATATATATATATGTATTGACCCCCTTCTTCAAATTAGATGTTTCGGAAGCGGGATGAACTCCTAGCACCAGCTCGCATGCGAGCAATTCAAGAGGAATTGGCGGCATTCTTTCTTGACCACGTGATCGCTGGATACGGAGAATACTATGTGGACCATGAGTCCATATGATTATATTTGTAAGAGATAATTATTGTATATATGTAGCCGGTAGTGTCGGATAGATATACGAGAACTTGTTGTTCGACCAATCTCTCGGAGAAGGAGAGGTGGTCGATATAACATCTCTCTGTATGCATATATGTTCATGACGATCTTCCGTTTCCTTCGTTTGCTTACTAGCTAGCTAGCGTGTCTAGTCCTCTCTATATGTATGTATAGTACATAGCGTCGACCAAGCACGGACATAAGAGAGGACACTTCTCTCTATTAATTATAGCTAGCTAACACAATATATGAAACACCTAAATTAACCCCCCAAAACCACCAAAACCCCCAACCCCCCCCCCCTTCAAAAAAAAAACAAAAACCCCAGCCACAGAAATGCTGACGCGTGGATGCCTATTGGTCCCGGTTGGTGCCACCAACCGGGACCAAAGGGTCTCCTACATGGGCTCCGCGCACAGGCCACGTGGAGGCCCATCAGTCCCGGTTCTGGATTGAACCGGGACTAAAGGGATAGGGCATTAGTACCGACCCTTTAGTCCCGGTTCAGGAATCGGGACAAAAGGCCCTTACGAACCGGGACAACAGGCCCTTTTTCTACCAGTGGTTGTCAACTGAAGGAACATAAAGGAAACAAGTGATACATCAAAACTCACCATGAATCATGTCTTTTTTGTGTGTGTGGTGTTTGATGGATGGCTTTCTTCTTCCAATGATCATCTTAAAGTGACATTTTGAGTGGACAGGAGAGAACCTTACAGGGAAAGCTAATCAAGCTGATAAACAAACCATAGTAGTTGCTATAACTAGTTGTTTAGTTATAAATGTGTGGAACATAAGAACCTCAATGCACACATGAATGCGCAAATGGTGCTGCAATAAGTGGAAAATGTACATCGTTGCCATCACTATGACAAATTGACACTCTACCATTGTAAGGACAAACTGAGGTGAAATATGGAAATATTTGAATAGCGGTGTTTGACCTTCAGTGCTATCTGCGATGTCAGCTTCTAGCACTTTACATGTTGATGGATGGCTCCCTTCTTCCAATGATCATATCAAGTGACATGTTGAGTGGAGAAAGAGAACTTTACATAGAAAGCTAACCAAAGCGAATACACAAACCAAAGTACTTGCCATAATAGTAGTTGTTTAGTTATAAATGTGTGGAACATAAGAACCTTAATGCAGCGGGCATGCATAAATGGTGCACAAACCAAGTGGAAAACATACATACCTACCACCACACTAGTGCCATAATAGTACTTTGGTTGTAGTTCGGTAACCGGCACTAAATTGTGGGCACTAAAGCCCCCCCCCCCCCTTTAGTACTGGTTCAGCATGAACCGGTGCTAAAGGGCAACCACATGGCATGAGCCAGCTCCATGGGCACGTAGGACATTAGTACCGGTTGGTAACACCAACCGGTACTAAATGTTTGGGTGTGTTTTGGTTTTATTTTTTATTTTTACTTTAATTTTGTGTTTTCAATTTAATTTAGTGATTGTTTTACATTATAATGAGTTGTTAAATCATTAGGTGAGTGTACCGCAGATTAGTTTGACTGGATGCGTGGATCCTAGCTAAGTCATCAAGTATATGTCATATCCATATTATATATACTTGATCACCTACTTAAGTGATCGAGGTAATATGGATATGGCATATAGTTGATCACTTAGCTAGAATCCATCCAGTTGAAACTAATATGCAGTTTCTTTCATAAATGATATAATAACTCATCATCATCATCATATTAATATAAAAACTCTTGCATCATATATATCATCACCAACGGTTTTCATAGCAAAGATATCATCGAGTTCAACATGGTAATGATATTATAAGCGTTCATAACACCACAAAAGCAAATCACTCTTTGAGATTAAGTTCAGGACGAAGAACACAGACATGAGAAGACAAGTACTAAGAGCATGAACTAGCTAATTAATCACTCATGCTGCTCTCTCTCAGGTAAAATAGCATAGAACATGTATAGCTTTGCTGATTCATCATATTGGAGCATGCAGATGAACCTGTCTCCTAATCATGGGTTTCGCTTCTGATTGCTGCCCCCTAGTACTTCTCTATGATCGTTCACAATTTTGCTCCAGTATTTTACTATTAAGAATTCCTCGCTATTATAAATCCTGAATGCACTAAAGTGCATTGTAGGATATCTTGGCCGCAAGCTAACAATATTCATGGTACCTTTAGTCTCGATCCAATCAGGCACAACATTCATCGGGAGTCCCTGTTGAAGAACATCATATAGTAACATACTTAGCAATGAAGTTTAGCTTAAAAAATAATGTATGCAAAAGATGCACTGGGGAGAAATAGTAGAAATCTTACCATCTTTCCTAAATATATGTGACCGTAGTTCAGTACGAACACTATTGGTCGCACGTTTTGAGTACTAACATTTCTAAGTGCAGGAAAGAAATTTGTCTTGACAGCATCAAGATCCTCAAGCCATGAAACATAATGACTTGTCTCCTCGCAGTTTAGTTCAGCCCCGGGACAGTGGACGGTCCTGTCTACCAAGCGCCGGACATGTTTGCTTGATTGGAAGTAAGCTGTCAATATAAATTGAGATCTATTAATTATTCAACTGGTTCAAATAATCTCATATCGAAGACATAAATATGGTTGAGAAACTCACATAATGGTAGAACTGGAGGCGTCTGCACATCGACCCAGATGTCTCTATTACCTTCAATATCATCTTCCGGACGAATATCAAAGGTGATAACCATATCAGGCTCAAATGCATAAGCCTTGCATAGTGCTTGCCAAGTTTTGCATTCAAAATAGGTGTATGTGTCTGCATTGTATAATTTGACGTTGAAGGTATAACCATGCTCGGTCTTCAAGTAAACTCTTTTTACCTCCATAGTTTCGTTAGGACTGAAACCTATCTTATCCAAGACAAAAATTCTTGCATGGCAGGGGATACGCTAGTAGAATAGTGAAAAATTAAAATTAAAAGTTGAAGCAAATGAAGCATAAGTCATGCTTAATTACGAAAAAAGACTTGTCGTTGTGACTTACTGTATCCACTTCGAAGTTCTTATCCAGCTTGATGCTGAAGCGTCTATCATCAACTAGAAAATTTCTGCCGCACAGGCTGCGCTGGTCTTCGCAGTATTCGCACATAATGAAATCGTGTTCGTCGTCAGACGACATTCCTATGTTCATAGGTGAAACATTAAACACTTATTAGCTCTATTAATTCAACTAATTCTGTTAATTCAACTAGTTCAACTAATTAATTGAACTAATTGAACTAAGCACTTATGAAAAATATACCTAATTAATTGAACTAATTCAACTAACTAGTTTAACTAATTAATTCAACTAATTCAATTAAACTAGTTCTATTAATTTTCTTACTAAAAATAAGGTAGCTAGTTCTATATAATAAAATGTTAATTAGATAATGAAATCTCATATAACTAAATTAAATATACATCTAACATATAATTTATATCTAATTCATATAACATTTGACATTAATATCTAACATATGTTCATATATAGGTGAAATATTAAACACTTACTAGTTTTATTAATTCAACTAAAAAAACTATTTCTATTAATTCAACTAAGCATTTACTAAAAATAAACTAGTTCTATTAATTTCTCACTAAAATAAAGTAGGTAGTTCTATATAGTAATATTTTGATTAGATCATCAAATCTCATATACCTAAATTTTCTTACTAAAAATAAACTTGTTCTATTAATTTTCATAATAAAAATAAACTAGTTATATTAATTCAACTAGTTCAAATCTCATATATATACCTAATTAATATCTAGCTAATTCATCTAAAATTGACATTAATATTTAACATCTTTTCCATGTAATTCATCTAACATTAATATTGTAACATTATTATCTACGTAATTTATCTAACATTAACCTAAACAACAGAAAATAGAAAGTAATTAAAAACAATGTGTGTGTATGTGTGTGTATGTGTGTGTACGAGCAGGGGGCGGCGGCGGGCGATGCGACAGGGACGGGCGGCGGGCGAGGCGGCAGCGACGGGCGGCGGGGGCGACGACTGTGACGGCGACGACGGGTGGCGGGGGCGACGGCGGTGACGGGTGGCGGGGGCGACGGCGGTGATGGCGACGACGGGCGGCGGGGGCCGCGAGGGCGGCGCGCAATGGGCGACGGGCGCGGCGAAGAAATTGGATCGAGAAGAAGTGGTCGATGAAACTGAATTTTTCGTAAGTGCCATATATATAGGAGGGGTCTTTAGTACCGATTGGAGCCACCAACCGATACTAAAGGCCAATTTTCGCCAGGCCAAGGGGCGGGAAATGGCCCCTTTAGTTCCGGTTCGTGCCACGAACCGGTACTAAAGGCCCAATCATTAGTACCAGTTGGAGCCACCAACCGGTACTAATGGTTGTGCGCTGCCACCGGCGGTCCACAATGTTTAGTCCCTCCTCGCCGAGCGAAGGGCAGCCGCACTGGTTTATAAACCCAGTCGCGGCTGCTCCTTCGAGCTTCTCTATATATCTGTCTTCTCGGCTTAACAAGGGCGCACTGCCCTGTGAGTCTGCTGGCCCTTCTGAATCTGCATTTGCACACCCTAGGTCTGGCAGGCCCACTGGGCAACGCCCCAACAAATTTTTTATATAGTTTTTTCTGCATTACTTATTTTCTTCTATTTATTTTTGAGTAATTTTTTATATAGTTTTTTTCTTTTCTGCATTATTTATTTTTTTCTATTTATTTTTGAGTAATTTTTTATATAGTTTTATTCTTTTCAGCTTTATTTATTTTCTTCTTTATTTCTGAGTAGTTTTTTTGTGACCCTCTCTACTCTGATACTCCGAAATGATAATACCATTGCAAGTTTCAACATTTTCAGAATTCATTTTGTAGTGATTTTTAATTTCACGGTCATTTAGCTCTCTAAACAATTAGGTAAATAACCGAAAAACAACAAATGATGTCAGAACATGTTGGAAATTGATGACGTCGCTTTGAATGCTGCATACTGAACACAAAAGAAGTCCGGAGTTCAAATAAGTTTAAAAAACATTGAAGTGCCCGTGTAACAGATGAGTTCTCGTCTGAAACCCTGATACTCCGAAAGAGATTGTCCAGTTTGTACACGAAGTGCGTCCAGTTTTTGCCGTGACCCTCTCTACTCTTTCGCACATGCTATGCGGGTGAAATGATGATACCATGCCAAGTTTCAAGATTTTCAGTGTTCATTTTGTAGTGATTTTAGATTTCACGTTCATTTAGCTCTCTAAACAATTAGGTAAATGACTGAAAAACAACCAATGATGTTAGAACATGTTGGAAATTGATGACGTCGCTTTGAATACTGCATACTGAACACGAAATAAGTCCGGAGTTCAAATAAGTTTAAAAAATATTGAAGTGCCCGTGTAACAGATGAGTTCTCGTCCGAAACCCTAATACTCCGAAAGAGATTGTCCAGTTTGTACACGTAGTGCGTCAAGTTTTTGCCGTGACTCTCTCTACTCTTTCGCACATCCTATGCGGGTGAAATGATGATACCATGCCAAGTTTCAACATTTTCAGAGTTCATTTTGTAGTGATTTTCAATTTCACGGTCATTTAGCTCTCTGAACAATTAGGTAAATGACTGAAAAACAACAAATGATGTCAGAACATGTTGGAAATTGATGACGTCGGTTTGAATGCTGCATACTGAACACAAAAGAAGTCCGGAGTTCAAATAAGTTTAAAAAACATTGAAGTGCCCGTGTAACAGATGAGTTCTCGTCCGAAACCGTGATACTCCGAAAGAGATTGTCCAGTTTGTACACGAAGTGCATCCAGTTTTTGCCGTGACCCTCTCTACTCTTTCACACATGTTATGCGGGTGAAATGATGATACCATGCCAAGTTTCAACATTTTCAGAGTTTATTTTGTAGTGATTTTAGATTTCACGGTCATTTAGCTCTCTAAACAATTAGGTAAATGACTGAAAACAACCAATAATGTCAGAACATGTTGGAAATTGATGACGTCGCTTTGAATGCTGCATACTGAACACAAAAGAAGTCCGGAGTTCAAATAAGTTTAAAAAATATTAAAGTGCCCGTGTAACAGATGAGTTCTCGTCCGAAACCCTGATACTCCAAAAGAGATTGTCCAGTTGGAAATTGATGACGTCGCTTTGAATGCTGCATACTGAACACAAGAAGTCCGGAGTTCAAATAAATTATTAAAAATAAAAAAGAGGTGCAATGCTGGTTAATTTGCTTCAAGTCTTTCGGAATAGTGTAGATTGCACTGCACATAGCTCAGTGCAATCTATGCTATTCCGAAAGGCTTGAAGCTAATCAACGTGCATGTGTGCATTGTGCCTCTTCGTCATTGTCTCTGCACTCACGGCTTATAAACCGCTCATACTGCCTCTCTCTTGGCGAGGTGGGACTAAAAATCAGCTTACTAAGAAACTCTAGTACCGGTTCATGCCATGAACCGGTACTAAAGGTCTTCGTAGGGGCCTCAGCCTGACCACAGCCGCACTGGATTCATTAGTACCGGTTCGTGGCATGAACTGGTACTAAAGGTTGCCCACGAACCGGTACTAATGATGCCCGGCCCCCTAGCCGTTGGAACCGGCACTAATGGTCACATTAGTGCCGGCTCAAATTCAAACCGGCACTAATGTGCTTCACATTTGACCCTTTTCCACTACGACACATTGACAATCCACCATTATAAGGACAAATCAAAATATGAAAATATTTGAATAACCATGTTTGACCTTTAGTGCTATGTCAGCTTCTAGCACTTGGAAAACTTCATGAAAAACATGACCCCTGCTAGCTGGAGCAATGTGAATGGTAACAAGAAAATGTATGGTTTTCAACTTGGAACATGGCCCCACAAAATAGTATCATGGTATCAGATAAATCAGGCAAAGGACTCTATCACTGAATATGTTCCTGAGCAACCATTCCATGCCACCAGTGTTTCTCAAATTAAAGCGACCCTACAGGCACTAAAATCACGAGCTCTTTCAGATGCTTCTGGTATTCCTCTAATTCACAAAGGGAAAAAGGTAATGCATAAATACTCTTCGAAATAAGATTCTCACCTTCTTGAAAGAAAAAAAAGGAAATAAGAGTCTTAATTTGCAGTAATTTGGATTAACCTCCCATTAATTCATTTGATGAATTATACAGCAGAAATACTAAAAGAATCCTAGCTTTTTGGGGGTGCATTCGTGGTGGTGGTTGGCCTCCAAGAAACTAGCAACAGTTGATGAAGCGATCATTGATCGTGATGCAATGCCTTTAGTTGACATGTTGATCAACTTTTGTGATGGCGATGTCCCGCAGCGATCAGTGCTTTTGAGTAAGTAAACGCGGCATAAAGGAAAGGAGAAAACATAGCTTTCTTGCTCAAGGCATACACACATGATGATGATTGTCCGATCGATTGTCATTCGTTCGACGGCCTTGTTTAATGTAGGAGTACATTAGCTGGTTTCATAATTACTCAGTGCGCGTGGGCGGTGCTATTTGAGAAAACTATGTCTGTTGGTCTTGTTTCTAAGCGCCGGTCCCTGCAAAAAGTTCTTTACTTCTTCTGATACGAGACGAGACATTGCCTCCGCAGACAAAGGTATCTCGTTGAATGTTCATCATGGAACTAAAGTCAAATACATATCTGGAGTTCTTTCGTTTTTTCTAGGAGAACATGTGGGATTTCCATGAAACACACACTTATTTTTAACGGGGCACGGAAGGAGCACTATAGATCCATTCGACACAAACACTGCATAATGTGATGTGAATAAGTGTCACGTGAGTGAGAGGAGTCTAGCTGGTGCAGCCAGCAGCACATGACCAGGGAAATCAATCTGCATCTTTTTTATTTGGCAGGATCTTATCTCCAGATATTGTGTTTCCGAGTTCTTTAGGATTCAGTCCTGTGCTCTTAGTCTGAGAGATCGTGCAAACAAAAAAGAAACAATTATCCCCCGGTAACGAATGCAACATGCTACACACATGATACGGCTCATGTGTTCATGCCGGGGTAGCCCCACACAATGCGCTGGAGGATCAAAAGCGATGTGTTGACGGGTGTTGTGTGGATAACAAAAGCGCATTGGCAAAATATCAGGCCGAAGGTTCACGCTACCAACAGTGAATTATATAATTATATGCTGTTTTTTTCTCTGAATTTAGCGAAAATGTTCGCCTGGTCTTTTGGAGTCACTATGCTCCCACGTGCCATAGCAACCCTCGCTCGGAACTTGACAATAATGTGCTTGAGCAGTCTGGAGGTATAGGAAATTAAAAAAAAAGGCTTATATAATACCTGATGACAAAATCGTGTATGAAGGGCGTGTTCGGCCGAAATCGACTCTGCGGGAAGGCTCCGTTTTTATATGCTTCTTCAAGTTTTGTTAGGATTTGTGTCCTACTTAGAAAGAGATGACAGCTGCTTCTTGAAGATGGAATAAGGTTCTCACCGTCTAGCACCTGTCCCAATGGTGTCTCTACCATCGTCAGATGGCGTGTGTAGGTGTGTCTCCGACAGATCTTGCGCGATTCGGTCGGTGGTTGTCTTTGGTTGATACCACTCGGATCCGGTCTTTATTCGTCTTTGTTCATGTGTCTTCAGGTTGGATCCTTCCGATCTAAACTTCTCTTCATCAAATGCAGTTGTTGTTCTGGTGTGTTGGTCCTGTGGGGTCTTAGCACGACGACTTTCAGACTGTCTACTACAATAAGTTGTACCCGCTCCAGTGAGGGAGGGGCGATGAAAGTGGCGCGTCTTTGCTTGCTTCAGTGCTTGTAACCGTCGCTAACTGGTCTATGAATCTGAATGAAATTTTTATTATTTTAGGTGTTCGCCGTACATCTATGATTAGAGATGAATAAAACAAAATTTTCCAAAAAAAGGGCCTATTTGGCAATAGGCTAGCTCCCCCAAATCTTTAAATCCATGCTCTGCTTGCTGGATCACACTCCCGCTGAGATTTCTCGATCAATGAAACGTGTTTGGCGCTGAACTCCGAAATCACTAATTAAGGAGAACTTTTGCAAAGGTCACTCCCACCCAGGTTGAGCCACTTGCCGCAACCTGATAGTTTTCCATTTTTTTTGTAAATCTATTTATTCAAAATGTTTTATCTCTTAAGCTAGGTGTCGAAATTTTAAACCGTTTTCACCGTTCTATTATTCACATCGAGTTCTTCAAAACTACCCCCTCAGTTCCAAATTACTCATCGTCGTTTTAGTTCAAAACTACCCCCTCAGTTCCAAGTAATTTGGAACGGAGGGAGTACATCCCATGTTCATAGGTTTTGATAAACTTTTTTTCAAAAAAAAGGACAAAAAAACAGATGAGAAAACCGAATCGGGAGCATGTTTTTTTCTCTTCGAAAGAGTGTGCCTCTCGTGGAAGCTAGTTCGTGCCTCCACAAGATGAAAATCTGTGCCTCTCGCCGAAGGAAAAAAAAGAAACATGTTTTTTTTCGTTTTCGAGAGGCATGACTGTGCCTCTCATGGAAGGAAAATAAAAAAACATGAGTTTTCTTTTTTGTTTTGCAAGTCACGACTATGCCTCTCACCAAAGCAAATTCCTGTCTCTCGCAAAAGAGAGAAAAAACAAAACACTCCAGAAATGAAAAAAAGGGAAACCATTTTTTTTCCGTTTCCCAGATGCACGCGGAAAAAGAAAGAGGAAACACGGTTTTTTATGTTTCTGATAGGCACGACTGTGTCTCTCGTGGAAGCAAATCCGTGCCTCTCGCGAAAGAAAAAACAGCGAAAACGCTTTTTTCGCACAAATTCTTTTGTCCAAAACCTAAGAAAAACCGGGGGAAACTGAAAATAAAAAAGCAAGAAAAAATCATCTAAAAAGCCGAATACGCATGCGGAATAAAAAACAAAAATCGGAGGGAGCGCCTAGAGCACGGCACATGGTGGTGGCTGAGAGGGCACGCTCTCAGCCCACCCAGGTGACCCTTGCGGGGGCTCCCGTTGAAGTACTCCTTCGTTCGTTGCTCCTGCCGAACTCCGGTTCCCTTCTCTTACTGAGCTTTTCGTGTAAAAAAGTTGGCCCATGAAAAATTATAGAGCGGAAAACGTTGGACCGGGAGACATACATATTGCACGAACTGGTATGTTTCTCTGTGATTTCTACGAACTTCTTCAGTTTCAGAATCAGCCGAATTCGGTTTTAGCCGCTCCAGAAAATTTAACTGCATCCTTCTCCACTCCACGCTCTAGACTCTGTGGAGTTAGAGCATTTGGCGCCCCTCTAGGAGCGGACTTACGGAGAAGAGAGATTCCAAACAGGTTCAAAGTAAATCATAAGCCTATCTTAGAATTTTATTTGAAAATTCAAATATACACTTCCACCTGAAAGTTGCAACTCAATTGTTCAACGCTCTCTTCTAAAGTTGCTAAAGTCATTTGTATTATTGACTTGGGGACTGCTAATATTTGGACTCGGGAAAGCTAAGTCGACATGTTGTTTCTTTGCACTCTCAGTTGACATGCAACTTATGTATATATTCAAAGTTCAACATTAACTTTCAATCTATAGAACTAAATGGTTGATAGCAACTGTAGCAGAGTTGCCATATCTGCGGCCACAAGGACGCATATGGAGGGGACATGCCATAACATTTTGGAGAATGCAGAGGCAATACGCAAATCATAATTGAAAAAATAGGGAGCCTTTCCCCGCGGTCCTCTTGGGCGACTCGGGTGGCAATTAGGGTTACCCCGCGTGCCGCCACCTTTTCTCCTCACCTTCCTCATTGCCGGCAGCAGAGGTGGTCGTTTGTCAGGCTTGGGTGAACGCCGATGACGCTGGCCACGAGACTTTCGATGCTCCGCCGCGTGCCAAGGACCCCGGGACTCGGGTTGTGGCCCTTGCTAGTGTGGTGATGGCGCCCATGTGGCTGGCGTCCGCAGCAAGGGGCTTTGGTCGGGGTCTACGTCCTTGAGTGAGGACAAACGGCGGTGAGCAGCGGCCGCGACGCAGAGCCTTCCCTTCCCGTTAGATATGAGGTTTGTGCTCGCTCGTTTGACTCTTCCTCCCCTGCAACTTCCGGCTAAACGTGGCATTTGCGCCTCGGGAGATGGAGCTCGGTAGGTGCCTGGTTGGTTGTTCATGACCATGTGAAACACTGGTCGGCAGGTTCAACCTGGCAACAATGATTCCCCGAGGCACTATTCTTCCTCCATGGTGGCGTGGCTGAGATCCCCAACATCCATCCCGACCCACTACTTGGATGAAAGTCGAAATTCCTTGCAGATTGGGTGACGTCGATGTGTTGCGTGTCGTCCTCCTTGGAGGTGTCACCTTGGGTACGTTTTCGCTCCAGATGAGGGGAGCTGAAGGTGTGAGCTTTGGTTAGTTCCGGTCCTCAAACGGTTTCCCTGGTCTTCTCATTAGTGGTGTTCCTCAACATCGTGTGCGGCTCTGTCTGGCGGTACGGCGTCTTCGATCCGGCGGAAAGGATAGGGTTCCCCTTCCCGGCAGCCGCCATGCGTGATTACCCGAGGCTCCCGGTCCTTCTCTTTAGCGGTCGACGAACCTGCCTCAATGCCCCACCCTCATCTCGATGGCCTGCTGCCCCATCCTCTACATTTGCGCTTCCCTGCTAGCATTGAGAAGGTCATGCCGGCTCTACTATGGGAGCAGCGACAACAGCGTATCGACGGCTCGTTCCAATGACAGCAGTGGTCGTTCGGTGGTTTATGAACCTAGGTATAATTTTTATAACGTTTGAGACGTTCCCGGCTATCATTATGAATTTTTTCTAATAGATTTGATCATTTTTTAAAAGAAAGAAAAATACAAGCATTTGATCCTTGAAGTGTTACGGAAAAGTATAGTGTTTTTTTTATGTACGGAAAAGTATAGTGTTTGTTACGTACTTTGCTTGTTGGATACTATTTCTCACAAGGATGGCCCGTGGCTGACAACTTAGAAACACTGAAACTAAAGTAAAACTTGGAGCCACTGAGCTCTTGACACCGAATCAAATACAAAAGACTCCTTGCTAAATTTTTTATTCAGGAGGTGTGGTGAAGGTCGGCGGTGCGTAGCTTGTTGACTCCCTTTGCCGACGCTTTTGAGCTTCTTTTCTGGCAGCAGCACCCAGAGGGGGGCCCTACGCGTACGTTCAGGGGTTGCTCGGGTAGTGGACTATACGCATTCACTCCCGAACCACTCAACATGCGCACAGGCTTGAGTGGTCAGCAATTCTTGACGCGTTACAGAAAAATGAGTTGGCACGCATGCTGACTCGGCTTCCAGTACGTCCACCGTGGCATACAAATTGCAAATGGGGTCGGTATTTGAGAGTTGAGCTGAACTGACTATCTAGGGCGTGTTCGGATGCTCTCCGCTCCTCGGCTCCGCTCCAGGAGTTGATGGAGCGACGCTGAACAGATAAACTCCGTGGAGTAGAAAACTGGGAGCGGCTATTTCTGAGATCTGAGATCCTTAAATCAAGGAGTTAATAAGATTTACAAGAAAACTGCCACCGCCAAGTGAAAATGGTTCGCGCGGCCACGTCCAACTCTCTCGTTCCTGTTTCCGCGCCCAGCTCCACGCGAATAGGGAGCAGAGCTGCCTGCCGAACATCTCATACTAGCCATATTTTCTACAAGGAGTGGCATTTCTGGTGGAGAAGCAGGAGTTGAGGATTCGGAGGAGCTGGAGCATCTCCGGACACGCACCTAGTCTGCTTGCCAGAAATTTAGAAGAAAAAAAAGCATAATTAGCTTGCTACTCGCAATGGTTTGGCGACAGCTAATCGTGTGGTACAATAAGTAAATATCACGTGTGAGGTCACTTGGTGCGTCATGCAGTTGCTATTGTAACAGTACTCCCTCCGTTTTTACTTACTTCGTATATTAGCGTTGACCTTAGTTAAACTTCATAAAATTTTACCAAGTTTATTGAAACGTTCACAAAGAAATTGAATGGTGATTCTAGTGGCATTGACTTGGTATTGTAGATGTTGTTTTTTCTCTATGTCAAATTAGTCAAAGTTTAGAAAGTTTGATCCTAGACAAATCTAGTATGCAAACTAAATAAAAACTGAGGACGTACTACCTAGCAGCGACATGATCCTCCGTGATACAGTATATGTTAACATGTACCAGTCACATATTGCCGTCCCATAATACAATACTCCCTACATAGCAATACGTTCTCATCTATTATCTCCGTCCTAAAAAAATGGTTTTACATTTTTCTTGATACAGATGTATCTAACACTAAAGCGTTTTTAGATACATTCATATTTAAACAAATCTAAAACAAGTAATTCAAGACAAAGGAGTATGAATTAAAAAAGTGGGAGTAAGTACTACAGTATACTCTAATATAATAATCTCAGATAAGTATATGTACCCGCTGCCTCTTTCGGTAATACTTACGGAGGACGATATCGATCAATGGATCGATCAAGAGGGACGGGTAATCATATCTATCTTATGTGATGTGCATGTTACTGCTATAGTCAAACCAGGAGGGTTACATTAAACTGGCTAGACACACAGTGGTGCAAGTTGCATGTACAAGACAAAAAAAAAGTGTGTGTTGTCGTACGGTAATCATCTGAGACGCTTTCGTCCATGTCACTCAGACCACTTTTAATTTAACGTGCCTACGTACGTGTTCGTGCGTGTGGGCCAGCTTGAGCCGTTGCCCGCATTCTTCCCAGTCCATCCTTGATCGTCTTTCGGTATTGCTCCCCGGTTGAGAATAGATATGGGTGGATTTCAAATCGTCAAACGTTTTGGTGTTTGGCCGGGCCAGTCGTAAGTCGGCATAGGCACACGTAGGCGTAGGCCGGTCGTTGGCGCAAAGAAGAGTTTTGCTACATCTACGGACCAATTTTGCAAAATTATTCTTACAGCGGAATGAGATGTCAACAAAATAATTGGGGAGGAAGCGGTCCGCCCTGAGATTCAGGTGGCGGATTAGTGTGAGAATGGCCGGGGAGAGGGTCCGCAAGTAAATTCCATAGGTGGCATCCGTAAGTGTAGAATTATTGCGCAAAGAAAGGGCATGTGAGCTCCATGGGTCATCTAAATCTTGGAGTTCCGGTCTAGCATTTGGCTTGCATCTCATGTAGTAATGCTTTTCATTGTACTTTCCTCTCCATTGAACGGTTCGTTGCACCACTTGCAATGTCTTGTATTTAGGAACAAAGGGTGTACTTGATTGCCATTAGCGTTGCTCCACATAGGAAATGTGGTCGATTATTGGGTACATTTCGCTAGGAACCACCAATCGGCTTTCGACAACTAATTGCCTTCGTTGCAAAGTAAATAGTACTAGTATGCATATATTCTTACTCATGTGGTGAGGTCACCTTTTGTTGTAATGATGGTTGAGATCACTTGGTGCGGGCAGCGGTAGTGCCTCTCTCTAGTTTGTACTCATGCGCCGCCAGAGCTTCTGCAATGGTTAGGATGCCATTTTTTTTGCTCAATGCAAATCCGAGCTTTATCCGTGTACGGCACGACGTTTCTGACGATTGTTCTTTTCCACGCCCTTGCTCTATCTGTACCTTAGAAACAGTAAAACTGTCTAATCCTATATATATTATTAAGAAGGATATTGGCATATTGCTGTAATGAAAGTTATCTTACCTACAATGTGACATATTTTTATTGTCGTCTATGCATGCTTTGTACCTACCACTTGTTTTCTAGATTCACTAGATCATGAAATGACATCAAACAAGATCAACATCGACGATTTATATGTTACCCACACCGCTCAGATATGACCGGTCCCGGATGATACCATAGTCGTACCACACTAATATACACATCTAATCCAACAAAGAAATGTATCTGCTGCTTTTGGTATTGTGGCGCAGGATATCATCAAAAGGTGATGGAATCATCATGGTTGGTTACTAACCAGAGTAAGCAACCAACAAAATCTGATCATATCTCCCAAGTAAAAATGATTATCTTTTGCTCATCATTTGATACTTTCCTTATCACCTTTCTCAGCACTCTCACATTAGGTGTTTCTATGGAAGCGCACTTTTACATTAGTTTATACATGGGTGAGTGTCAACAATGCAGTAGCGATATTAGCAAAAGGTAAAACACCACTTACGTACGTAAGGTATTCTTGTATCTAAGTGTGGCAGTGTGCCTCCTCCATTAATAATCGCATCCCGAAGTGTGTTCATGATATCCGTGATTGTATTATTTTCTTTTGTGTTAGTTAGTAGGAGAGTCGTGGGCCCATGGCACATTTACATGTATGCAGTAAGTTTTGCAGTTTTGTGCTTTTTCATCCAGTTTTGCACCTTTTCATTCAGTTGCACTTTGGTAGGTAAGTACAAGTTACATTTTTCAGTGAACTGAAGTTGCACCTTTCTTAATTAATTGACACTTACAAAATCTCACTCGACTCACACTTAACATATACATTAGACTAATTTTTTATCTAAGTGCTAGGGGAATGTTTTCATATCCTAGTGTATGCACGTGCATTCTTGTGTGCCTACATAGTTTGCACCCCCGCTTACTGAAGGAAGAAATCACACAAACATTCCTACACACCAGAACTCTTGCTTCGCATGTTTGCACTATCCTTGTAGAAGCCGAACGAGAGTATCTTCTCTTGTTGTGCACTATCCTCGCAGAAGCAGAACGAGAGTATCTTTTCTGTATTATGTCTACATTCTCTAAACTTCTTAGAAAGAGATACCCCTCGTTGTTACAGGATGTGAGGCACTCAGGCACGTGTGGGTCCAGAGAGGAATGCGTTATTACCGTAAGGGCCCATGTTCAGCAACAACACACACTACACCATGGCAAAAGTTTGGGGGCAATCAATCGCCGGGAAAGATCAAGAATTCGGGTCAATTAACTGCCGGGAAAGATTTATGTGCCGGGCAAAAATGTATAGGTCATGCTATCTGCCGGGGATAGTAAAGCTAAAATGGCAGGCCATCTGCCGGCATCTTCAAGGTCACTGCAATTGCCCTGAAATCCAAATGCGGGCAAATGTTCTGCCGTTAACCATGTTGGCGGGGACGCGAAAAAATTGGGGCCCAAAAGCGCGCGTGGCACGCGCGGGAGAAAAATTAGAAGCCACTGGAAGCCCACCGCGGCCATACCACGGGCTTAATTTCCCTTCCTTATCCACACTGCCCCCTCAGTCGCTCTCCCTCATCCGCCGCACTACAATCGACGTCGCCGCCGCTAACCCTAGCAATATCGTCGCCGACTCACCCTCGCCGCCCCCGCCCAGCGCCGCCACCCCCATCCTCTTCCTCACCCACGCCGTCGCCCCCGGAACCCCGGCCCCATCGATGCCTCAACCTAGCGCCGCCGCCCCTGCATCCGTACTCACGCCGCCACCCAATCCCCATTGACGGCGCCCCACACCCGCACCTCCGACCGACGGGGCCGCCCATCCACACATCGACGCCGCAACCGCATCCCGCACCCAGAAACACGACGCTGCCCCATCTCTACGCCGCCATCCCATTCCCCGACCACGACGCCCCCATCCGATCTACTGCCCACAACACTATCCCAATCCCCAGCAATGACATCGTTCCCGCCCCCTGCTTCGCCTCCCACTGCAGCACGTCTTGACGCCACTGCGCCACATCCCTGTCCAAAGATTTGTTCTATAGTGTTCGTGCTACCCGTCAACTGAAGCAGCAGCAGTAGCCTCAGACAAGCAGATAGAGGCTACCACTGAGCTCTGTTCTCCCTTCGTGCTCGGTCTTTACAGGTATGCCTGGTCTTTATATGTATGCTTTTAGAACCTTGTTTTATTGTTCGATCATGCAAAGATTTTCTTATTGTACTGAGGTAGTTCTGAGCTATGAGTCTAATAGATATGCCTATTGAACAGATCGAATCGTCAGTCCTGACGCCCGCGTCGTCCTCCCCCTGGGGCGACTCGGGCGGCTAGAAACCTAGCCGCCGCCGCCGCAAATTTCCTCCTCCCCTTCCTCCGCCGCCGCCGGAAGACGCCGCCGGGCTAAGCCCAGGGGCCAATGGCGGTGGCGGGGGATCTCCTATCTCGCGCGTCTCTGGGGTGGGGAGGACCCCAAGGCATGTGGTGGAGCGACCGATCTGAGATCTGTAGCACGGCGGATGGCGGCAGGCGGCGGGAGGCCGGCCCGTCCTCAGACGGCGACGGCTTGGTGCGGCGGAGGCCAGGGCTGCGGGCGCTGCGGATGGCCCTTCGGGCGGCGGCGGCGACTGCGTCAACGGCGGCCGGCTTGGCTGCGCGGCGTGCATGCTGCCTTCAGATCGGGCGACGGTGGCGTGGAGGGCCTGGTGGTCTCGTCGGCGGCACCTCCGATCAGATCTGTTCTGACCAGTGCAGCCGGCGGTGGTGGTCATCTCTTCCGTCAGAGGTGGTCTGCCTGAGGCTGGGTGTTCGGATCTCGGGATCCATCATCTGGCACCAGCTGCGAGTCGGGGTGACGTAGTTGCCGGTGAAAACCGAGCCGACGGCGGGCGATGGCGGCGTTCCACGTTGTTACCTTGATGAAGGCATCGTCATGTGACTACCGTCGACCCACTCATATTGCTCCGGGGGAAACCCTAGGATCTGGTGTTCCAGACCGGACGATGGCGGCACCGCGGTGTCGTTTCTCTCTTGGGAGCGTCGTTTTGTGGAGCAGCGCTGGAAGTAAGAGGCAGGAGGTGGAGCGGCTTCGTCTTGCACGGAGCTTCGGTGGAGATGTCAAGTCATGCCTGACCGACAGGTGCTACGCTTGGTCATGCCTGGTCGGCAGGTGCTACGCACGACAAATCCTCCAAGGGCTTCAAGCTGTGTCGACTGGTGGTACGTGACAGCATGGCGCTGAGGTGTATCAGTGGTGACATGTACGGCTGTTTGCGCGCAGGGAGGAGGTACCGTTGGGCGCCGTGGTGGCGTCGACGATAGCTGGACCGAGCAAGGTTGATGCATCAGTACAGTTCTGAAGATGGAGCAGTGGCAGTTGGCGGTGGCGGCCTCTGAGAGCACGCCGGACCAGTATGTGCCCCAGACCCGGCAAGTGGCTAGGTTGAGGTCTCAGGTCTTAGATGTTAGGTTTGGCTGCGATGTCTATTTGGTATTAGGCCCAGGCTATCTGCGCCCCTTCATCAACTGGATAGGTGTAGCGACAGTTTATTACTTAGACGGCGACTTTAGTCTTACTGTTGTATGACTTTGTAAGGTCTTGTGAGAATAATTAATAAAGTGGCCGTATGCATCGTCCAGATGCAGAGGCCGGGGGTCATCCTCCTTTTCTAAAAAAAATAGATATGCCTATCAGGAGCCATGTAGAGGAGTATATGATTTAGTCTTTTGATATAGTTTCATTAATGATCTGGATGATGCATTGGACAAGTTTGTGGTGCATTTGGATTTGATCTGTAGCAAATTACTTAATTCAAATTTAAACTGCTGTGCATTGTTAACTTGTATTTTCTATTTAGATGACATGTGTTGTCGATTGTTCTTCACCCATGCTAATTAAATTTGATGCTTTGCAGGCTGACAAGCCTAAACTGAATTTTATTGAGTTCTTGGTTGGCAAGTGAAGAAGCTGGTATCAAGCTGCAACAATCAATACTGGACAAGTGGCACTTGCATATTTTGGTGAGATTCTTGATCATAACCAGGGGCGGAGCTACTAGGAGCCTCCCTGATGCACAGGCATCAGGGTCGATGTTAATTTCGTGAAGCGATTGAGTAGAGCATCAGGGTTGATGTTCATTTCTTGAAGCGATTGGGTAGAGTTGTTTAGCCGTGCACCAGGTTAGGCTGACAGCGGTGCACCAGGTAGAGAGACAATCCCACGGTGGCCTTGTTCAGAACTGCTTCATGTGTGGCCAGGCCTAGGGGTAGCCTCGTGGGCTGTAGCCTTTTGGGCAGGTTAGTTGTGGGTGGGCATCAAGGCGTCAATGCCCTTACGTGCACCGGGTTGCCCCTTCTTCTATTCTGAAGTTGAGAATTCAGTTCATTTAATTATACTTTATCAGATATGGATAGCCGCAAGAAGAGAGACAGGAGTCTTTGCGTAAAGTCTAATAATGTTGAAATAAGCCGCTCTTGCGTCGTATTTTCCCTCCTTTTTTGCAATAATTGTTCATTCCCAATTTTTTCAGAAACTATTGCCAATATACTAGCAGTCACAAAAAAATGTTAGAACTTTGGTTTCCCATGGTAGACTATGTTTATTTTGGTTCTTAAGCTTATTTCAAGTTTCAGATGTTAGCAAACTTCTTCGGTCTCTAATACTAGGCTAATTTTGGTGTATTTTTCATGTTGCAATGACATGGGCCTCACTACCGGATAACCTTATATGCCTACGGCCTTATCTATGCCTATGGCTGCCGTAGGCATAGATGGAACTATGCCGACGGCCTAGGGAAAACCGTCGACATAGAAAAGCCGTCGGCATAGCTCCATCTATGCCTACGGCAGCCGTAGGCAGAGTAAGGTCGTCGACATACATCGATCTATGCCTACAGCAGCCGTAGGCATAGTTAGGTCGTCAGCATAGAGGTGGCTCTGGTGGCCCGGGGACAGACGGCGGGCCGACGCCGTCAAATCTATGCTGATGGCCCTGACGGCGGCCGTCGGCATAGATATCATCTGTTTTTTTACTAGGAGCTGCCACGTGGTATAGCTATGCCGACGGCAAAGCTGTAGGCATAGTTTTCCATCTATGCCTACGGCAAGGCCGTAGGCATAGCCCTGCCACGTGGCGCCTCCTGGTAGCTCCTGGCCGAGAACTATGCCTACGGCCGTGCCGTAGGCATAGATATCATCTGTTTTTTATTTTAAATTATTTTTATTTTTGAAAGTTAAAATTTGATTAATTTAAATTTAACTTATCTAAACTTAAACATACACAAATTATACATCGATTTGGGGTAGAATTTTCCGTAGATTATGAATATCCAGTTTTGTTTTTGTTTTTGAGTATGTTAGAAATGTGACCTCATGTACTTTTGCATATAGGTCCTTATACTTTGTTAAAATCATAAGTAATTGACACGTCGATCGATTTTGACAAATTTTATATGGTTTTTATCAAAATCTTGAAAGGATTATGTTGCTATACTATGTTTCAAATTTGAACAAACCAAAATCATGTTTGCTTCAGATTTACAGAAAATACCCTTTTATTTTGACTTATTTGTTTATTTTTCATTCCTTGGCCAAAGAGACAAAATTTATATCTACATCCATCAGATTCTTTCTACGATTATGATGGAAGGTGTAAACACCGAGCACACGGCTCCAGAGTGTGACCCCCTTCACGGACGGTGCTGCTGCTAGCACTTGGAGGGTGGAAATGACCATGTCGAGTCGAACCGGAGGGAATCTTGTGGTGGGTTGGGCCCAAACCTTGGTCTGAAATGTTTCTATGGGCTGGCCTATCACAACCAGGTGGAAAAGTCCGTCGGGTAAAGGCCGTCCGATGAAAGTCAAAGGCCTGGATCTTAGGGTCAACGGGTAAGGGTTAGGCCGGTCGGGGGCCTTCAGGGGTAGTAATGCCACTAAAAGTTGCATTGTGTCTTAATATATGTATACAGTGTGATGGAGGGTTGAAATAGCCAACAGAGCAACATGTAGCACACTTCCTTCACAAAACCGGACATGTTCTCTCTCGATAGCTAGATACTACGTCGGAGATGTTGCAATTTACAAGCGGCCTCCGGTCAGGCTCCTACAAAATTCGCTCAAACTTTTACCACAACCTACAAGGGCCATATGACGACACTGTGCCAGGTCCCAAGAATTTCCGTCATCGTATGATTTTCCGTGGAGTGTAACGGCTAGGTCCGACATGCCGCTGAGGTATATTCGCCCTCCGGTGGTGGGGGATGCCCCTCCTTTGGTTGCACTAGGCCTACACATACTGCAAACACATCATATATGATTTAATAAAACACTTCTAGACATCATTTCAGGTGATCACCATGCAGATCTGCAACTTGCCGCATTGAAATCCTACGGATGCAATAAATGTCTCAAATATTACAGGCAACCCAGAAAAATGTCATGTCCAGGCACGTGTCATGCAATGGCCCCATTTGAGAGCACACGAAGTTTCGAGGTCAACGGAGCAACGAGCAACACTTCCTTCACAAACTGGAGAAGTTCTCTCTCGATAGCCGCATACTACCTCGGAGATGGTGTAGTTTACAAGCGGCCTTCGGTCAGGCTTCTGCGAAACGAGCTCAAACTTTTACCACACTCTACAAGGGCCATACGACGACACCGTGCCAGGTCCCGAGGATTTTCGGCATCGTATGATTTTTTTGTGGATTTTAATGGCTAGATCCAGCATGCCGTTGAGGTACATTCACCCTCCGGTGGCGGGGCTTGTCCCTCCTGTGGTTGCACTAGACCTACACATACCACAAGGACATCATATATGATTTGACAAACCACTTCTGGGTATCATTTCAGGTGGTATCCATGCAGATCTATAACTTCCCGCATTAAAACCCTACAGATGCAATAAATGTCTCAAATATTGTAGGGGGCCCAGAAAAATGCCATGTTCTGGCACGTGTCATGCAATGGTCCCCTTTGAAAGCATGAGAAGTTTCGAGGTCAACGGAGCAATGGGCAACACACTTCCTTCACAAACCGGACAAGTTCACTCTCGATAGCCGCATACTACCTCGGAGATGGTGTAGTTTACAAGCGGCCTTCGATCAGGCTTCTGCGAAAACGAGATCAAACTTTTACCACACTCTACAAGGGCCATACGACGACACCGTGCCAGGTCCTGAGGATTTCCGGCATCGTATGATTTTTCATGGATTTTAATGGCTAGATCCGGCATGCCGTTGAGGTACATTCACCCTCTGGTGGTGAGGCTTGTCCCTCCTGTGGTTGCACTAGACCAACACATACCGCAAAGACATCATATATGATTTGACAAACCACTTCTGGGTATCGTTTCAGGTGGTCTCCATGCAGATCTGTAACTTCCCGCATTGAAACCCTACAGATGCAATAAATGTCTCAAATATTGCAGGCGGCCTAGAAAAATGCCATGTTCTGGCACGTGTCATGCAATGGTCCCCTTTGAGAGCACGAGAAGTTTTGAGGTCAATTAAGCAACGAGCAACACACTTCCTTCACAAACCGGACAATTTCTCTCTCGATAGCCACATACTACCTTGGGGATGGTGTAGTTTACAAGGGGCCTCCGGTCAAGCTTCTGCGAAACGCGCTCGAACTTTTACCACACCCTACAAGGGCCATATGACGACACTGCACCAGGTCCCGAGGATTTCCGGCATCGTATGATTTTCTGTGGATTTCAATGGCTAGATCCAGCATGCCGCCGAGGTACATTCGCCCTCCGATGGTGGGGCATGTCCCTCCTTTGGTTGCACTACACCTACACATGCCGTAAAGACATCATGTTTGATTTGACAAACCACTTCTGGACATCATTTTAGGTTACAAGCGACCTCCGGTTAGGCTTCTCCGAAACGCGCTGAAACTTTACCACGCCCTACCGTGGTCGGCTCAGCCCGGTCGGAAAGCATGGGAAGGAGCGAGCCATTTAGGCCGATGCCCTTCTCCAAAGTTGTTAAGTGTTTACCCGGAATAAGAGGAGAAAATACAATTGCAAGAGCTTAATTCTCATTGGTGGAACCAACTATGCCATGGATTGATGACATGGCTCACATCCATCCATCCATCTCTCCACCCCACATACATCCATCTAAAGAAAAGGAGGAGGAAAAGAAAAATAAAGACAGAAATCCACCGCACACCTCTCCCTCTCGCTCGTCTCTCCCCCCCCCCCCCCACCACGAAACCTCACCGCCGCCACCTACGCCGCTCGATTCCGGCTTGTACCGGCGGCCCTCGCCGGCGCGCAGCACAGATCCGAGCTCCCTTGCCACCGCTCTTCCCTTCCCTCCGGCCAGATCCGCCTCTCGCATCCCCGAGAGCTCACCCACGACCCCTCCCCATTGCTAGGGTTTCGAGGGTGGCGTCCCCTCCAACTCCGGCGTGTCGCTGACGACTCTGCTCCGCCCTCTCCGACGCCCACCGAAAGTCCCACGGGCAGCTCCCCCTCGTGGTCGGCTCTCCTGCACCCGGTGGCTGCGGGGCGGACGCACGCGGCGGGTAAACTCTGGCGAGACGGCAGCTCCATCCACGGCGTGATGGAGGCTCCATCCACGGCGTGATGGCGGTGCACTACATCGGCTAAAGCACCCCCATGGTGAGACCCTCTGCACTCCTCTATTCCCCCCTTTTCCTTGTATAATGATGCTTCACATTGCTTGATATGATGTTTGTCAATCTTCACTTCTGCCTAGCTAGCTGCTGGAGTTCTTCTAGTTGTGAAAATTTTGATAAAGAAAGTGTGTTCGGTTTATGTATGCTATAACAAATCACGTACGTGTATGCTAGCTAAAAGAAGCAACCAAGCTAGTAGCTTAATTGATCTACAGAAACTAGCTATATGTGCGTCTCTAACAATGTGTTCATCAGGCCGCTCTCTTCTATCGTTTGAGTGCGCCAATTAGTTCGGCCAGCCTCTATGATTTATTCTGATAGCTTCTGGAGTGCTTCTATCTATATTTGTGAAAAATTCGACCCAACAAAAAAATGTTAATCAGTCCGCTCTCTCAAAGTTGAGTTTGGGCTGCTGCATATGAATGATTTTTTTTCTTAGTTTGGGTGCTAGGTACTTGATGGAGTTGGTGTATCCATAGATAGCATACACTTGCACATTTTTTCGAGTTCTTCTGTTGCGAATGAAAACAACCATCATGGATCTCCTCTGTTTTCAAGCAGCTTGCTTCTCCATGTATGTTTTATGCAGCATATACATCTTGCTCCTCTTTTATTAAGTAGCAATGGAAGTTGATGAAATTTAAGTGTCTTGTTGTTCTAGAGATGCAGAGAGGGGGGGACGCCCATGGATTGGACTGCAAGGATTGGATGCAAACCAATGCACATGAGGAGGAGAGATGCAAGCCACGCCATGACCTAAAGGTCCATGCCGTGAACCCCTTCCCCTTCCCGTGTATAATCATGCTCAACAAATACTTGATATGATTTTGGTTGATCTTCAATTCAGCCTAGCTAGCTGTTGTAGTACTTGCTTGTCTCTTTCCAAATGTTGCCCCAGTCCGTTGAGTTTCTTATTGCTCCAGATAGTACTGCTATTTTTTTGCTCTGCGATTTGGTGTGCATGGTTCCAGGTTCCCAGTCTACCGCTTTTCTTGTTGTGATGTCGAGCTCTGTTTTCTTTATTATGACAAGTGCAAAATTAGTAGTGGGAAGTAAACTTTTGTTAACTACTTAACTTGTGCGTATGACACTAGAGAATTTTTTGTTGCATATATGCATCCGTGTCAGATTTCCCACATCTACATGAGAAGAAACCACGCTTCTATATAGGAGAAGTTGCACAAGATTTGAAGCGTGGTTTAAATTAGTAGGTTTGGTCTCCTGATAGATATTGGTACTTTTACGATAACCATGTTATCTCAAGGATTGTGCTTGACTATTAATTTTCGATGTCATTCCTGGCAGATTTCTTAACTCAGCGTCAGTGCATCAAAGATGGTTAGGAGGTTGAAGATATGTCGTGTGAAAGGCGCGGGGAGGCAAGGACGGGACACGCAGGACGCTGGAGTGGAGGACGAACACCGCAGCAAGGTATGTGCAGAGAACAACCACGGTCGCCAAGTCACGACTCCTCTCTTGCATGTCCACTGCTCCTTGGCTTCCTGGTCATCATCATATCACAAATCAAAGTTTTCTTGTTGCGAATTAGAGCAGATAAATTTGATGGCTGTAACTTGCCATAATTGCAAGGTCTAATTCTATTATGTGTTGAGTTTATTGGCAAGATTTGGTCCGTTTTGATACAATTTCATTCTGGTTGCCATCTACGAGTTACTGTTGTTGCATCACAGTAATTTATTTGGAAGCAATGATACTTGAGATTGAGACTTTCTGCGTAGGTTGTCACAAGTATTTAACTTATGATTTCAATTTGAGATACAACCGGCAATCTGGAATCAGTACTGTTGCTCAGACAATCTAGAGGGGTTATAAAAATTCTTTGCAAAGCTTGTACAGAAGCTTAAGAATATGCCTGCTACTTCTTTTTTAGGAAAATAAAATGCCTGCTACTTTGGGATATTGTGGTGTTACTAAATGACCGCTTCATAAATCATAATATGAGATGGTGTTTGGTCAACCAAACATGAAGAATATTGGAACAAAAAGACGAAGAATATTGGTCAACCAAAGGCAAATTCACTTCAGCCCAAATTCACTTGATGTTGCAATTTTTTTATTTGTTATTTAAGATTATTTTTAGAGGAGAGCTGGGCCAGTTTGGATGCCAATGTTGGTTTTTAGATCATTCAATGGTTATGTTCTCCATATAATTTGATATGCAAGGTTTTGTTGCTAAATACTACACCCTTACAATGCGAAGGGAAGCAAGAGCAGCTAGCAGTAGCAGTTATAACTGAAGTGATAATGGGCACTTTTCTTTTCTGAACAACACTTGATTTTCTCATAGTAATAGTCCTTTACTGAATTTAGTTGGTACATAAATGGTTATTTACTGAACAACACTTATATGTGTGTAGGTACGATGGTGATGAAGTTTTAAAATGGTCCATTGCCCAACAAGGGCATTCTAATTTCTGACTGGATTATACTGTAACAATATGACACCGAAATTTCAAATGGTTCACATACTATAGTTCATTTACAGGAGATTGTAAACGTTTAGCCACCATGTGTTGAGAAATTGTGCATTGTGATAAAAAATTATATAATTTATGCAAAGGCGTGTGATATATATTTGTTTCAACAAGTATGTTGATTCACGGAGAATGATATTATAAATTATTAGTATGATTGATGAACTAGGTGTTGTCACTGCTTGAAATTTCATTTTTTTTGAGAAATCTATCCACATCTGGTCTTGTTTCAAATCATGTGTTTTTGTCCAAACGTGAGTTGCACGTGCAAGCTTATTAGTGTTTGTACAAGCATTTGTAAATAGCTAGCCTTTTTGGCTAATTTTTTTTGGTTCTAGTCAGCAAGTATGCCGACGGCAATGCCGTAGGCATAGATGGCTGTTGTGATACCAGGAGCTGCCATGTGGCATGTATGCCTACGGCAAAGCCGTCGGCATAGTTTTGCATCTATGCCTACGGCTTTGCTGTAGGCATAGTCCACGACCAGGAGCAATCAGGAGCTGCCACGTGGAAGGCTATGCCGACGGCAAAGCCGTAGGCATAGATTTGCCACGTGGCAACTCCTGGTTGGTCGGACTTCGCAACGACGCCGTCAGCCGCCGTCTCGTCCATTTTTTTGCCAACGGTGAATCTATGTCGACGACTGTACGGAAGCCGTAGGCATAGGCTGCTATGCCGACGGCTTTAGTACGCCGACGGTCTGACAAGACTACGCTGACGTGATCTACGCCGATGGGCCTATGACAACGGCAGCCGTAGGCATAGTCCTATGCCGACGGCAAAGAACCTATGCCGACGGCCCTGGGCCGTAGGCATAGGCCGCGAGTCCGGTAGTCCTTGAGGCAGTATTCTGATCATTGAGCACTTGAAAAGGGAGACTACAAATGGGGCAATATTCTGATCTCATCTCAGTTTCTCATTAATTTTGTGTCTTCAAATTTGTATTACATGCCATGTTTTTATTCCCCGAATGGTTGTTTTGCAAAATGTCGTATCCCATGTCCCTGTATATGTATCACTGTGTCTATCATGTCCGTGTCTCTGTATCCATGCTTTTTAGCTAAGAATTGTCGTACTTTTGCTGTTCACTTACTCAAAATTGGTGCTTGTGGAAGATGGAGCTAGTAGTGCACTAACGAATTGTACTACACACCAAATCTCAACCTGTACTGTAATGTGTATGGTTAGACTAAAACTGAAGCATCCTTCCCTTTTGGATCTTCAATTCTGCTATGAATGAATATGCAGCAGTAACCCATCTGAGAAAAATGACACATATCCATGCAAATCACTAGCACCAAGTCGAGTGCACATTCCAGTACAATCTTATCAGTTAATGTTCTTGACAAAACTTCTATAGTCCTGAAAACGGTGGAATACAGTATTTTGTTGAGAAAAAAAGTGCTATCTTGTTCTTCTGTAGAGGGATTTCACTCTTTTCTATGTGACAGATTGACAGTTGTGCTTGCTATCTCCAATGTTGACGTGGAAACTGCAGAATCATATTTGCGCACTGTGGAAAAAGCTGGGATTGTGATTGATATGCAGGTTAGATAATAAGGTATAAGGCTCTTATATGCTGCTGTATAAGGTTGCGATGAATGTCCTTTTGGGGGCTCTCATAGAAGAAAGTTATAATTTTCTCATACACTGTTATATAAGGCTCTATACACTGCAGAATCTTTTGATTTTAGTTTGAATACCTTGTAATTTGTTTCTATCGTGGCATGTTACCGTTTGACTCTATTTTGAATACCTCAAAGACTGCTTTGGCTAGTACTTATGCTTTCAAGGCCTTATTTAGTTTTGTAAAAAAATATTGATTTGTGTTGGCTTGCGATATTTAGGCAAGGATTGAAATTTAGTAGTACAAACAAACCGTGATGCAGTGACACGACATGGTAGGTAGTTCTAATACTATGTATGAAGATCGAGGTTGTTTATAAAGTTATGCAGAAGCAACCATGACAGCCGGCAGCAGTCCTCACATCTAGAAGGTATTACATCTTTTTATAATTCTTGAATATTACACTAATGAAAAGATATTTATGTTTTCATTATTAAATAGACAAGGCGTATAATGAACTAGCCCTTGCAAAAATTAGACCTTACCATGGATCCCTTTATACCCATTTGGAACTACAAATTTAGTTCTGATCCCAAGGGCCATTCTATTGAAAAGCAATCATAGCTTGCCATCTTGTCTGAAAAACAATCATAGCAAGCACCGACACTCTCGGAGCCAGCATGATATTTTCTCCTCTCACATGCTGAAGACTAATTATTTTTCTGAGTCAAGCATGTGTTTGAAAGTAGGATCCTACAAGTTTCTTATTTTCTCCTAAGCAACTAGTACTTTTTTGGTTTTCCTGGTAGATTAAAATTGTGCCAACTTTCAAACACATGCGTAAGTACTTTTATTCTGAATCAACCAGCAGCTCTGTTTCTTAAGCAATTCTATAGCTACTACTGAAACTTTGCACACAATTTGGACAAACATCATGGATTAATAAGAGGGACCACACAACTATATGTTCAGCAAACCAACATTCTTTTATTTTGAGCAACCTATATTCATTTCAGCAAATGATTTATGTGCCTGCAAACTCTTCTTTTTGTTGAACCAACATTTTTATGAAAACCCATGTAGCAGATTTAATCAGAGGGCTGTTCAGTTGGTATAATTATTGATTCTCACTGTCTAGCACTATTACACACTACACACAGAACAAACATGTACAAAAAAACAGAACGAAGGACATCCTGCATTGCTACTGGATTGCCAGTAATTAATCCTTACCTGCATTTTTTGAATGTTCTATTAACTTCACAGCAAACAAAAGAAATTAATATACCAAAAGAAGGTGACTATTGGTAAATATTTATAATGATAGGTTAAATTGGTCTTTCTGATGATCCATACATAGTGCATAATCAATTCTTATGAGTACATACAAATTCTGTTTGTGACTTGCGGAATGCAAAGTACAGGGTGACACACATGTGTATTTTTCATCTGGGTGACTTGATTTTCTTTTTCAGCCATGCAACTTCTATGTTTGGAACATGTGTTCTTCCGAGCTGATCTATTTGGCCATTTCCTTTTTTTACAGGTCACCAGTATAATGCCCCTTTGCATCCACAAGTTTCTACAGGTGTGTTTGGTGAGCTAAAAAGGATCTTCTGCTGGGATATGTTCTACCTAAAACCAGATCTTATATTTTGCATTTTGTCTTTTATGCAATACTTTGACTTACGAACGTACAAATGTATGCATGTGTACATGTAAACCTGATGGATGTCCTGTTACTGGACTTGTATGCGTATGTGTGCATGTAGGCACACATGATGGATTTTCTTGCTTTTGGCTGTCCTGGACTTATGAACCTATGTATGGATGATTGATTGCTTACATATATACACGCACACATTATCTATTAAGTGATGCAATCTTAATTACTGGATGCGTGTGTGTTGTTATATATAGATGACACAAAATAGAGTGAAGATAAATGCTAGCTGTTCAAATACATGTATACAATATATAGGAGATCTGTTTGTTCACAGTGGACACAAATACAGGCAGTTTACCTGCCGGGGAACTCTTCTGTCCGCCCTGATTTGTAAGTCTGCCAGGAAGAAGTTGTATGCCGGGAATAGTTATAACTGCCGGTGAAGGTATGAATATGAAGGGCAGAGAACCTGCCGGGGTTTATACTAACTGCCAGGAATTGTTTCCCCGACAGGACTTTCAAGGGCAGTTCCCAATTGCAGGCAAAAAGCATTCCCGGCAGTTAGTCTGCCTCCAATGGCTTCTTTTCCCGGCAGATGTGGTGACCTCTAAACTTTGGTCATGGTGTAGTGACATGGCAATGCACCCCTCGATCAGCCTAAATGTGGAGCATGACATGTCATAGAGCTTGTCAGTAGTCGATTGATACCATGTATTCTACATGTAAACATGGTACAAGTGCAGCTCACCCCACCCCCACCACCTGGGTAAATCTCATAAAATGGAAAACAGAAGGCTGAAGGAGGGAAACCGGAAAAGTTGGTTGTCATAGGATGAATTCTGGCAAAAAAAAACAGCCCATCACAAACCAAGAACCGTACAATGTAAAAAATAATGAAAAAATTCTGATAAAGAGACTCCACATAGAAAAGACGCGCAACCACTTCTATTTGTCCCGAAGAAAAAGGGAAAACATTCTACAGCTGTCAATAAGAGACATTGTGTATCATTGGCAACGACATGTGTCTATGATGGATAGGCATAAGTGGGCAAACATGGCAAAAACGGAAAAGGCAGACACAATCCAAAATGTCATTTATTTATGGAAGTACATGGGAGCTGAGCTAAACAAACTAACAATCCAACGCGGCATATACATACATATAAAGTGACATGTGAAATTACTTGGAAGTGAGCTAAACTAACTAACTGGAGTTAGCTTGATGCAATGCTTTGGCGACAACTAATCGTCTGGGTTGTATAAGTAAGTATCACGTGTGAGGTCACTGGTTGTGGTGCCAGTAGCAACGACATGTGCATGCTTTATATTTTTGCTGCTAATGCGGTGACATAATTAATTAGAGGAAAGGCGATCGACATCGAGGATTTATATGTTACTCTAACGCTCAGATGGCCGGCTTGATACAATACTATCATTTTTTGTACACAATACCTGCTGCCACTGTCGGTGATATGATGCAGGATATCGCTCGATGGGTCCAAAGTGACGGATGATGATATACAATGTGTGTTTTAATTGATATATAATGAAAGCAGGGGTTATACGACACTAGCACATCTTGGAAGTTAAAAATGATGTTTATCTATGGGTAATGGTTTGAGACGCTTTTGTCCGAGTCACTTTACAACACTTTTACATTACTTAACGCCCGTACACCCTCATCATGCATGCATGCGAGCTAGCATCACTAATTCAACACCGTCAACATTAATATTGCCACATTCTGGAAAATGGGAGAAGCATCATCCACCATGCATGGGAGGTATATTCTGATCAAGTGGGGTCTTCATCAGTTAATTAGTATGTATTACGGTAATCAGTTAAGGGTTTTTTCTTTTTAAGAAATAAGTAAGAGTGGGGCACTATATAAAATTATGCATGCATGAAGAATATGAATAATCAAGCAATCACATTGTAGAGAACGAGTTACCGTGTGAGATAGAGGAGGAACAAAGGAGGCGTTCGGAATAATACTTGCGCACCAGTGGTGGCGCTGCCTACTGGCTTTATATTTGATTGTGTGTCGATGAATAATGTTTCAACGATCTTACAATCCAGATGTAGTCGTGATAAATTGTAGAGAGAGGGGTGGTGTCTGAAGAGATCTCGTTATCGAAGATGGTGACACAATGATTTTACCTAGGTTCAGGGATTCAGGCCTCGGGATGTGTATTTTCCCTACGTCCTCCTACCTACATATCTTTAGTATCTTTAGTATCCTTATAAAGGTTTGCGGTTATGTCCTTCTGCCACTTGTCCTTCTGGAGGGGCTCTGCCCAGCCCTTACAAAGGCAGAGCAGATAGTTTAATACCTACCTTCATGGATACAATATGAGGTTGAGGTTCGGGTTGGGAAATAGGGGGGGGGGGGGGGGGGGGTTATCGCGTGGTTTGAAAAAAAAATTGGTGGGAGAGGATGTAGCGATGGGAGGGTTGGAACCGATTAAAGCAAAACCAACAAACTTCCTCTACCTCAAGTAACATCGATGTCAACTATGTTTATGTTAACTGTACACTCATATGACTGTCCCTAGATTCTAAATCCTAAACCCTGAAAAGCATTTGACGCTTTTTGTGTTGCCTTGATGTTTCTTTTTTTTCTTACCCAGAACATGCATTAGTTTTCTTTTTCCTGGTCACTTCTACATTAGTTAACGTAGGGGAGCTGGTATATTCTTCGTTCATTACTTCATGCATAGACTTTCCCTGGTGATTAACCTAACTAGTGTCTCCTTCTTCTAGCTTCCTTATGTTAATGCGAAGAGCCGTGTGCCACATGCGTGCAGATTGTGTTTCATTTGTGCTCTCCTCTTGAACGATGCATCCACAATGTTTATGTCTTTCTTAATGAAGGGTAATATTAATATTAAGATGATATTCACTAAACCCGGCCTCTACGATGATGCATTGTTACATCGTTCGAGCTAGAAAAGCTCTACTAAATAACATGCACATTGACACTTTGGACTCCACGGTGCTTAACAAACTAGAATGATGGCAGTACAACATACTTTTCCTGGCGTGTCGCTGTCAGTGGGCCGCCCACGAGCCGACAGATCTTACCACATTAATCTTCTACTCAGGTGGTCATCGAAAAAGGAGAGAAATAAACAACCAAGCAGATCAAATCGGCACATGAACACAAACGTCAGGCCAAGCAAATGGACAATCAACCCATGATGATTCTCTGTAGATTAAGAAATAAATCTTCCCATGACACGCGTCAAACACCACGCTTACCAGACGGATTAGGTGACTAATGAATGAATTATTGATCTTCTAACCAAATCACTAGCTAGCTAGCTAGGAGCTAAGCTATCTTCCGGTGACAGGTCACACACTGTAGACACACATGAATACTAATTACGTCCAAATTCCAATCAGCAAGTTCTTGTTAGTTCGCTAGCTACTATACTACTGTGATCCTGATGTTAACAATTTATATCACAAGATGTACCATAGATAATGGTACGTTAATGTCTGCAAGGCATATGTGCACCTGTCAGTCTAATTGTGACACAAATCTGCAGAGACAAGGATGTTTTCAGGTAGACATGATGCAATGAAATTTGTTGTGTTTGCACATCAGTGATTAGTTGTCCACTGATCGCACAGAAAACCAGTGATGTATCAAAACCCACCATGAATCATGTCTTTTTTCTGGTGTGGTGTTGACGGATGGTTTCCTTCTTCCAATGATCATCTCAACTGACATGCTGAGTGCAAAAAGAGAACTTTACATGGAAAGCTAACCAAAGCTTATAAACAAACCGAGTATTTGCTATAAAAGTAGTTGTTTAGTGATAAATGTGTGGAACATAAGAACCTCAATGCACACGGGTGCGCAAATGAAGTGGAAAGCATACATAGCTACCACCACTATGACACATTGACAACCCACCATTATAAGGACCAACTGATGCGAAGTATGAAAATATTTGAATAGCAGTGTTTAACCTTCAATTCAGTGCTATGTCAACTTCTAGCACTTGGAAAACTTCATTAAAATCATGACCCCTGCTAGGTGGAGCACTATGAACGCTAACAAGAAAATGTATAGTTTTCGACATGGAACATGACCCCACACAATAGTATCATGGTATCTGATGAATCACGAAAAGGACTCCATCACTGGGTATGTTCCTGAGCAACCATTCCATGACACTGTTTCTCGAATTAAACCGGCACTACAGGCACTAAAATCTCGAGCTCTTTCAGATGCTTCTGGTATTCCTCTAATTCACAAAGGGAAAAAGGTAATGCGTAAATATTCTTCGAAATAAGATTCTCACCTTCTTGAAAGAAAAAGGAAATAAGATTAAATTGCAGTAATTTGGATTGACCCTCCCGTTAATTCATTTGATAAATTATAAAGCAGAAATACTAAGAGAATCCTAGCTTTTTGGAGGCGCATTCGTGGTGGTCGTTGGCCTCCAAGTAACCAGCAACAGTTGATGAACCGATCATTTATCGTGATGCAATGCATTTAGTTGACATGTTGATCAACTTTTGTGATGGTGATGTCCGGCAGCGATTAGTGCTTTTGAGTAAGTAAACGCGGCATAAAGGAAAGAAAAAAATTAGCTTGCTTGCTCGAGGCATACACACATGAGGATGACTGTCCGATCGATGGTCATTGGTTCGACGGCCATATGTAGGAACACATTAGCTGGTTTTTTAATTACTCAGTGCGCGTGGGCGGCGCTATTTGGGAAAACTATGTTTGTTGCACTTGTTTCTTAGTGCCGGTCCCTGCAAAGCATTCTCTAATTACTACTCCCTCCGTCTCAAAATAAGTGTCTAAACTTTGTACTAATTTTAGTATAAAGTTGTATTAAGATTGAGATATTTATTTTGAGATGGAGGGAGTACTTCCGATACTAGACCAAACGCTGCCTCCGAAGACAAAAGGGATCTAATTGAATGTTCAGTTTCCTAGAACTACAGCCAAATATCTGGAGTTTTTTTTTTTGGTTTTCTGTAGGAAAACATGTGGGTTTTGTACAGAACACACAATTACTTTTTTCTGTAGTACTACAGATCTCATTCGACACAAACACTGCAGAATGTGATGAAAATAAGTGTCACGTGACGTGAGTGAGGGGGGTCTAGCTGGTGCAGCCAGCAGCGCACATGACCAGGGAAATCAATCTGCATCTTTCTAATCTAGCAGGATCTTATCCCCAGGTATGTTGCTTCCCAGTTCGTTAGGATTCAAGTACTGTGCCCATAGTCTCAGATCATGCAAGCAATAAAGAAACAATTATCCCATGGCAACGAATGCAACACGATGCACACAGGATACGGCTCAAGTGTTCCTTCCGATATAGCACCCCACAATGCGCTGGAGGACCAAAAGCGATGTGCTGACAGGGTGTTGTGTGGATAACAAAAGCGCATTGGCAAAATATCAGGCTGCATGGCGAAATATCAATCTGAAGGTTCAAGCTACCAACAATGTAATATTATACAATAATATGCTTTTTTTTTCTTTCTCTGTGGTTGTTTGTGTTCTAAATGATGAGCACGTGAAGTTAGCGAAGATGGAGTCACTATGCTCCCATGTGCCATAGGAATCCTCGCTCAGAACCTGACAATAATGTGCTTGAGCGGTCATCTAGTAATAAGAAAGTTAAAAAAAAGCTTATATAATGCCTGATGACATAAATCGTGTATGATGTAAACCATAAACCTATCTTCAAATTTCACGCTAAAAATCCACTCCGAAACCAACGTAAAAAAATATACAATTCCACCTCAAAGTTGCAACTCAATAGTTTAACGCTCTCTTCTAAAGAGAGGGAATTTAAAGCGACGTATCTATGGGGCACGTCTCCCTCTCTTTCTTTTGGCTTTCGATTTCAATCTTCCATATCTTTAGAACTGAAAGTCCAAATTAAGCTTCATTTCCATATTTGTGTTTCTGACGAGGCCTTTCAGATGCAATCCATCTTGAATACGTTTTGATGAGTTTTTAAAACTTCATTAAGTTTTAACTTCTAAAACTTGGTATGTGCGGCCGACAAAATCATAAGTTTCAGAAGTTGCGGCCGACAAAATCGTAAATTTTGAAATCCAAAACATAAAACTTGTTGGGCCATCGTGTGGAATCCAAGTACTTTGCGGATTGCGAGGCAATCGGGTTGCTAACACGGCTGGGCAGGTGTGTACCCTACGAGTTTTCACCTTCTAAAGTTGCTAAAGTCACTTATAGTATTGACTTAGGGAAAGCTAGTATTTGGACTTTGTGTTGGGAGAGCTTAGTCAAGATGTTGTTTATTTGCACTCTCAGTTGACATGTAAGGCACTGGGATGCCTTTCGATAGTACCCGCGACTTCCTAATTGTTCTAGGAGAGGAGGGATCACAGGGCAGTAGGGGACTTCTTCTCTTCGTCTTCCCGGTGAGGGATTTCGTTTCCATTGAACCAACAAAGCTATCTCCCACGGGTCTACCTAGTGGTGATGGGTGCTATGTTTTTGGTGTTGGCTTCTTGTTCGTACCTCACTTTCGGTTCTTCTTTGTTGTTCCTCCTTCCTTATTGTGTCCTTCCTTGTTTCTTCTTTTACAGGCCGTCCCATGCATAATCCAATAGCAATATGCTCTCATCTTATTAACTTGCTAATATTAGTAATATAACACAATATTATTTTTAAAGGTCCAAGACCATAGTTAAGTATCACAAGTCTTTACAAATACACCTTTAGAGAAAAATAGAATCACATTCAATGCTTCAAATGTGCCGAAATCTTTTTCGTTCTACACTCATCGGCGGCGCGCCATGAGAAATACTCGATGCCGCCTTAAGGCCTCCGCCTCAGTAGAGCAAACTTGTTTAACCCAGGAGCTCATAGAAGCGGTGTCCGAAAAGTCGTCAGTGCAAACCAGAAGACGTCGGCGGCCACGATTTACGTAGCACGCATAATCACTGAAACTCCCTAGAAAGGGAGACCCCTCGGTGTTCTAGGGTGTGAGGCACGTGTGGGACCAGACTATCAGCCAAAGCGAGAAACCTAATGTGCTTAGTGCATGGGTCCACATTCCGCAACATAATCCAACGTGACATATACATACGTAGAGACATATATAAATGTACCTGGTTTGGCGACTGCAAATGGTCCTGGTTGCAAGTAAATAGAATGTGTGAGGCCATTGGTTGCGGCACCAGCGGCAGCAACTTGCGCATGCTTTACATTTCCGCTGCTAATGCGGTGATTAATTAATAAGATGAAGCACAATCGACCATGATGAATTTCGTTTGCGGAAGAGGATTTATATTCTTATCGTACCACTCAAATGGCCGTCACTGATACAATACTATCGTTTTTGTTATACAATACATGTTGCCTCTTTTCGTGCTACAGTGCAAGATATTGCTCAATCGATCTAAAGTGACTGATCATACAAAATGTGTGTGTTGATTAATATAGTGAAAGCAGGTGTTGTACAACAGTAGACACCGAAACATCTTGGAAGTTAAAAAAGATGTTTATCTGTTGGTAATGATTTGAGACGCTTTAATCTGAGTCAATTTACAACACGTTGACAATACTTAACGCCCGTACATACTCATCATGCATGCATGCGAGCTAGCTTTCCAACACTACTATCCGGCAAGTCAATAGTGACACCATCAACATTAATATTGACACATTTTAAAGAACAGGAGAATTATCTTCCACCATGTATGGGAGGTATATTCTTATCAAGTATGTGCTTCATTAGTTAATTAATATTCTGGTAATCAATTAAGGGTTTACTTTTTTGAATAAAGAAGTAAAGTAGAGAACTACATAAAATTCTGCATACACAAAGGAAATGAATAATCTAGCAATCAAACACTAGAGAGCGAGTCAATGCGCGAGATAGGGGAGGAAAATGGGAGGTGATCAAAATCGTACTTGCTCACCAGTGGTGGCCCTGCCCACTAGCTTTATATAGTTGTATTTGTATGTTGTTGATGAATAATGTTTCGCAGATCTTACGCTCCAGATGAAGTTGTGAAAAATTGTAGAGAGAGGGATAGTGTCTCAAGGGATCTTGTTAGCGATGAAGGTGACACGACGATTTTATCCAGCAGGTCCCACGTTGTGCATTGTCGGGGGGTTGGTGTGACAAAGGAATACGAATAGTCAAGCAATCACATAACAGAGGAAGGAGGCGACACAGGGGATAGAGGAGGAAGAAAGGGAGGTGGTCGAAATCATAGGTGCGGAGCAGTGGTGATGATGCCAACTGGCTTTCATATAGCTATAATGTATGTCGATGAATTGTGTTTCATCGATCTTACAGCTGGATGTAGTCATAGAAATTTTTTGAGAGTGGGGTGGCATCCGAAGTGATCTCATCGATGAAGGGGGAGTTGCCCTGCCTAGCTGGCACCAGCTAATGTCAGGTACTGACATAAGTTGCTGAATAAAAACCAGACCTAAGGTGGTTCGTGGGGAACTCGTTTATTATGGGTTGAGATGAGTGCTCCCGTCTTTATATCCCTTACAGCGTGTTTGGTTCAGGGAAATTAGAGATGGGGAATGGGAGTTGGGGGGTAAGGAGATTAAAAATCCACTGTTTGATTAGAGGGAATGGGAGTTTAAGTGGGAAGGGGACTGGGAGTTGGGGAAGCCAATTCCCACCGATTTCTTCCCAGGGGGTACCCTGTTAATTCGTGAGGAGAGTTTTATCCTACGCCAATTCCCATCATATGCCAAACAAGGGAATGGGAGTAAAAATCTAATTCCCATGCCTAATCCCTTCATAAACACTCTTGTGCAAACTTCCATGCCCTTGCCCAAGTGTTTACCAAACAGGCTATTAATTTAAAGCAACCCCAAACTATATGGTCTAGGTTATTCCCTATGGCACCTTAATCTAAATAGGTACGCTTAATTACAAACCGACACTATACACAAATGAATTTCTTAGAGCATCTCTAGTCGCGCCCCCAACAGGCCCTCCCCATGCGTTTTTGCCGCGCCGGCGCCGAAAAAAGGCCCAGTCGCCTCCCCAGAAGCCCGTTTTTCACCGGCTCGGGCCGAAACTGGTACCGGCGGACCCAGGTTGAACCCGGAGCCCTGCGGGGCGCCTGGGGACGCCGGCACAAGCGAAAGGTTGGGTCCGTCCTGTCGGCGAGTCGAGCGCCTCTTCCCGCCGTTACATCCCGCTTTTCCCCCACTTCCCTCCCATTCTCTCAATTCCTCCCGCCAATCTCCCGCCCGCCTCCGCCGCCATGCCATCGAAGAAGTACGTCGCCCCCGCGCCGCGGCAACCGCGATCGCCCCCATCGCCCAGCCGAAGCAGAGGAAGCCGAGGGCGCCGCCGTCCAAGCCACCGAGCATGACGAACGCCGAGTGGAGGGTGGAAATTCAGCGACGGGAGGCGGTCACCGCCGACCGGCGGAACCGGGCGATCGCCAAGAAGGCCCGTGACAACGCGGCGCGGGCGGCGGCGGCGGCTTCAGCGGACCAAGCCGAGGCCGACGCGACTCGCGCGGGGATGATGAACCCACCCGGCAACCTCGCCCAGTACGCGCCCTGGGGCTAGCAAGGCGTTGGTTCTCCGTCGCCGCAACCATGGGATGCACGCCCTCACCAGGCTACGCCGACGGGGACGTGCACGGTGGGTTCAACCCCAACGTCACCTTCCCCCATGGACAGCCGGCCCAGCGGACGCCATCGCCCGCCTTCTCCGACGAGCAGTACCCTCCATACAACTACTCGCCGCCCGCCTACGCGTCCTCCCCGACGCCCCTCTCCGTTGTGGCACGCTGCCCTTCTCGCACCTCGGCGACACCGACGAGACCGAGGCCAACATGGATGACATCATCGCGACAGGCTCTGCCGCGGCCGCCGCGTCTCCCGGGTTCGCCACCCCGGACGACACCGTGGATCTGAGCGGCGGCATGGAAGGCGAGCTCGGCTACGTCTATGGCTAGGAGGAGGAGGAGGAGGAGGACGAAGAGGAGGAGGAGGAGGAGGAGGAGCCGGCGACTGTTCCGGCGAGGAGGAGCAAGAAGAAGCAGTGGACGGCCAGGTCCGGCAAGCCGCGCATCAAGTGGGCATCCAAGGAGGAGGAATGCCTCGCCGAAGCATGGAAAGTCGTCTGCCTCGACCCGACCACCGGCACGAACCAGAGCATCGAGACGTACTGGGAGCGCATCAAGGCCGAGTTCGATGAGCGCAAGCTCGTCGACCCCTACTTCAAAGACGTCTACATGCAGCGCCGGTCGAAGGCGATGGCGAACCATTGGGGGCGTATCCAGGAGCATGCAACAAATGGCATGGGACCGTCGAGGAGGTTGCGGCTCGCCCGGAGAGCGGCGCCAGCGTTGAGGATCAGGTATGCCACGCCGGTCTCCCGCCTCTCCTCGCCGTGTGCGCCCGCCAACTGTTTGTTCCTCCGCGCAGTTGCTGCGTATGTTCGCCTTGTATCGGCAGGGCAACAACGACGCCGAATTCAAGTACCTCCACATCTACAAGCGCATAGACATGTGCGAGAAGTGGGCGGAAGTCCGGCGCACCCTCGACAAGGCCAAGGAGACCTACAAGGCGGACGCGCCGACTGTGGGCGCGTCAGAAGGGCGGCCGGACGGCAACAAAGGTGCCAAGAAGGGGAAACACGCCGACGCGGCCACCGCTCAAGTGCAGGAGTCCATCGAGCACTGCCTCGCCGACGCGCAAGCCCGGGCCGTCCTTCGTGAAGAGAAGACTGAGGCGCGGTGGTCGGCGTTGATGCCGAGCAGCGCCATCAAACTCGACCTACTTCGGACCAACATCGCCGCGAAGAAGAGAAACACCGACCTGGCTTTCCTGCTGGGCGGGGCGGACATGCTCCAGAGCACCGACGAGGCGGTCAAGGCGTGGTACTTGGCGGAGCGGGGCCTCATCCTGAACCAGCTTCCATCGACGACGACGCCGACGCCGACGCCGACGCCAAGCCCGACTGATGAGGCTACCGAGAACACCCGCAGCACAGAAGCCACGCCGACGCCGTCCAGCGCAGAGACCCCGCCAAGCCCGCGCACGCCGACTCCGCCGATGCCGGAGGCCGACCTCGCCGTCTGATGCGCACGCGCGTCTTTTCTCTTTTTTGTACGCCGAACTTGTGGCTGCGTGATCGCCGGATTTGTGGCATCTATTTTGTGAGCTGGAATGATCTATGTTTGAATTTGCCGCGGCTGGGGGACGGCGGCTGGGGACGTGGCTGGGAGCTAGGTCGCCCCCAGGGGCCAACCTAGCGCCTGTTCGCCCCCAGGACGCTTTTTTTCGGCGCACTGGGGGCTGAACGGCTGGAGATGCTCTTAGTCGGCAAACATTTTGGCTATCATCATGCCATATACATGCGCTTGGTCGGCCCGGGATAATATCTAGTGACACCAACACCGTGTTCCATGCTCCCAATTTTTAAAAATGTCAAATTTAAATGTCTTGAAATAATTGAATTATTTTGTGGATGTTCAGAAGACATGTGTGTACAGCTCTTAAGAAATTCAGATAAAAATGAATTTTGATTTTATTTTTTTATGGATTGTAGACATGTGTCTTGCAAACATTCACAAAAAAAGCGAAATATTTTCACACACTTAATTTTTTTTAAGTGGGCATCTTAGTGTTAGTACGTATCGCTCATACTTTGCCGGGTTGGCCGGTTAGCCTGCAGCGAAGTCGGGCTAGCAAGCTGCACCTGCAGCTAGTGTGGTCGATGAACAGGCATGCATGTTTACACGATGGATGGGTACGTAGAAAAACGAGGAGCTTTGTGCCCACGCTCATTCACGGGACGTACGTGTTCGTCTTTCCTTCTCTTTTTAACCAAGCAAGCTAGCTTATATTCCAATTTTCTAAGAAGAACATCCTAGACTTAATTTGTGAGTGAACACGATGGATGGTTAAGAGACCAGCAGGTTGACACTCACATGCACACGTAGGCATGCATGCGGTGTTGACCGGCACCGGCTCATCCGCAAACCCAACGGCTCCCTTACTTAACGGACGGAGTCATTTCTAGGGCTTCATGGTTTGTCCCAGTGTTCATGGTTTGTCATTTCTAACGGCTCCATTACTTAACGGAGTCATTTCTAGGATTTCAAACATTTCTTTTACGAACCTTCAATTATTTCAGTCACACTTTGAAACGCAAAGACGCATTCTTTTGATCCAAACATTTTCAATTATTTCACTCGCTTTCTCTATTGTTTCAAAATATTTAAATGTAATTCATAAATATTCACACATTTTGGTCACATCTTAATTAACTTCAGATACATTCCATATACATTTCACATGAATTTGGTTTAATTCAGTTCAGTCGGTTTTACTGTTATTCCTGAATCCACCTGAAAATAATTAAAGTTGTGTGAAACCATGTGACATTTTTTTAAATTGATTGAAGTATAAATTAAATAGTTGAAATTTAGGACCTTACTTGCAAAATATATTTGCTGTTTTTTAGAAGACAATGGGCGACACTGAAAATAATTCCAAAAATATGAATAAAATGATTTACTTTGAAATATCACTAAAATAACGAAAAAAAATGAAAAAATCACATTTTTTGAAATGAAAAAAATTGGTACCTGCACGACATGTTTCTGAAATTCATTTGCAATATTATTGAAACAACAAAATCTCAAATATATCCAAAGAATGGCCTAGTTCTGAAGGTCTTATCATAAGAAATTTTAATGTATACACACCACAGGTTAGCGTCAGGCAACTTCCTAGCACTAGTAGAAAACAGGGCTTTGGTCCAGGCCGGGTCCGTCCATTAGTCCCGGTTCAGTCCAGAACCGGGACCAATGGGGGCATTGGTCCCGGTTCGTGAACCCAGGAGGCCGGCCGGGCCACGTGGGCCGTTGGTCCCGGTTCATCTGGACCTTTTGGTCCCGGTTGATGGGATGAACCAGGACCAATGGGCCTCGCTCCTGGCCCACCACCATTGGTCCCGGTTGGTGGCTTGAACCGGGACCAAAGGCTCCCCTTTAGTCCTGGTTCATGCCACCAACCGGGACCAATGAAGTGCCTATAGATACCCCCTCGCGTAAGAGCAGAGCACACTGCTCTGTTTTTTTCTGACCGAGGGGGAGAGGGCTTAGTGGTGCTCTAGCTCACCTCCTATGCACACAAGGTGTTCGATGGAATGCCCGAGCCACACTACTTAAGCTTTCTCCTCTCCAAGCTCGACCTCTAAGCTCCATTTTCCACAATATTTGTCTAGGTTTAGCGGTCCGTCACGCCCCGTCCCCGTCTTCACCGCCGTCGATCACCCGCGCCGAGCTCATCGCCGGCACCACCGTGGTGAGCCTCTTGTTCTTATCTTCTTTCTGAAAGATAAAATATTCTTACTTGTATGTTTACATAGATATTTGTATTATTTTCTTACTTTTATTATTGCATCTTATATAGTGCGATGGTTTTGGTATCCGCCCCCGTCGTCCCTCGTCCTGTCTATGATTCGGATGTGGTATATATATTATCTTTATAACTATTGGTTCATTTATTGTTTATGAAAATTATGCCAACCAACGTGACATAGATTTTATTTATGTAGGATGTATGTGAATCGGAAATGCCAACCGACCCTATTGTCGAGAGGTTAAATTTAGTTGAAGAAGAAAACAATTTGTTGAAGGAAAAAATAAAAAAATTGAGGAGGAGAAGATGATATTGGAGTTGCATGTTGCGGATGTCATCGATGATCACAATATCAAGATGGATGCAATGCGCTTGAAGATTAGAAAGATTAGAAAATATGCCATTCATACCGAGGCTTGGTATCATTATGTCGTTGGATCAATTGTTACCTTGGTTGCGATTATGATCGCATTTGTTTTCGCATTGAAATGTTTTACATAGTTTCAATGTATGGTTTAATTAATTAGATGCTCTGGAGAGCTATATGTTGTTAGATGAGAAGTATGTATGCACTTTTGTTTTAATATGATGATGAACTTCTATTAATTTGGACACTTAATTATATATAATGCACGCAGATGAACCGGGAATGGATGTACGGTGACAGACACACCTGCAAATACATTAAGGGCGTGCATGAGTTTCTCGATGCGGCTGAGGCAAACAAGCAGAATGGTTTTATGTGTTGTCCATGCACTAAATGTGGGAATACGAGGTCTTACTCTAACCGGAAAATCCTTCACTCCCACCTGCTTTATAAGGGTTTCATGCCACACTATAATGTTTGGATGAGGCACGGAGAAATAGGGGTTATGATGGAAGATGGCGAAGAAGAAGAGTACGATGACAACTATGTGCCCCCTGAATACGGTGATGCTACAACGGGGGGAGCTGGTGAAGATCAAGAGGAACCAGACGATGTGCCCAATGATGCTGCAACGGGTGAAGCTACTGAAGATCAAGAGGAACCAGAGGATGTGTCCGATGATGATGATCTCCGCCGGGTCATTGTCGATGCAAGGACGCAATGCGAAAGTCAAAAGGAGAAGCTGAAGTTCGACCGCATGTTAGAGGATCACAAAAAAGGGTTGTACCCCAATTGCGAAGATGGCAACACAAAGCTCGGTACCGTACTGGAATTGCTGCAGTGGGAGGCAGAGAATGCTGTGGCTGACAAAGGATTTGAGAAGCTACTGAAAATATTGAAGAAGATGTTGGGTTTCGTAGTAATTTCAAAAAAATTCCTACGCTCACGCAAGATCATGGTGATACATAGCAACGAGAGGGAGAGTATGATCTATGTACCCTTGTAGATCGACAACGGAAGCATTTGGTTGATGTAGTCGTACGTCTCCACGGCCCGACCGATCAAGCACCGAAACTACGGCACCTCCGAGTTCTAGCACACGTTCAGCTTGATGACGATCCCCGGAATCCAATCCAGCAAAGTGTCGGGGAAGAGTTCCGTCAGCACGACAGCGTGGTGATGATCTTGATGTACTACCGTCGCAGGGCTTCGCCTAAGCACCGCTACAATATTATCGAGGACTATGGTGGAAGGGGGCACCGCACACGGCTAAGAGTATGATCACGTGGATCAACTTGTGTCTCTAGGGGTGCCCCTGCCTTCGTATATAAAGGTTCAAGGGAGGGGGGCCGGCCGGCCAAGGTGTGGCGCGCCAGGAGGAATAGGATTCGTGGGGTGGGAAAAGAGAGAGAGAAGGAGGGGGCGCCGGCCCCCTCTCTCCTTGTCCTATTTGGACTAGGGGTGAGGGGCGCGCGGCCCAGCCCTGGCTGCCTCTTCTCTTCTTCCACTAAGGCCCACTAAGGCCCATATACCTCCCGGGGGGTTCCGGTAACCTCCCGGTACTCCGGTAAAATCCCGATTTCACCCGGAACACTTCCGATATCCAAACATAGGCTTCCAATATATCAATCTTTATGTCTCGACCATTTTGAGACTCCTCGTCATGTTCGTGATCACATCCGGGACTCCGAACAACCTTCGGTACGTCAAAATGCATAAACTCATAATATAACTGTCATCGTAACCTTAAGCGTGCGGACCCTACGGGTTCGAGAACAATGTAGACATGACCGAGACACGTCTCCGGTCAATAACCAATAGCGGAACCTGGATGCTCATATTGGCTCCTACATATTCTACGAAGATCTTTTATTGGTCGGACCGCATAACAACATATGTTGTTCCCTTTGTCATCGGTATGTTACTTGCCCGAGATTCGATCGTCGGTATCCTATACCTAGTTCAATCTCATTACCGGCAAGTCTCTTTACTCGTTCTGTAATACATCATCCCGCAACTAACTCATTAGTAGCAATGCTTGCAAGGCTTAAGTGATGTGCATTACCGAGAGGGCCCAGAGATACCTCTCCGACAATCGGAGTGACAAATCTTAATCTCAAAATATGCCAACCCAACATGTACCTTTGGAGACACCTGTAGAACTCCTTTATAATCACCCAGTTACGTTGTGACGTTTGGTAGCACACAAAGTGTTTCTCTGGAAAACGGGAGTTGCATAATCGCATAGTCATAGGAACATGTATAAGTCATGAAGAAAGCAATAGCAACATACTAAACGATCGGGTGCTAAGCTAATGGAATGGGTCATGTCAATCAGATCATTCAACTAATGATGTGATCATGTTAATCAAATGACAACTCTTTGTCCATGGTTAGGAAACATAACCATCTTTGATTAACAAGCTAGTCTAGTAGAGGCATACTAGTGACACTCTGTTTGTCTATGTATTCACACATGTATTATGTTTCCGGTTAATACAATTCTAGCATGAATAATAAGCTTTTATCATGATATAAGGAAATAAATAATAACTTTATTATTGCCTCTAGGGCATATTTCCTTCAGTCTCCCACTTGCACTAGAGTCAATAATCTAGATTACACATTAATGATTCTAACACCCATGGAGCCTTGGTGTTGATCATGTTTTGCTCGTGGAAGAGGCTTAGTCAACGGGTCTGCAACATTCAGATCCGTATGTATCTTGCAAATCTCTATGTCTTCCACCTGGACTAGATCCCGGATGGAATTGCAGCGTCTCTTGATGTGCTTGGTTCTCTTGTGAAATCTGGATTCCTTCGCCAAGGCAATTGCACCAGTATTGTCACAAAAGATTTTCATTGGACCCGATGCACTAGGTATGACACCTAGATCGGATATGAACTCCTTCATCCAGACTCCTTTATTCGCTGCTTCCGAAGCAGCTATGTATTCCGCTTCACACGTAGATCCCGCCACGACGCTTTGTTTAGAACTGCACCAACTGACAGCTCCACCATTTAATGTAAACACGTATCCGGTTTGTGATTTAGAATCGTCCGGATCAGTGTCAAAGCTTGCATCAACGTAACCGTTTACGATGAGCTCTTTGTCACCTCCATATACGAGAAACATATCCTTAGTCCTTTTTAGGTACTTCAGGATGTTCTTGACCGTTGTCCAGTGATCCACTCCTGGATTACTTTGGTGCATCCCTGCTAGACTTATAGCAAGGCACACATCAGGTCTGGTACACAACATTGCATACATGATAGAGCCTATGGCTGAAGCATAGGGAACATCTTTCATCTTCTCTCTATCTTCTGCAGTGGTCGGGCATTGAGTCCGACTCAACTTCACACCTTGTAACACAGGCAAGAACCCTTTCTTTGCTTGATCCATTTTGAACTTCTTCAAAATCTTGTCAAGGTATGTGCTTTGTGGAAGTCCAATTAAACGTCTCGATCTATCTCTATAGATCTTTATGCCTAATATGTAAGCAGCTTCACCGAGGTCTTTCATTGAAAAACTCTTATTCAATTATCCCTTTATGCTATCCAGAAATTCTATATCATTTCCAATCAGTAATATGTCATCCACATATAATATCAGAAATGCTACAGAGCTCCCACTCACTTTCTTGTAAATACAGGCTTCTCCAAAAGTCTGTATAAAACCAAATGCTTTGATCACACTATCAAAGCGTTTATTCCAACTCCGAGAGGCTTGCACCAGTCCATAAATGGATCGCTGGAGCTTGCATACTTTGTTAGCTCCCTTTGGATCGACAAAACCTTCCGGTTGCATCATATACAACTCTTCTTCAAGAAATCCATTCAGGAATGCAGTTTTGACATCCATCTGCCAAATTTCATAATCATAAAATGCGGCAATTGCTAACATGATTCAGACAGACTTAAGCATCGCTACGGGTGAGAAGGTCTCATCGTAGTCAATCCCTTGAACTTGCCGAAACCCTTTTGCGACAAGTCGAGCTTTGTAGACAGTAATATTACCGTCGGCGTCAGTCTTCTTCTTGAAGATCCATTTATTCTCAATTGCTTGCCGATCATTGGGCAAGTCAACCAAAGTCCATACTTTGTTCTCATATATGGATCCCATCTCAGATTTCATGGCTTCAAGCCATTTTGCAGAATCTGGGGTCACCATCGCTTCTTCATAGTTCGTAGGTTCATCATGATCTAGTAGCATGACTTCCAGAACAGGATTACCGTACCACTCTGGTGCGGATCTCACTCTGGTTGATCTACGAGGTTCAGTAGTATCTTGTTCTGAAGTTTCATGATCATTATCATTAGCTTCCTCACTAATTGGTGTAGGTGTCACAGAAACAGTTTTCTGTGATGCACTACTTTCCAATAAGGGAGCAGGTACAGTTACCTCGTCAAGTTCTACTTTCCTCCCACTCACTTCTTTCGAGAGAAACTCCTTCTCTAGAAAGTTTCCGAACTTAGCAACAAAAGTCTTGCCTTCGGATCTGTGATAGAAGGTGTATCCAATAGTCTCCTTTGGATATCCTATGAAGACACATTTCTCCGATTTGGGTTCGAGCTTATCAGGTTGAAGCTTTTTCACATAAGCATCGCAGCCCCAAACTTTCAGAAACGACAACTTTGGTTTCTTGCCAAACCATAGTTCATAAGGCGTCGTCTCAACGGATTTTGATGGTGCCCTATTTAACGTGAATGCGGCCGTCTCCAAAGCATAACCCCAAAACGATAGCGGTAAATCAGTAAGAGACATCATAGATCGCACCATATCTAGTAAAGTACGATTACGACGTTCGGACACACCATTACGCTGTGGTGTTCCAGGTGGCGTGAGTTGCAAAACTATTCCGCATTGTTTCAAATGTACACCAAACTCGTAACTCAAATATTCTCCTCCACGATCAGATCGTAGAAACTTTATTTTCTTGTTACGATGATTTTCAACTTCACTCTGAAATTCTTTGAACTTTTCAAACGTTTCAGACTTATGTTTCATTAAGTAGATATACCCATATCTGCTTAAATCATCTGTGAAGGTGAGGAAATAATGATATCCGCCACGAGCCTCAATATTCATCGGACCACATACATCTGTATGTATGATTTCCAACAAATCTGTTGCTCTCTCCATAGTACCGGAGAACGGAGTTTTAGTCATCTTGCCCATGAGGCACGGTTCGCAAGTACCAATTGATTCATAATCAAGTGGTTCCAAAAGTCCATCAGTATGGAGTTTCTTCATGCGCTTTACACCGATATGACCTAAACGGCAGTGCCACAAATAAGTTGCACTATCATTATCAACTCTGCATCTTTTGGCTTCAACATTATGAATATGTGTGTTACTACAATCGAGATTCAATAAGAATAGACCACTCTTCAAGGGTGCATGACCATAAAAGATATTACTCATATAAATAGAACAACCATTATTCTCTGATTTAAATGAATAACCGTCTCGCATCAAACAAGATCCAAATATAATGTTCATGCTTAACGCTGGCACCAAATAACAATTATTTAGGTCTAATATTAATCCCGAAGGTAGATGTAGAGATAGCGTGCCGACCGTGATCACATCGACTTTGGAACCGTTTCCCACGCGCATCGTCACCTCGTCCTTAGCCAATCTTCGCTTAATCTGTAGTCCCTGTTTCGAGTTGCAAATATTAGCAACAGAACCAGTATCAAATACCCAGGTGCTACTGCGAGCATTAGTAAGGTACACATCAATAACATGTATATCACATATACCTTTGTTCACCTTGCCATCCTTCTTATCCGCCAAATACTTGAGGCAGTTCCGCTTCCAGTGACCAGTCTGCTTGCAGTAGAAGCACTCAGTTTCAGGCTTAGGTCCAGACTTGGGTTTCTTCTCTTATGCAGCAACTTGCTTGTTGTTCTTCTTGAAGTTCCCCTTCTTCTTCCCTTTGCCCTTTTTCTTGAAACTAGTGGTCTTGTTGACCATCAACACTTGATGCTCCTTTTTGATTTCTACCTCCGCAGCTTTCAGCATTGCGAAGAGCTCGGGAATAGTCTTATTCATCCCTTGCATATTATAGTTCATCACGAAGCTCTTGTAGCTTGGTGGCAGTGATTGGAGAATTATGTCAATGACGCAATCATCTGGAAGATTAACTCCCATTTGAATCAAGTGATTATTATACCCAGACATTTTGAGTATATGCTCACTGACAGAACTGTTCTCCTCCATCTTGCAGCTATAGAACTTATTGGAGACTTCATATCTCTCAATCCGGGCATTTGCTTGAAATATTAACTTCAACTCCTGGAACATCTCATATGCTCCATGACGTTCAAAACGTCGTTGAAGTCCCGGTTCTAAGCCGTAAAGCATGGCACACTGAACTATCGAGTAGTCATCAGCTTTGCTTTGCTAGACGTTCACAACATCTGGTGTTGCTCCAGCAGCAGGCCTGGCACCCAGCGGTGCTTCCAGGACGTAATTCTTCTGTGCAGCAATGAGGATAATCCTCAAGTTACGGACCCAGTCCGTGTAATTGCTACCATCATCTTTCAATTTTGCTTTCTCAAGGAACGCATTAAAATTCAACGGAACAACAGCACGGGCCATTTATCTACAATCATACATAAACAAGCAAGATACTATCAGGTACTAAGTTCATGATAAATTTAGGTTCAATTAATCATATTACGTAAAGAACTCCCACTTAGATAGACATCCCTCTAATCCTCTAAGTGATTACATGATCCAAATCAACTAAACCATGTCCGATCATCACGTGAGATGGAGTAGTTTCATTGGTGAACATCACTATGTTGATCATATCTACTATATGATTCACGCTCGACCTTTCGGTTTCCATGTTCCGATGCCATATCTGTATATGCTTGGCTCGTCAAGTATAACCTGAGTATTCCGTGTGTGCAACTGTTTTGCACCCGTTGTATTTGGACGTAGAGCCTATCACACCCGATCATCACGTGGTGTCTCAGCACGAAGAACTTTCGCAACGGTGCATACTCAGGGAGAACACTTCTTAATAATTTAGTGAGAGATCATCTTATAATGCTACCGTCAATCAAAGCAAGATAAGATGCATAAAAGATAAACATCACATGCAATCAATATAAGTGATATGATATGGCCATCATCATCTTGTGCTTGTGATCTCCATCTTCGAAGCACCGTCATGATCACCATCGTCACCGGCGCGACACCTTGATCTCCATCGTAGCATCGTTGTCGTCTCGCCAATCTTATGCTTCCACGACTATCGCTACTGCTTAGTGATAAAGTAAAGCATTACAGCGCGATTGCATTGCATACAATAAAGCGACAACCATATGGCTCCTGCCAGTTGCCGATAACTCGGTTACAAAACATGATCATCTCATACAATAAAATTTAGCATCATGTCTTGACCATATCACATCACAACATGCCCTACAAAAACAAGTTAGACGTCCTCTACTTTGTTGTTGCATGTTTTCCGTGGCTGCTATGGGCTTAAGCAAGAACCAATCTTACCTACGCATCAAAACCACAACGATAGTTTGTCAAGTTGGTGCTGTTTTAACCTTCGCAAGGACCGGGCGTAGCCACACTTGGTTCAACTAAAGTTGGAGAAACTGTCACCCGCAAGCCACCTATGTGCAGAGCACGTCGGGAGAACCGGTCTCGCGTAAGCGTACGCGTAATGTCGGTCCAGGCCGCTTTGTCCAACAATACGCCGAACCAAAGTATGACATGTTGGTAAGCAGTATGACTTATATCGCCCACAACTCACTTGTGTTCTACTCGTGCATATAACATCAACATATAAAACCTAGGCTCGGATGCCACTGTTGGGTTTCGTAGTAATTTCAAAAAAATTCCTACGCTCACGCAAGATCATGGTGATGCATAGCAACGAGAGGGGAGAGTATGATCTACGTACCCTTGTAGATCGACAACGGAAGCGTTTGGTTGATGTAGTCGTACGTCTCCACGGCCCGACCGATCAAGCACCGAAACTACGGCACCTCCGAGTTCTAGCACACGTTCAGCTCGATGACGATCCCCGGACTCCGATCCAGCAAAGTGTCGGGGAAGAGTTCCGTCAGCACGACGGCGTGGTGACAATCTTGATGTACTACCGTCGCAAGGCTTCGCCTAAGCACCGCTACAATATTATTGAGGACTATGGTGGAAGGGGGCACCGCACACGGCTAAGAGTATGATCACGTGGATCAACTTGTGTCTCTAGGGGTGCCCTTGCCTCCGTATATAAAGGTTCAAGGGAGGGGGGCCGGCCGGCCAAGGTGTGGCGCGCCAGGAGGAGTCCTACTCCCTCTGGGAGTAGGACTCCCCCCTTTCCTAGTTGGAATAGGATTCGTGGGGTGGGAAAAGAGAGAGAGAGAGAGAAGGAGGGGGGTGCCGGCCCCCTCTCTCCTTGTCCTATTCGGACTAGGGGTGAGGGGCGCGCGGCCCAGCCCTGGCTGCCTCTTCTCTTCTTCCAGTAAGGCCCATATACCTCCCGGGGGGTTCCGGTAACCTCCCGGTACTCCGGTAAAATCCCGATTTCACCTGGAACACTTCCGATATCCAAACATAGGCTTCCAATATATCAATCTTTATGTCTCGACCATTTCGAGACTCCTCGTCATGTCCGTGATCACATCCGGGACTCCGAACAACCTTCGGTACATCAAAATGCATAAACTCATAATATAACTGTCATCGTAACCTTAAGCGTGCGGACCCTACGGGTTCGAGAACAATGTAGACATGACCGAGACACGTCTCCGGTCAATAACCAATAGCGGAACCTGGATGCTCATGTTGGCTCCTACATATTCTACGAAGATCTTTTATCGGTCAGACCGCATAACAACATATGTTGTTCCCTTTGTCATCGGTATGTTACTTGCCCGAGATTCGATCGTCGGTATCCTATACCTAGTTCAATCTCGTTACCGGCAAGTCTCTTTACTCGTTCTGTAATACATCATCCCGCAACTAACTCATTAGTTGCAATGCTTGCAAGGCTTAAGTGATGTGCATTACCGAGAGGGCCCAGAGATACCTCTCCGACAATCGGAGTGACAAATCCTAATCTTGAAATACGCCAACCCAACATGTACCTTTGGAGACACCTGTAGAGCTCCTTTATAATCACCCAGTTACGTTGTGACGTTTGGTAGCACACAAAGTGTTCCTCTGGCAAACGGGAGTTGCATAATCTCATAGTCATAGGAACATGTATAAGTCATGAAGAAAGCAATAGCAACATACTAAACGATCGGGTGCTAAGCTAATGGAATGGGTCATGTCAATCAGATCATTCAACTAATGATGTGATCCTGTTAATCAAATGACAACTCTTTGTCCATGGTTAGGAAACATAACCATCTTTGATTAACAAGCTAGTCTAGTAGAGGCATACTAGTGACACTCTGTTTGTCTATGTATTCACACATGTATTATGTTTCCGGTTAATACAATTCTAGCGTGAATAATAAACTTTTATCATGATATAAGGAAATAAATAATAACTTTATTATTGCCTCTAGGGCATATTTCCTTCAAAAGAAGCTTCCAAAGGATAACGAATTGCCCGACAGTACATACGCAGCAAAGAAGGTCATATGCCCTCTAGGATTGGAGGTGGAGAAGATAAATGCATGCCCTAATGACTGCATCCTCTACCGCGGTGCATACAAGAATCTGAACGCATGCCCGGTATGCGGTGCATTGCGGTATAAGATCAGACGAGATGACCCTGGTGATGTTGACGGCGAGCCCCCCAGGAAGAGGGTTCCTGCGAAGATGATGTGGTATGCTCCTATAATACCACGGTTGAAACGTCTGTTCAGAAACGAAGAGCATGCCAAGTTGATGCGATGGCACATTGAGAACCGAAAGAAAGATGGGAAGTTGAGAGCACCCGCTGACGGGTCGCAGTGAAGAAAAATCGAGAGAAAGTACTAGGATGAGTTTGCAAAGGACCCAAGGAATGTATGGTTTGCTTTAAGCGCGGATGGCATTAATCCTTTCGGGGAGCAGAGGAGCAATCACGGCACCTGGCCCGTGACTCTATGTATGTATAACCTTCCTCCTTGGATGTGCATGAAGCGGAAGTTCATTATGATGCCAGTTCTCATCCAAGGCCCTAAGCAACCCGGCAACGACATTGATGTGTACCTAAGGCCATTAGTTGAAGAACTTTTACAGCTGTGGAATGGAAACAGTGTACGTACGTGGGATGAGCACAGACAGGAGGAATTTAACCTTAAGGCGTTGCTGTTCGTGACCATCAACGATTGGCCCGCTCTGAGTAACCTTTCAGGATAGACAAACAAAGGATACCACGCATGCACGCACTGTTTAGATGACACTGAAAGTATATACCTGGACAAATGCAGGAAGAATGTGTACCTGGGCCATCGTCGATTTCTTCCGACCAACCATCAATGCTGAAAGAAAGGCAAGCATTTCAAAGGCGAGGAAGATCACCGGAAGAAGCCCTCCATGCGTACCGGTGATCACGTACTTGCTATGGTCAATGATTTACACGTAATCTTTGGAAAGGGTCCCGGTGGACTAGCTGATCCGAATGACGCTGAGGGACACGCACCCATGTGGAAGAAGAAATCTATATTTTGGGACCTACCCTACTGGAAAGACCTAGAGGTCCGCTCTTCAATCGACGTGATGCACGTGACGAAGAACCTTTGTGTGAACCTGCTAGGCTTCTTGGGCGTGTATGGGAAGACAAAAGATACACCTGAGGCACGGGAGGACCTGCAACGTTTGCACGAAAAAGACGGCATGCCTCCGAAGCAGTATAAAGGTCCTGCCAGCTACGCTCTTACGAAAGAAGAGAAAGAAATCTTCTTTGAATGCCTGCTCAGTATGAAGGTCACGACTGGCTTCTCGTCGAATATAAGGGAATAATAAATATGCCAGAGAAAAAGTTTCAGAACCTAAAGTCTCATGACTGCCACGTGATTATGACGCAACTGCTTCCGGTTGCATTGAGGGGGCTTCTACCGGAAAACGTCCGATTAGCCATTGTGAAGCTATGTGCATTCCTCAATGCAATCTCTCAGAAGGTGATCGATCCAGAAATCGTACCAAGGCTAAGGAGTGATGTGGCGCAATGTCTTGTCAGTTTCGAGCTGGTGTTCCCACCATCCTTCTTCAATATCATGACGCACGTCCTAGTTCATCTAGTCGACGAGATTGTCATCCTGGGGCCCGTATTTCTACACAATATGTTCCCCTTTGAGAGGTTCATGGGAGTCCTAAAGAAATATGTCCGTAACCGCGCTAGGCCAGAAGGAAGCATCTCCATGGGCCATCAAACAGAGGATGTTATCGGGTTTTGTGTTGACTTCATTCCTGGCCTTAAGAAGATAGGTCTCCCTAAATCGCGGTATGAGGGGAGACTGACTGGAAAAGGCACTCTTGGAAGAGACTCAATAATATGCAGGGACGGATATTCTTGGTCTCAAGCACACTACACAGTTCTACAGAACTCTACCTTGGTGACCCCGTATGTCGATGAACACAAGAACAGTCTGCGCTCCAAACACCCGGAGCAGTGCGACGACTGGATTACATGTGAACACATCAGGACTTTCAGCAGTTGGTTGGAAACACGTCTCAGAGGTGACAACACTGTTTGTGATGAGTTGTACTTGTTGTCCAGGGGACCATCTTTGACTGTATTGACTTACAAAGGATACGAGATAAATGGGAATACATTTTACACGATCGCCCAAGATCAAAAGAGCACCAACCAAAACAGCGGTGTCCGCTTTGATGCAGCAACCGAGAGCGGAAAGGACACATATTATGGTTACATAGTGGACATATGGGAACTTGACTACGGACCTGATTTTAAGGTCCCTTTGTTTAAGTGCAAATGGGTCAATCTGTCAGGCGGCGGGGTACAGATAGACCCACAGTACGGAATGACAACAGTGGATCTGAAAAATCTTGGGTACACTGACGAACCGTTCGTCCTAGTCAATGATGTGGCACAGGTTATCTATGTGAAGGACATGTCTACCAAACCGAGAAAAAAGAAAAGATAAGGAAGCGAATACATCATACGATGAGCCAAAGCGCCACATAGTTCTTTCAGGAAAAAGGGACATCCTGGGAGTGGACGGCAAGATAGACATGTCTAAAGATTATGAAAAGTTTCATTAAATTCCTCCCTTCAATGTTAAGGCTGACCCAAGCATCCTAATAAACAATGAAGATTATCCATGGTTACGGCGCAATAAGCAAATGACACAAGCGAAGAAAAAGTGAAGACTTTCTCCCGCAACTATTATGATGATACCATGCCAACTTTGTAACACAGGAACATACTACCATTGTCCGTTTTGTACATGCACATGCTATGTGGGTGAAATTATGATACCATGCCAACTTTCAACTTTTTCAGAGTTCATTTGAAATGCTTTAATGTCTTATGGTTCGGCCCTCGTAATACCATTATTCAAATTTTAACTATTCAAATTTGAAAACTAATGGCACTAACAGAAAGTTTATAATTTTTTCTAAAACTGATGGCACTAATAGAAAGTTTATAATTTTTCTGACCTAAAAGCAAAAAGAATTAAAAAATGCAAAAAACAAAAGAAAATAAATAATGCAAAAAAACAAAAAAAACTGGAAAAAGTAAAGTTAATCACAAACTTGTGATTCAAACAATTTTTAAAGAATTCAAATTTTAACTATTCAAATTTGAAAACTAATGGCACTAACAGAAAGTTTATAATTTTTCTAAAACTAATGGCACTAACAGAAAGTTTATAATTTTGCTCCTCGCCCCTGGCCCATGACCATTAGTCCCGGTTTGTGCCACAAACCGGGACTAAAGGGTTGGTCCTTATTGCGGGCAGAGTTTAGTCCCACCTCGCCAACCGAAGGGGGATCACACCGGTTTATAAGCCCTTCCCTCTCTGCCTTGTTGAGCTCCTCTCAAAGTGAAAATAGATGCCCTAATAGAGAAAAGTTTAACCTAAATTCATAGTGAATTTCTCTGAAATTCATAGAAATTTACTATGAATTTAAGTTGAATTTTCTCTATAAGCGCATCTATTCTCATTTTTTTAGGAAGTTAATCACAAACTTGTGATTCACACAAATTTCAAAGAATTCAAATTTTAACTATTCAAATTTGAAAACTAATGCACTAACAGAAAGTTTATAATTTTTCTAAAACTAATGGCACTAACAGAAAGTTTATAATTTTGCTAACCTAAAAGCAAACAGAATTAAAAATTAAAGCAAAAAACAAAAGAAAATAAATAATGCAAAAAACAAATCAAAAAAACAGGAAAAAAACTATTTTTATAGTAAAGTTAATCACAAAATAAAATAAATAAAGCAACAAAGAAAACAAAAAACTAAAAAAGTGTTTTCAAATTTGAAAACTAATGGCACTAACAGAAAGTTTATAATTTTTCTAAAACTAAAAGCAAAAAGAATAAAAAAATAAAGCAAAAAACAAAAGAAAATAAATAATGCAGAAAACAAAACAAAAAAACTGGAAAAAAATAGCAACAATAAGTATTTTGTTGTAAGTAGAAACAAAATAAAATAAATAAAGCAACAAAGAAAACAAAAAACAAAAAAGTGTTTTCAAATTTGAAAACTAATGGCATTAACAAAAAGTTTATAATTTTTCTAAAACTAAAAGCATAAAGAATTAAAAAATAAAGCAAAAAACAAAAGAAAATAAATAAATAAAGCAACAAAAAACAAAAAAATGCCACCTACTGGGCCCCCACGGCCTGAATACGACTAGAAACCCATCCAAGGGCCAGGATTCAGGCCCGCAGGAGGCCCAGTAGGCCCACAGGCATAGCAGTGACAATTAGGCCCGTAAGCCTGCAATGGAGAGAAGCTCGAGAGGGGTGCGGCAGTGGGGCTTATAAACCACTGCGCACCCCTCTCAACTAGCGAGGTGGGACTAAACTTTCGATGCCGCAGCCGCACAAGGCCTTTGGTCCCGGTTGGTGGCACCAACCGGGACTAAAGGGTGCATTGGTCACGGTTCGTGGCACAAACCATGACCAATGCCCCCCTTTAGTCCCGGTTGGTGCCACCAACCGAGACCAAAGGCCGCCGCTTCCCGCCCTTTGGGCTGCTGAAAAGAGGCCTTTGGTCCCGGTTAGTGGCACCAACCGGGACTAAAGGGGTGCATTGGTCACGATTTGTGCCACGAACCGTGACCAATGCTCCGTCTATATAAGCCACCCTTGTGAAAATTTTGGTTCAGTTCTTCGATCCCGCCCCGACGACGCCGACAGGCTACTCGTGCTAGCCGTCGCCGCCCCGAGGTCGTCGTCGCCGTCACTGCCCGCTCCTCGTCGCCGCCGCCGCCCACTCCTCGAGCTCGCGCCGCCCTCGAGCCCGCGCCGCCCTCGAGCCCGCGCCGCCCCGGAGCTCGCCGTCGTCCCTGAGCCCTCCTCCCCGAGCTCACGCCGCCCCTCGAGCTCGTCGTCGTCCCCAAGCCTGCGCCGCCCCGAGCCCGTGCCGTCCCCGATCTCGCCGTCGTCCCCGAGCCCGTGCCGCCCTCGCCGCCCTCCTCCCCGAGCCATCCGCCGCCCTCGCCGCCACCCTCGCCGACGCCCTCGCCGCCCCCGCCGTCGCCCTCGCCGGTCAACCTCGCTGCTGTGAGCCGCCGCCACCCCGGTTTATCATTTTTTTCATTTTTTTTGTTCATATATATAATGTATATATGTATGTGGCTATATGTATGTATAGATGTTCATATATGTGTATTTTTTTTGTTCAGAGCATTTTTTGTTCATATATGTATTTTTTTGTTTATGTGTATTATTTTTTTTGTTCATAGCATTTTTTTGTTCATATTTTTTTCATAGCATTATTTCCATGTATATATGTATGTGGCTATGTATGTATAGATGGATAGCATTTTTTCCATGTATGCATGTCATTGTCGATATACCCCCTCCCCGTTAACTTTGACAGGAGGGGGGGTCAATATAACCCTCCCCGATAACTTCGACATGAGGGGGGGTCGATATACCCCCTCCCTGATAACTTCGACATGAGGGGGGGTCGAGAACTAGTTTAGGGGGTCGAGGGTTGAGAACTAGTTTAGGGGGTCAAGGGTCGAGAACGTCGGACATTCATGAGAGAGGCGAGGAAGAAGGGGAAGAAGAGGGAGAAGAAGAGGAGAGGAAGAAGAGGAAGTCTTCTCCTCTATTCTTTCTTCTCTTCTTTTTTCTTCTTCTTCCTATATGTATTAGTTTTTTTATTTAGGTTGTTAATTAGTATATATTAATTTTTTTTCATATATGTATGGATGCATGTGATATGTATGTATGTATCGGGTATGTCGTTGTCGATATACCCCCTACCCAATAACTTCGACATGAGGGGGTCGAGAGGGGGTCTAGGATCACCGAGGGGTCGAGGGTCGTCGAACATGAGAAGAAAAAGAGGATAAAAAAGAAGAGGAAGAAGAAAAAAAGAGGAGAAGAAAGAATATAGGAGTTCTTCTCCTCTATTCTTTCTTCTCCTCTCTTTTTTTTCTTCTTATTCTTCTTCCTCTTTTTTTCTCGGGAACGAGGGTCGTTGAGGGTCACCGAGCGGTAGAGGAAACCCTAAATAGCAAGTATCATCGGTGTGAGATACATGTGGTCGTCGGTGTCGGACAGTACATCCACGTCCCACAAGTGACGCGGGCTTCGACGCCCACGTCACTTGTGGGACGTGGATGTAGTGTCCGACACCGACGGCCACATGTATCTCACACCCATGATACTTGCTATTTAGGGTTTCCTCTATCGTTCGGCGACCCTGACCCTCGACGACCCTCGTTTCCGATAAAAAAAGAGGAAGAAGAAGAAAAAAGAGGAGAGGAAAGATTTCTTCTTCTCTTTTTTTTCTTCTTCTTCTTCTTCCTCTTTATTTTATTGGGGACGAGGGTCGTTGAGGGTCAGGGTCGCCGAGCGGTAGGGGAAACCCTAAATAGCAAGTATCGTCCGTGTGAGATACATGTGGCCGTCGGTGTCGGACAGTACATCCACATCCCACAAGTGACGCGGGCTTCGACGCCCACGTCACTTGTGGGACGTGGATGTAGTGTCCGACACCGACGGCCACATGTATCTCACACCCACGATACTTGCTATTTACGGTTTCCTCTACCGCTCGGTGACCCTCGATGACCCTCGTTCCCGATAAAAAAAGAGGAAGAAGAAGAATTACTCCTCTATTCTTTCTTCTCCTCTTTTTCTTCTTCTTCCTCTTCTTCTTTTATCCTTGAAGCGTTGTCGAGGCCACCCCAAACCCTAGAGAAGCAGCGTCGAGGCCACCCCAAACCCTAGAGAAGCAGCATCGAGGCCACTAATTAATATTAGTTCTACGTTTGCCACTAATATATCCATCTGTCATGTTTGAATAATAATTGCCATATTGTCAATATTTGTAGAAACTATGGACACCGCCCGAGACGAAGTACAAGAAGAGTTGTTGGGGGACATAATCGCACGAGAAAGTGATGTCGTCTGCTCGTTGTTTCTCAACGACACCGATGGTCTGGAAGCAGCTGGCTATGATTATGATGGCTCCGGTGACCTAATGCCGGTGCAAGAAGGAGACCGTGAGGACGGCTCCAGTGACCCAAGGCCGGTGCAAGAAGGAGACCGTGATGACGTCTTCGGTGACCGAACCGAGTCCGGCCAGGTATATATATTAGTTAAGCTTCTGCTGACTAGCTAATTGATGCATTCATTGTTTTGGTATGTACACATATTAATTAAGTCTTTGTTCTTTTTTCTAGCCCTCCGGATCGAGCACAACTTCGGTAAAGAGACGAGGCCCGAAGAAAAAGTTGAGCTCGGATGAAAAGTTTGAGATCATAGCAATCGCGCCCGACGGCCAACCGATTGAACCCCTCCGGACAAAGAGCGCATTTGTTGCTCAGTGCGGGGTTTTGGTTAGGGACAAGATCCCGATCAGCATCCAGCAATGGTTAAAGCCGGCTACAGAAGACCCTGAGGTGTCTTATGTCAATGATATGCAGAAAAATGATCTTTGGACTGAGCTGAAGTCAAATTTCACCCTACCGCCAGAGGATGATCCAGAGAAGCCAGTTAAAGAGCAATTAATCAAGTCTTTTGCTCTTAAGAGGATGGCAGAACTATTCAGGAGGTGGAAGAAAGAGCTGAATAAGTTTGTCGAAAATAAAGAGACACCAGAATTCAAGGGCAGATATGAGAAGATCAGAGATCACTGGCCCGCATTTGTGGCCCACAAGACATCGGAAAAGAGTAAGAAGATGTCGGCGACAAACAAGCAAAATGCTGCGAAGAAGAAGCATCACCATCGCACGGGGTCAGGTGGCTACCTCGTAGCCCGGCCTAAGTGGGCCAAGACTGAGAATGATCTGGTTGATAAAGGGATCGAACCAGAGACAATTAACTGGCCAGACCGTTGCCGGACTTGGTTCTTCGGGGCTGGCGGAACCTTGGACCCTGTAACAGGGAAGTGCATTTGGACGAACAATCAAATGGACATACCAGTCAGGAAGCTTCAGCAGTATATCGAAGCAGCGTAGCAAGGGACGTTCTTTCCAGACAGAGAGAACGACGAGCTCACAATGGCCCTCGGGAATCCTGAGCACCCTGGACGGACACGAGGCACGCCAGGCTCCATTCCATGGAAGGTTGGGTTTCCGGACGCAGGCGGTTACAAATCCCAGGAGAGGAGGAAAAAATTGCAGCAGACCCAAATGCAGGCACTGCAAGCAAGGCTACAAGCGATAGAGGAACAAGAAGCAAATCACAGCAAACGTACTGCCGAAGCTTCCCCCAAAGCTACCCTGCCATCTCAGCGGAGAAGTAGCGTGGCGTCCACTGAGCTGCTTCAGCCGGAGCATGCCTTGACGGCTCCTGCCAGCTATCCCGTGGATGCTATCACGGAGTCTCAAAATTGCTACCTTATGACGCAATGGATGAATTTGAAGGTCAAGGCGGCTGTTGGCTCTGTTTATCCTACTGAACCCGGTGCAACTTTTCACTGCCGGCCGATTCCAGAAGGATATGCTAGGGTGATGGTGGATGAAATAACGGAGGGATTTGTGGACCTCCAGCTTGACCACCCTACCAGTGAAGGGGAGACTAGGCTGGGGTCTGCTCTGAAGACTCCATGCCTATGGAGGAAGGAGCTCATCAACCTTCCGAACTGGACGCCTCCGCCTCCTCCTCCTCCTCCGGCAAGTCAGGGCACTCCGCCTCCTCCACCGCCTCCTCCTCCGGTGAGTCAGGGCACTCCGCCTCCTCCATCGCCTCCTCCTCCGGTGAGTGACGATCAGGGCACTCGACTGGCTCCTTCTACGGCGTGTGGCGGCACTCCGCCTCCTTCTTCGCCTGTGCCGACGCGCCCGAGTAGCCAGCCTCCTCCTTCTCCGCCTCGTCAGCAAGGGCGGAAGAGACCTGCCGCCGCTCCGGCTGCTCCGGCGCGTCGTAGTCCTTCTCCTCCGCCTCGTAAGCAAGTAAAGAAGACAACCGCTCCGTCTGCTCTGCCGGCGTCTAGCAGTACAGCCAGAGGCGGGAGGAAATACAGATTCAGTCCTTCTCTGAAGACTCCAGAGAAGTTACCATACAAGAGGACCCCGGAGGAGAACGCCGAGATCGCACGAGAAGAAGTGAGGAACTACTTTGAAGGGGTGAAAGCAAAGAAACATCCACCTCCGGAGGAGAAGATAGATCCGATGAAAGCGAAGCGCACTCTGGCTGCCCTGACAAAACCACCCAAGTCTCCGCCGAAAGGAAACTATGAGCGCATTATTGGAAAGGAATTTGCCGAAGCGGAGCGGTCGGGAAGTACTGTCAGTGATCAAAGGCTGAAAGAACGACGAGCTGGGAAACAAATTGCCCAGCTCGGCGAACAAGCGAAGCAATCATGCCCCCCGCTCAAGGTGCCTAGCGACAACGTCGCTAATGATCCGAGGATGGTGCCCGGTTATAGCAATCTTGGCGATTACCTACCCGACAATGTACATTATGATTTCATGGAGGTGCAGATACAAAGATACGAGTACGGGAAGCCTCTCGTCAAAGATGAAAGATCTCTATCAACGATGATGCGAAGATTGCATGATTGGTACTTGAAAATCTGCAGAGACTCTGGGGGGAGGAGTACTTTGTATGTGAAAGTTAAAAAGGAGCATGACCTCGTTGGAATTGAACTGTTGCCTGTTCCATTTGAGGAGTTCTTTCAGTTTTTCAATCAATTGGCCCTCGATAAAACAACGGTCACCTGCTACTGTCTGTAAGTAGTACTACTTCTATCATTAAGTCTCTCTATATAGCTCAGCTCTTTCATTGCATGTATTTATAATCATCCTCACTATATTATGCAGATTGAAGATCGCCGAATTGAAGAAAAGACAAGTCGGTGATATTGGGTTCATTAACACATATCTCATAGATGCAACTCAGGTTAAATTTCATGCCGCAGATACCGAGGCCAACTTGCTACGATCGTTGGTAATAAATGAAAACAAAGATATAATACTCTTTCCTTACAACTTCAAGTGAGTGTTACTGTCTTGTGCGTATTCGGTTTCCCTTATATATTAGTCAAGGTTATAGTAATGTAATTGATGAGTTATGCATGCATGTGCAGTTACCACTATATTCTCCTAGAGATTAAGCTTGAGCAGGGACTAGTAACCGTCTTAGACTCAAGACGAAAAGATCCCCAGGACTATGCGGACATGACCCAAATGCTCGAGAAGTAAGTTAAATCGATCATTATCCACCATATCAGCAACTTTGTTCATTTCCTGATATATCAAGTAATTGTTTTCTTTGTCTGGCAGGGTTTGGAAAAAATTCTCCAAAAAGCTCCAGGACTCCCGAAGAAGCTGCAATTTAGACACCCGAAAGTAAGTACTATAGTAGCATGTTCCGCGCATCTCCTATTGATTCAACCGCTAGTTTCATCAATACCAGTTGGCATTCTTGCTTATCAGTTTGATTGACCTCTATTTCTTGTAAAGTGGTTGTGGCAGGAACAAGGGAATGATTTCTGTGGATACTACGTTTGCGAGTCCATCCGCCACACGACCTGTGAGCGGGGCTACACTGACGAACAATATGAAGTACGTAAATAACAACATTCACAATTTTATTTTATTACCATCATTTGTGTTGAGTTTCATTCATTCATATATATATGTATTGACCCCCTTCTTCAAATTAAATGTTTCGGAAGCGGGATGAACTCCTAGCACCAGCTCGCATGCGAGCAATTCAAGAGGAATTGGCGGCATTTTTTCTTGACCACGTGATCGCTGAAGACGGAGAATACTATGTGGACCATGAGTCTGTATGATTATATTTGTAAGAGATAATTATTGTATATATGTAGTCGGTAGTGTCGGATAGATATACGAGAACTTGTTGTTCGACCAATCTCTCGGAGAAGGAGAGGTGGTCGATATCACTTCTCTCTGTATGCATATATGTTCATGACGATCTTCTGTTTTCTTCGTTTGCTTACTAGCTAGCTAGCGTGTCTAGTCCTCTCTATATGTATGTATAGTACGTAACGTCGACCAAGCATGGACATAAGAGAGGACACTTCTCTCTATTAATTATAGCTAGCTAACACAATATATGAAACACCTAAATTAACCCCCCAAAACCCCCCACCCCCCCCCCCCCTTTCAAAAAAAACAAAAACCCCAGCCACAGAAATACTGACGCGTGGATGCCTATTGGTCCCGGTTGGTGCCACCAAGCGGGACCAAAGGGTCTCTTGCCTGGGCTCCGCGCACAGGGCACGTGGAGGCCTATCTGTCCCGGTTCTGGATTGAACCGGGACTAAAGGGACAGGGCATTAGTACCGACCCATTAGTCCCGGTTCAGGAACCGGGACAAAAGGCCCTTACGAACCGGGACAACATGCCCTTTTTCTACCAGTGTAGGCGGTCTGCGTAACGAGAGGCGACTAACGGAGATTTCGTTTCTTCCGGCAAGCCCTTCTCTCTCTCTCTCTCTCTCTCTCTCTCTCTCTCTCTCTCTCCTCATGTGGCCTTGGGCTGCCGGAGGTGGAGGGGGGACGGCTCACCGGATGGATCTGTGTACACGTAGCATAGCTAGGCTGTTTAGGTGTCTGGGTGTGGGCCCCACGGTGTCATTCTTGGTTCGGCTGGGAGGCGATGGTGCCGGAGACAACCGTGACTAGGTTGTGCATCCGGTGGTGCATCTTTTCGTCAGCTTCGTCGACGTGGGCGGTTGCAGGTCAGTTGCTTTTGTGTGTTTTGGATCGATCCTTCGATCTGATCACACTTGGTCTTCGGTGCGGTTGATGCTACTCTCCGGCGCCGTGCCCTCTTTGGACGTGGCGATGGTGAAGCTCAGTGGCTGCTATGGTGTGTCGTTCTTTTTGGAGCGACTTCAGATCAGCCGGCGAGAGAGATGTTGAAGTGTTGCCAATGATGCATGTGTCCCGCCTCCTCGCCGACGCACTGGTCTGAACCTTTGCTTGAAGACTTCCCGCTTGCAGATGGTCCGTCCACAGATTCCAATGTCAAGCCGGCTCTGGGAGAGAGCGGCGGCGGTGGGGGCGCACCCTCAGCTCGTAGCGGCGTGTGTGTCTGGTCGACTCCCCAGGGACATGAATATAATTTCTTTTTTGTTTGGAATTTGTTATATCACTAGTAATACTTAATGGATCTGGGGTGCTTCCCGTGAAAAAATAAATTTTAATGTATATAACTAGCACAAAAAGGACTTTTGGTTAAAGAGATACTCCTCCATTCTAAAATTGTCATAAATCAAATTTATTTAGGTTTGAGTTTGACCAAGTCTACAAAAATATACCGACATCTACCACACCAAAATATTAATGGATCCACTTATATGCACTGCGGTTAATTACTACTTGCTACCAATCGGTGGTTGACAGCTAATGTCTCCTCGATCGCACTCCCCCGTTATATTTCTTTACCGAGAGAGTATATGCTACTTATTGAGGTCACTTGGTGCGGTAGCAAGTAGCAACGGATGTAGCACAAAGCACTTTCACAAGAGTAAATTAACAACGCTATTTAACTACTGATGATTACACTAGCTCAAGTGACATCGATGTCAACGATGTTTATGTTGCCTCTTTGCAAGGTATGTATCAATCAAATAGCGACGATCGTAATGGTGTCTTACTAATCAAAGCAGGGCAGGGCACTAAACTTCGATATCTCAAGAGTAAAATTTGATATCTCTCTTGATCATCATTATTTCACGCTTCTAGAGTCACTTTTATGTTACCTTCCATTTTTTATTTTCCCAGCACACAACTTGCATTAGTTTTCGTTTGCCTGATCACTTGTACATTAGTTAAGGTAGGGGAGCTCATGATGCATGGGAGGGTCAATAGCAATAACATAACCTCGCCTTAGAATTAACATGTTCCCACTAGCACTATGTAGATGCATTATGCATGCATGTGGTATATTCTTCGTTGGTTAGTTCGTGATCAAAACTGCCCCTAATTAACCTAACTAACGTCTCCTTCTAGCTTCCTTATGTTAATGCAAAGAGCTGCGGGCCACATGCATGCAGATCGAGGTTCATGTGTGCTCTCCTCTAGAACGATGTTTGGTCGCACAAGTCAAACTATTATGCTGGCATCCACAAAGTTTTTACTACCTCTCTCTCAGTTTACAGGGCGTGCGCGTGCCTCTAGGTCGTTAATTTGACCAACTTAATACAAGTCATATATTACAAAAAATATACCAATATAAACTTCAGATGCTCTATTTTCAAACTGTATAATTTGTGTGTTATATAGTTTATATTAAGGTGATAAAATTGGCAACCTAGGTATACGCGTAGGACTTATAAACTGAAACGGAGATAGTATCATTTTTCGACAAAGAAGAATGTACTATTAATATCAAGATGATATTAATTATACATGGCCCACAACAATGCATTGTACATCACTCATTCGAGCTAGAAAAGCTCTACTTAATTAACTCACACATTAACACTTTGGACTCCACATTGCTTAACAAACTAATTTGATGGTCGTACAACATAATCTTCCTGGCGTGTCGCTATCATTGGGCCGACCACTAGTCGAGCAATCTTACCGCCTTAATTTTTAACTCACATGATCACCGAAAAGCAGGGAAATAAACAAGCAAGCAGATCAAATCGGCACATGAACACAAACTTTAGGCCAAGCAAATAGACAATCAACCCATGATGGCCAATCCCCTTTAATCTGCCTGATGACTCGTTGTAGATTAAAAAATTAGATTCGCCTGTGACACGCGTCAAACACCATGCTTATCGGACAGATTAGGTGACTAATGAATGAATTAGTGATCTTCTAACCAAATCACTAGCTAGCTAGCTAGGAGCTAAGCTATCTTCTGGTGAGGGGTCACACAATGTAGACACACATGCATGCTAATTACTTCCAAATTTCAATCAGCAAGTTCTTGTTAGTTTGCTAACTACTATATTACTTTGTTCATGATGACAACTACTTATATCATTACATGTACCATAGCTAGCTAATGAGAGGATTAATGTGCACAAGGCGTATGTGCACCTGTCAGTCTAATTGTGACACAAATCTGCAGAGATAAGGATGTTTTGAGGCAGACATGATGTGTTGCAACTTGTTGTGTTTGCACATGAGTGATTAGTTGTCAACTAATGGCACAGAAAGGCAGCTAGTGGTGCATCAAAACCCACCGTGAATAATGCCTTTTTCTGTTGTGGTGTTGACGGATGGCTTCCTTCTTCCAATGATCATCTCAAGTGACATGTTGAGTGGAGAAAAAGAGCTTTACATGGAAAGCTAACCAAAGCTAATAAACAAACCAAAGTACTTGCTATAATAGTAGTGGTTTAGTTATAAATGTGTGCAACATAAGAACGCCAGTCCACGCGGGCATGCGTAAATGGTGCGCAAATCAAGTGGAAAACATACATAGCTACCACCACTATGACACATTGACAATCCACCGCCATTATAAGGACAAACTGATGTGAAATATGGAAATATTTGAATAGGGGTGTTTGACATTCAGTGCTATGTCAGCTTCTAGCACTTGGAAAAGTTCATGAAAATCATAGCACTACTGGTAACAAGAAAATGTGTAGTTTTCGACAATGGAAATGCAACTTCAAGACATGGAACATAACGTTCCGAGTATCACGGCATCGCCTAAATCACCCAAATGGATGTATCAGATATGTTCCTGAGCAAGTATTTCATGCTGGTGTTTCTCAAATTAAACTGACATCACAAGAATCTCAAATCGCCGTAAACTCATTTAAAGAATCACGCAGCAGAAATACTAAGGAAGTCCAAGCTTTTGGGAGGTGCATGGGTGGTGGCGGTTGGTTTCCAAGATGCCAGCAACAGTTAATGATCTGATCATTGATTGTGATGAAATGCCTTTCGTTAATTATAAGTGGGTTCATCATTGATTGTGATGAATGGCCGATGGTCATTGGTTCGACGACCATAAATAGGTTGTACATTAGATGGTTTCTTAATTACCCAGTGCGCGTGGGCAGTGCTCATGATAAAACAATCTTGGTATCTCTTGTTTCTTAGGCTGACCGTAATGGGAGTATCATAGGTAGTATCATGCATGCCAACTAAGCAAGTTTGGTGTGGTGGCATAGAATTAAATGAAGAAAGAAAGGCTTGAGTATCATATCATGATACCATATCATATTAAATGATGTGCTACTTTATGTCATGCATGGCAATAAATGTAGTCTTCTATGATACCAACTTATGATATTATGCATTAGGGATGTAGTATCATAGACTAGTATCATATGCATGATACTAGTATATGATACTCCCCATTACAACCAGCCTTAGTGCCAGTACGTGCAAAACATTCACTAATTTACTTCGCAAAAAAAACATTCACTAATTATGTCTGCTGATAGGTATAAACATCTGCTAATCATTTAGTTTTCTGAAACTAATAGTATGTCTTATTGTATATCTTATTGTGTACTGACGTCATTTTTTGTACACTCCTTAATGACAGGTTAAGAATTACCTGGAATGACAGGACAATATAAGATAAGTGTCACGTGAGTGAGGGGTCTAGCTGGTGCAGCCAGCAAAGGACTGGCCAAATCGATCTGTAAGTATCTTTTCAATCTGATAGGATCTTATCCTCTAGCTGGTGCAGGCTTTATATATATACTCTTAGTCTCAGATCGGGCAAGCAAATAAAGAAGCAACTATGTCCCATGGCGACGAATGCAGCACGATGCACACGAACGATACGGCTCATGTATTTCTTTCTTCTGATATACTCGTACTTTGGAATCTTTTAACATAACTGACCACAACTACTATGTGGTTGTTTCTGATATACGTACTTAGCACCACACAATGCACTGAAAGATGTGTCCAAGTAGTGGCTTGGATGAGATATCTGGTTTTAGATGTTAGGCTTTGGTGCGATGTCTATTTGGTATTAGGTCCAGACATTCGGCACGTCTTCATCAAGGGGATAGGAGTAGTAACGGTGTTGCCAAGATGATGACTTCAGACTTATTGATGTATCACCTTGTATGGTCTTTATGAATAATTAATAATATGACTGCATGCATCGTCCGGATACAGAGGCCGGGTACATCCTCCTTTTTCTAAAAAAAAAAGACACCTACTGGTAGCTTTCTACTGATTTTGACAGTATCTTGTGTGAACAACAAAGTGCATGGCGAAATATCAGATTTGAAGTTTCAAGCTACTAACAATGTAAATAAGTATATATTTCCATGTCGATACTATTAGATATAGCCTTCAGTTGCTGCTTCAGTAAGTGTCACACTCTTAGATATATATATATATACTGCAGTCTGGTTTGCTTGATGACATGTCTGTTCAACATTCAATTGCCACTCCCACTGCCACACAGACTTGCTAGCACAACAAACTAAGTCGTTTATGATATCCACTGGAGGTCTGAGGGGTGTAATGCTAGTAGCATCATCAAGGAAAGTGAAGCTTGGTCGTTCTCAGCATTTTCTTTTAGCACAACAAACTAGGCTTTATTGATTGATGTTCATTGGTATACAAGGATCATGAGGAAGACCGAGCCATGTATATCTACTTGGTATTAGAACCCCAAACCTCACACGTGTTAAACGGAGTTCAACGCCAGTGGACCAAGCGAGCCCGAGTGACTAATAATCTGCACGAATATAATAAGAATTAGTGGCTGGTCCGATTTTGTAAAATAAATTTTGAAATTCTGAACACTTTCTATTATTTTCTGAAAATAAGAACATTTTTGGGAATCTCAAAACATTTTTGAAAAACAGGAACAAAATAAAAAACGCGGACATTTAAAAAAACAGGAATAAAATTGAAAAACAGAAAACATTTTAAATAATGCATATTTTTTTTGAAAGTGCGAATATGTTGTGAAATTCTCTAAACATTTTCTAAATTTGCGAACCTATTTGGTCAAATATTAACATTTTTAGAATTTTTGAACAAAAGTTTAGAATTGCAAACGTTTTTCAAATTTGGAATTCTAAAATTTCGAACATTTTTCAAAAATAAGCGAACACTTTTAAAAGTCTAATTTTTTCAAATTTGTGATTTCTTAAAAAAAGAAGCTAACCGTTTTTAAAATTCTGAAAAAAATAGGAATGCCTTAAAAACACAGAACAGGACATTTTCTTAAAATTGATTTTTTCTGAAAATGGGTGAACTTAAAAAAAAACTGATTTTTTTTTAAATGATAAAAATGAAAGAAAATAAAAAAATAAAGAGTAAAACTAAACATTAAGAAAAAATAAAGGAAAAAAGGAAAAATAAAAAATTGATAATATAAATAAGAAAAAGGAAATAATAAAAACAAAAAAGAACGCTAAGGTGGGTCCAACAGGCACCCCGTTGGGAGTGATGTCGTCGCCTAGTTGGCCTAAGGATAAGCGCTTTTTTCTTCATTTTTTCTCTCTCTTTTTTGATATAATTCCTATTTCTCTTTTTGAATTTTATTATTATTTTTTAAAAATCTTCAGAATCCAAAATATTGATTGGATTACCAAAAAGTTTATGATTTCAAATATTATTTACAATTTTTAATAAGTTGTGGAATTTAAAAAAATGTTTTCATCTTCGGATTTTTTGTTCACCAATTTAAGAAAGGTTTGAGTTTAATAAAAAATCATAATATTTTTTACATATGTGGTCTGCAATTTTTGTTCAAAATTTTTATGAATTGTTGGGAATTTATCAACAATTTTTAGAAGTGTTTAAGTTTGTAAAGTTTTCATACACAATTGGAATTTCCAAGATTGTTGACAAATTTAAAAAATGGTTAGGACATAAGAAAATGTTCATGTTGATTGATAATGATGGAAATTACAAATAACACAAGAATTAAAATTAGCAAAAACTATGCTTACGAATGCACCCATAACCCATTTAGCCTAATCTCGCACACTACTCCTAAGTGGTTGCTTTTTTTTACTATGATAAATGACCCAACTTCTTGCAGCAACCTGGCATGGACATATAAGGAATCCATGCCGGGTTTGAACGACTTCTAACACCATATGCACGTTTTGACATTTCCAACCATTTATCAGTCCTTTTTCACCGAGAAAACTCCAAAAAATTCAAAATTTATCAAAAATCTAAACAAACTCACATGATGCCTTGAATTGGTCATAAAATATGGTGGAAAATTTTTTGAGGTCATTTGACTGATGTCGAAGAACAACGTGCTTTCAAACGGACCCTTCTCACTTTTATTTGAACACGCTCGTTTGCACATGATCTACTTTTGGACAGCCTTGAAATGATGCCAACTTTTATAAGCAGGTGGGCATGTACATGGTAGTCATCCATGCCTGATTTGAACGACTTTCGACACCATATGCAAGTTGCGATATGTCTAGTCATTTATCTGCATATTCTAACCGAGAAAAGTCTAGAAAATGTAAAACTTGTCGAGAACTCAAACAACTTAGCATAGTGCTTTGAATTAGTTATAAAAGGCCAATATGGAGTCGTTTCAAGGATATAGATAAACAAAGTTCTCTCAGACGGAGCCTACTAGCCTATCCAAACGCCCTTCACTGAAATCGTATCCTTTTGTACATCGTTTCGTCCGGAAATACTCCCTTCGTCATATAAAGGAGTATATCCAGACGGCTGAATTAGTCATAAATGAGTTGTCATGCATGCTGACTTAGCTGGCTTCCAGTACGTCCACCGTGGCGTACATACAACAAATGGGAAAGGGATTGGTACTATTCCCTTCATTCCTAAATATAAGTCTTTTTACATATTTCAATGTGGACTATATATGAATATATATACGCATACATTAAAATATGGATTCACTCATTTTGCTTCATATGTAGTCCATATTGAAATTTCTAAGAAGACTTATATTCAGGAACGATGGAAGTACTTGGGAGTTGAGCTAAACTAACTTAATTAGCTTGCTCGCAGGAAATAAAAAAGAGCTTGATTAGCTTGCTCTAGCAATGGTGTGGCGACAGCTAATCGCGTGGGTGCAATAAGTAAATATAACGGGTGAGGTCACTTGGTACAGCATGCACTAGCTATATACCTTCTTCGTCCGAAAATACTTGTCTTTAAAATAATTATATCTAGACTTATTTTAATTATAAGATACATTCATTTTATTCATTGCATGGCCGGCCAAGGGAGTATATGTTAACCATACAACTTGCATGGCCAGCCGGCCGATGCATAATCTAGTAGCAATACGTTCTCATCTTATTAACTTGCTAGGAGTAGTAATATAACACAATATTTTTTAAAGCATAATTAAGTATCACATGCCTTTTATGCCTTCCCTACGGAAGCCTTTCTAACCGCCTCCTCCTCCTCCTCCTTCATAAAAAAGCTAGGGTTTTTGCCTTCCGTCAATGCCACCGCAGGTCCGCCTCTTCTCCGGTGGCCCTAGGGCATGTTAGAGTTATATTGATGATGGCCTTTGGCCTTTTGTATTCTAGCCTCTTGGCTTTCTCTTGTACATGTATATATGATGGCTTTGGCCTTCTAATAATATGAAGTTGCATATTTCCTTAACATGGTATTAGAGCTCTAGGTTCTTTTTTCGCACGTTGCAACTCGTGCTCGATCCAATCACGCCTTCGCGGTCGTTCTCCCGATCCAATCTTGCGCTTGCCGTCATCGTTGTTCCTGCAACAGTTGCTTCCTCGATGACTGCAGGCGTGTTCCTGTGATATGCCAACCGCCTCATAGCCTTGCTTTTCACGCCGGCTGTGTTGTCCTCGCCGGATGTGTATTTCTCGGGATGTCACCTTTGATGAGTCTCGTCCCTTCTACCCGTGTCCATCCTTCTCAGCCTTTTCCAGAGAGGATATCTCTTTTCTTATGTTTTCGGATACACCTCCCTCTATGCCCACTATTCCTACTCCTCGTCCCGCTGTTGCAGATTCGACGTCGTCCTCTCCTACGGTTTCTTCTCCTCCCTCATCACATGACTCTCCATCTTCATCATCGATACCTTCACCTTGTCTATCTTCATCACCGATATCTTCCCCTTCTCCACCTTCATCGATACATTCCCCGTCTTCGTCTCCACTGATTCCACCACTTCCGTCCTTTCCTTTTCATTATACTCGTCGTCCACGTATTGTGGATGAGTCTACTGATGTGCCCTCTACTTCTGGTGTGTCGACTTCCTCCTCTCAGCCGACTTATGGTCTTCGTACTCGGCCTTGTCCGCCCCCTGACCGATATTCCCCATCTCACTATGGTCTTTCGACCGTTCTTGAGCCGAATTCTTATCGTGATGCTTTTGTGGATCCCGAATGGTAGTTTGTGATGGTAGAGGAGATTGTTGCCCTTGAGCGCACTGGCATGTGGGATCTGGTTTCTCTTCCTCCCGGTGTTCGTCCCATCACTTGTAAGTGGGTTTATAAGATAAAGACTCGCTTTGATGGTTCTCTTGAGCGTTATAAAGCTCGTCTTGTGGCTTGTGGCTTTCAGCAAGAGCATGGTCGTGATTATGATGAGACTTTTGCTCCCATGACCCATATGACCACTGTCCGTACACTTCTCGCCATGGCCTCTATTCGCCATTGTTCTGTGTCTCAGCTTGATGTGAAGAATGCCTTTCTAAATAGTGAGTTGCGTGAGGAGGTTTATATGCAGCCACCACCTGGGTACTCTGTTCCTGATGGCATGGTTTGTCTTCTTCGTCGCTCTCTTTATGGCCTTAAGGAAGCCCCCCGTGCCCGGATTGAGCACTTTGCCTATGTGGTGACTGCTGCTGGGTTTTTGCCCAGTGCTCATGATCCAGCGTTGTTTGTCCACCTTTCTGCTCGTGGTAGGACTCTTCTTCTTCTATACGTTGATGACATGATCATCACTGGTGACAATTTTGAGTAGATTGCCTTTGTCAAGGCCCGCCTCAATGAGCAGTTCATTATGTCTGATCTTGGCCATCTTCATTACTTTCTTGGGATTGATGTTTCATCCACCTCTGATGGCTTTTTTTATTTCCCAAGATAAGTATATCCAGGATCTTCTTACTCGTACTCCTCTTAGTGATGAGCACACCGTTGATACTCCTATGGAGCTCAATCATCACCTTCGTGCTTCTGACGGTGAGCCCTTGTCTGATCCAACGCGTTATCATCATCTTATTGTGAGTGTTGTCTATCTTGCTGTCACACGTCTGGATATCTCCTATCATGTCCATATTCTGAGTCGGTTTGTTTCTGCTCCCACTTCAGTTCACTATAGTCAACTTCTTCGTGTTCTACGGTATCTTCGTGGCACGATCTCTCGTCGTCTCTTTTTCCCTTGTTCCATCTCGTTACAGCTCCGGGCCTATTCAGATGCTACATGGGCTAGTGATCCTTCAGATCGCCGTTCACTTTCTGCTTACTGTGTTTTTCTTGGTGGTTCTCTCGTTACCTGGAAGATGAAGAAACAGACTGCAGTTTCTCGTTCGAGATCAGAGGCCGAGTTGCGGTTATGACTCTTCTGATGACAGAGGTGATTTGGTTACGATGGTTACTGGAGAGATTCTTGTGTTTCTGTTACTACACCTACCACTCTCTTGTCAGACAGTACATGTGCTATCAGCATTGCGCGAGACCCGGTGAAGCATGAGCTTACCAAGCATATTGGTGTTGATGCTTTCTTTGTGTGCGCTGCTGTGTAGGATCATGTTATTGGTCTTCAACATGTGCCTTCCGAGCTACAACTAGCAGACTTCTTCGCGAAGGCCTAGAATTCTCTTGTACATGTATATATGATGACTTCGGGCTCCTAATAATATGAAGTTGCATATTTCCCTAACAGGGCCGTGGGGGCGCGATGAATCTCGGCAAGGGCCGACAGGAGGGCTCCGCTTTTAGTCGTTTCTTTCAGTTTTGCTAGGGTTTGTGTCTTGCTCAGGAAGAGGAGATGGCGGTGGCTCCCTGAAGATGGAATAAAGGTCTCGCCGCCTAGCCCCCGTTCCGGCGGTGCGTCTAGCACCGTTGATGGGGGTGTGGAGGTGTGTCTCCGGCGGATCTATCTTTGGTGGATTTGCTCGGATCTCGTCGTTGTTCGTCTACGTTCGTGTGTCTTCGGATTGGATCCTTCTGATCTACGTTATTCTTCATCTGCAGCGGTTGCTGTTCTGGTGCGTTGGTCTTACGGGGCCTTAGTACGATGACTTCCCGACTGTCTACTACAACAAGTTGTGCCTGACTCCGGCGATGGAGGGGCATGACGGCGGCGCGCCTTCGATTCACTTTAGTGCTTGTAGTCGTCGCTAGGTGGTCTACGGATCTGGATGTAGTTTTTATTATTTCTGGTATTCGTTGTACTGCCATATGATTGAAGATGAATAGATCGAAAATTTTCTCGCAAAAAAAAGTATCACATGCCTTTCCCTCAAAAAAAAGTATCACACGCCTTTGCAAGTACATCTTTTACAGAAAAAAAATTACATCCAATTCTTTAGATGTGCCGAAATTTTCTTCGTTCTGCCTTAAGGCCTCCGCCTCACAAGAGCAAACTTGTTTAAAAGAGCGTATCTCCATCCATCACCAAAACACCAACTAACGGGCTGCGAGCTAGCAATCGTTTGTCGACTGCTAATCCCGCGCTACGCAAGTACTTCTGTAAACTAATATAAAAACATTTACATTATTAAAATAGTGATCTAAACATTTTTATATTAATTTACGGAGGGAGTAAATTACTAGTAGGGCTGCTTATTGAGGTCACTTGGTGCGGCAGCAAGTAGAAACGACGTAGAAGCACAAGCACTTTTGCAAGAGTAAATTAACACTACTGATGATTGCACTAGCTTAACTTAAGTGGCATCCATCTCAACGATCGATGTTTATGTTAGCCATATCGAACAGTACATACCACTCACATGACCGTCCCTTAATACAATATATTACACGCTCTCTTATTATTTGTTCATGGACTAATCTATATGTACGCCTGCCTCTTTCGGTAACACCGCGTATGATATCAATAAAAAAGCGGCGGATCATAATGTATGTCTTACTAATCAAAGCAGGGCGCACACTAAACTTTGATATCTCAAGAGTAAAATTTGATATCTCTATTGATCATCGTCTGACGCTTTTCGGGTCACCTTTAGGTTACTTTATTCTTTTCTTTCCAAGGACACACTTGCCGGAAATGCATTTTGTCTCTAGGGAGCACATGCTCCTGCGCGCCCAAAATGGATTTTACAAATATAAAAAAATGAAAAATAGATGTGTTCATTGTCACACCCAAATGGTACATGTAAATTTTTAGAGAAAAAACTTCAGCATTTTGACTTGTGCAAGAAAACAAGTCGAACGCCAAATGTTACCTACAAATGTTACACTTAATATTTTTTTTGTTTCACCAACAAAGCACTACTATCTCATATGGCATGAACATTGTCGAGCCCATTTTCTACACCAATATGAACATCTAAAAAAAATTCAGAATTTTTAAGTTATTTACTACTCCCTCCGTTTCAAATTACTCGTCGTGGTTTTAGTTCAAATTTGAACTAAAACCACGACGAGTAATTTGGAACGGAGGGAGAATTTATTTTGATTTCACTGTTCATTGGGGAGCATATGCTGCCAGAGCCAAAAATCCGCATCCCGCACTTGCATTATATTTCTTCAGAGTGAGTCTCAGTTTTTACCCTTCATTTGAAAAAAAAAACTGGGTTAATTACCCTATTTAGCAAATTTTCATCCGAACTACCCCATTTAATTAAAAAAATGCTAATTTTACCCCTTATGTATTTTCGAGAGTGATCTAGCGAGTGTGTCCTAGCCGTCGGTACACATAGCATGCCATATGGTGGTTTTCCTCCTAGCTTTTTTCCCCAGAGTATAAACCTGTCAAATGGCTTTGTCGGACGCGAACCGGTTCAGGTGTGAGAAAAATTGCGAGGAAAATCATAACATGGCATGCTAGTGTACCTAATGGTCGAGATCATGGATCACTCCAAAAATTTAAATGGGGTAAAATTTGGTAAGACTTTTGCTAAATGGAGTAAAAATTGGCAATACATTCACTAAATTGGCTAACCCAGATGAAATGCCGTAAAATGGGCTAATCAGCGTCAGAAATGTGAAAGTGGCAAATAAAACTGGAATTCACTCTTATTTTCACGTGGTCACTTTTAAATTAGTTAACGTAGGGGAGCTCATCATGCATGGGACATGGGAGCGTCAACGATGATAACATAACCCCACCATTAACATACTGCCACTTGTACTATGGCGAGGCATTATATATGCATATTTTTTGTTGGTTACTTCATCCACAAAACTGCCCCTAATTATATATAACCTAACTAATGCACCCTTTATCTAGCTTCCTTATGTTAATGCAAAGAGCCATATGTGCGCCACATGCATGTAGATCGTGCTTCATCTGTGCTCTCCTACCAAAATAGATCTGCTAGGCCTCCACAATGCTTCTGTTTGGGAGATACTTTTTTTTGCAGCAACTCACCTTGGAAGACGATTAATTATTATTATTTGTCTCAAAAAATTATTATTATTTGAGAGATATGACATCAATTGGACAACAATTTTGCAGGAAACAGCTGAGTCCCCACTTAAATTTCTCGTACGAAGAACACAATACATTGTTCAAGCCAGCAAAAGCTCCGCTAAATAACTTCCACATTAATTAACACATTGGACTCCACATTGGTTAACAAACTAATCTGATGGCAGTACAACATAATCTTCCTGGGGTGTCCCTGTCAATGGGCCAGGCACGCATGCATCGACCGATCTCACCACCTTATTTTCAACTTACATGACCACTGAAAAGAAGAGAAAATAACAACCAAGCAGATCAAATCGCATATGAATGTAAGCATCAGTTCAAGCAGATAGACAACCAACCCATGATGACCAATCCCCTTTAGTCTGCTCGATGATTCGCTGCAGATTAAGAAATAGATTTGGCCGTGACACACGTCAAATATCACGCTTACCGGACAGATTAGGCGACTAAGGAACAAATTAGTGAGTGTCTAACCAAATCACTAGCTAGCTAGGAGCTAAGCTATCTGCTAGTGAGGGGTCACACAGTCTAGACACACATGCTAATTACTTCCAAATTCTAATTAGCAATTTCTTGTTAGCTTGCTAACTACTATACTACTTTGATCTTGATGATACTCCCTCCATTCCACAATGTAGTGCCTATAGATTTTTATGAAAGTCAAACTTTGCCAACTTTGACCAAGCGTATAAAGAAAATTGTCTACATCTAGAATATCAAACATGTACATTTTGAAAATATAACTCACGATGTATCCAATGATGTACATTTGGTATTCTAGATGTATCTATTTTTTTCTATAAATATGGTCAAAGTTTGTAATGTTTGACTACTGCAAAAATCTATAGGCACTACATTATGGAACGGAGGGGGTAACTCTTTATATATGTGCACCTGTCAGTCTAATTGTGACACAAATCTGCAGAGAAAAGGATGTTTGAGGCAAACATGATGCAACGCAACTTGTTGTCTTCACACATAAGTGATTAGTTGTCAACTGAAGGCACAGAAAGGCAACCCGTGATGCATCAAAACCCACCATGAATCATGTCTCTTTTTTTTTGGTGTGGTGTTGATGGATGTCTTTCTTCTTCCAATGATCATCTTAAAGTGACATGTTGAGTGGAGAGGAGAGAACTTTACAGGGAAAGCTAATCAAGCTGATAAACAAATCATAGTACTTGCTATAACACTAGTTGTTTAGTTATAAATTTGTGCAACATAAGAGCCTCAATGCACGCATGCATGCGTAAATGGTGCAGCAATAAATGGAAAACGTACATCGCTGCCACCACTATGACAAATTGACACTCCACCATTGTAAGGACAAACTGATGTGAAATATGGAAATATTTGAATAGTGCTGTTTGACCTTCAGTGCTGTGTCAGCTTCTAGCACTGGTAAAAGTTGATGAAAATCATAAAACTGTGTCCGGACCAGTAATGGAACATAACGTTCCGACAATCGTATCACGGTATCACCTAAATCACCCAAAGGGATGTATCACCAGATATGTTCTCAAATTAAACTGACACCACAAGATTCTCAAATTGCCGTAAATTCATCTGATGAATCACACAGCAGAAACACTAAGGAAGTCCAAGCTCTGGGGAGGTGCTTGGGTGGTGGTGGTGGTTGGTTTCCAAGAAGCCAGCAACAGTTAGTGAACTGATCATTGATCGTGATGCAACGCCTTTAGTTAATTAATTAAATGGGTTCACATGTTGAGATCAACTTGTGTGATGGCTACTTGCTGCAGCGATCAGTGCTTTTGTGATGGCGATGACCTGCGGCGATTAGCAAGTAAACACGGCAAAAAGGAAGAAAGAAACTGAGCTTGCTTGCTCAAGGCATACATGCATGACGATTAGTGGCTGATGGTCGTTGGTTCGACGGCCATGTGTAGTACATTAGCAGGTTTCTTATTTACTCAGTGCGCATGGACGGTGCTGATTGATAAAACTATCGATCTCTACTGCTCTTGTTTGTTAGTGCCGGTACGTGCAACACATTCGCTAATTATGATCTCTTCGATACGAAGGCGCTGCCTCCTCGGCAGACAAAGGCGTGCCGTGCAGCATTGTGGAATGTTCAGGCTTGTGGAACTGAAGCCAGACACTTGGGAGTTTTCTGGTTCTTGTAGGAAAACATCTGCTAAGTAACTACTCCAGTACGTGTCTAGTGTTCTGAAAGTATAGAGCACGTCTGACAGTGTTTTATTGCTGTGAACTCCCTGGTAATAACAGGTTAAGAAAGAACCTGGAACTGCAGGGCAATACGTCCAAGCAAGTGTCACGTGAGTCAGTGGGGGGGTCTCCCTAGCTAGTGCAGCCAGCGGCGGATGAGCAGGGGAACCCGATCTGCAAGTATGTCTTGTCAATCATGTGAATGACTCATGATGCCTACGGGAGTACCTCCTGGTCAGATCAAGATCGGGCGAGCAATAAAGAACCAATTATATCCACACATCCATTCTTGGAGATTCAGGCCTCTTTTGGTTCATAGGATAGGATTATCGTAGGAATAGAAATTTTGTAGGAAATGAGATGACATGTATCTCAAATACTATGAGTAGAAATAGGAAACGAGATGTCATTTGGTTGACGCCAAAGTAATTTTTCCATTGAGTCTAAGCTCATTTTTATTTTCCTATGAAATGTAGAGGATAGAAACCAATCCTATGTAGAAATAGGAATCCATTCCTATGAATCAAAAGGCTCTAAAGGAAAAAATCCTATAAGAATCCTATCCTCTAGAATTCCTATAAAATTCCTCCAAACCAAAGGAGGCCAGCATGTATACAGTACCAGGCATGTTCATGCAAGGCTCATTCGCCCAGACCCAGCTGCATCCGGCAGCTATATATCGTCTTGAACAAAGGCCGCAGTAAGGCCTACATATTGCATAGCATAAAAAGCAAAATTAAACAAGTTTGGTTCCAAGCTGCAGTTGCATGGTAACAGGAGGGAGTCCTTTAATACCTCATGGGGCGGTTTCAGTTGCTGCTTCAGTAACTGTCCGTCACACTCTTGGATAAACATGCTGCAGTCTGGTTTGCTTCATAGCATGCAATGTTCCCATTGTAACTCTTCTGGCTGCAAATCCAGGCGGCTTAGAGTATGCGGCGTTTATCAACCAACTGCCACATGTGTTGCATTCCTTTTTCATCAAACCAAGTCCAGGCAGGGTTCTTGTGAGCCTAGATCGAGGTCCAGAGCGATTTGCAGCTTGTACACACACACACACACACACACACACACACACACACACACACACACACACACACACACACACACACACACACACACACTCACACACACGGTCATCCTTAGCTAGGGGAGCATCATTGCTAGTATGCCGACAACAAGATCAGGGTCTTTCCTTTGTTGATTCTTGTAACTGAACCCAGATAGAGGTCTAGAGTGCTTTGCAACTTGCACACACTGAACCAAGCACGAACAAGCAGTCCTCGTGAGCTGCGCGGGGCTGCCGAGGAGGAGCGAGACTGACCGCGGGGTCACAGATTTGAAAATGTGTTCATGACATTTTTTAAGAAGGTCATGAAAATATTTAAAAAATCGTGGAATGTGTAAAGAAAAATGTTCGTGCCGCTGAAAAATCTATCCATGACATTTAAAAAATGTTCACGCATTTAAAAAGAATCATGACATTTAAAATTTTGTTCATGCAAATTTTATATGATATTCAATGTGTGTTTAAACGTTTTCGCTGTGTATTTATAAAATATCTAATGTGCATTTTACAAATTTTCAACATTTATTCTGGTAAAAAATTCAAAATATTCAACATGTATCTAAGTTAGACATATATATGAAAAATATTCATCGTGTATAAAAAAATAAACATACATTTTGAAAGATGAAAAGGATAAAAAAAAGGGAAGATGAAGAAATACAAAAGAAAAAACGATGAAAACTGATAAAGAAAGGCCTATGAAACTGATAGAGAAAAACACATAAGAAGACAATAAAAAAACACGTGTGGAACCTTCCCAAATCTGATGGAAGGTTCCACGAACCACTCTTTGAGGCTTCCCAAAACCGCTCGCTAACACACTTATTGGGTCAGCCCACTTTGTCTAGCAATAAGGTTGACATAGTTTTGTGATGAATATCACGTTAGTTAGCTAGATTTATTCGCTTTATTAATTTGAAGTCGGGCTAGGTTTGAGCCTTTTCTCAATTTCAAAAAAATTGTGTGTGGGCCGCCATTGGTCCTGATTGGGCTTGCACGATTGCTGGTTCCATTGACCCGAAATCGCTAGATGACGTGCCTCTCGTGCAAGCAAAACCATGTCTCTCGTGAATGAAAAAAAAAGTGTTTCCAAGAGGCACGACAGCGCCTCTCACGAAGTAAAACCGTGCCTCTCATGAAGGGAAAAGAATAGAGAAAATATTTTTTTTCGTTTTCGAGAGGCACGTCTGTGACTCTGCGGAAGCAAAATCATGCCTCTCACAGCAACAACGCCGTGCCTCTCCTGAAAGAAAAAAAAAGAGAAAACTCATTTTTTTTTGTTTCCGAGAGGCACAGCCGTGCCTCTCGCGAAGCAAAACCATACCACTCACGGAAGAAAAAAAGAGAATGCACATTTTTTCTATTTCTGAGAGGCACGGTCGTGCCTCGTGGAAGCAAAAAAAACACGCCTTTTTGCAAAAAAAAATCATTTTTTTGTCGAAAAGCTAAGAAACGCCGGTGAAAACCGAAAAAAACATCTAAAAAGCAAAAAACACGTGCAGAAAAATAAAAATAAAAACAAAATCTAGAGGAAGCGCCCAGAGCGCGACACGCGGTGCACTCTCAGCCCACTCCAAATGATCCTTGGGGATGTTCCCGAAGAAGCGCTCCTCAGTTAGTTGCTCCCTCACCAAACATTTGGTGGTGTCCCTGTGAATATCCTACTTCATGCATGGGTCATCAGATAGTCAGCAAGTGCGCGGTCCAACGCACTTCAGCAAACCTAGTGGGGCAGGGTGTCCGTTTTTCCCATTATTTCTTTCTTCTGATTTGTTTCCTTCATTATTCTTTGTATTTAGATTTTTGTTTATTGTTTATTTAAAAACAACTTACTTTCAAAAATATAATGTTCTTTTATAAAAATTCATCAATATTCTCATAATAAATAAATTATCAAAGTTTTATATTCATTAATATTTTAAAATTTTGAATATTGTTATAAATTTCACAAACCTTTCTTAAAAAATTTCAAAAAATATATTAATTTGTTAAAATTTTAAAATTCCATAATAAATTTAAAATTAATTAACATTTTGAAATAATTGAAACGTCTTTTAGCAAATATTTTTGCGAAAAAAGACCCAACCAAGAGCATCTGCTTGGCCACAGGCAAAGATTTTTTTTACAAAATATATTGTTATCATATAATGGAGAAAATGTGCTCAAATAGTTTAAAAAATGTTGATGTAATTTTAAAAGTGCCCACTTTCAAAACTATTCATTTATTTTGAAAAGTGTTCACACTTTAAGAAAAATAGATGATGAAAAAGTGGTCACACCTTTTAAGAAAATGACCGCATACAAAAAAAAAGGTTCAATACTTTGAATTTTTTTTTGGCACTGAGGATCTCCATTCAACAATTTTGCCATCGCTCCATTCGGTCCATCATAAAAATGGCACTGTCAGACTTTGCCATCTAATCAACGCCCGTGACCACATAATTTGTCTAAAATGCCCTTGGACCCACCTGTCAGTAAGTCTTCTCTGTTGTGGAGTTATCAGCTTATTACAAGGGAGGCCCACGTAGTCAGCGCACAATTTTAGCTGGGCAATGTCGAGCCCTAACTGGTAATAGACAAAGTATGCGAGGTCAAAAAAAAAAGAATTCATCACTTGATCAAAGAGTAGATAAATAGGGGATGCTCAACTAGAGCGGAAAGACCTTGATATTTTGCTAAACTAGACTGCTTTGTGATGTGCCATCAGTGGTCCCATTATTTAGCAGTGTCCCCTTTCATTCGCCAATTCCTCTATTATATGTTAACATTTGAATATTCTAATATGAGTTGGTATGGAACGTAGTTAGGTTGTTGATAGCTAATGGTCAGTCCGTTCATCTGAAAAATCTGAGATACTAGAAAGCTAAAGTTTTTCACCATCTTCACCTAGACACCTCAGCCACGTGGATACACTGTCCATGATTATTTCGGTGGTTATTTTAGCAAAAGCAGGGTCAGGGCATTCTCCTCCGTGAGAAATGGACAGACCTGGAGCAACCTATGACAGGGACGTTGCAGGCCAGGGGGAGGGCACGTCTCCTCAGCGCCGCTACAGTACAGCAGGGAGATCTCCAACTACATGGTGTACCTCATGTTCGTGAACCCGGAGATGCTCATGACCGGCACAACCTGCCATGGAGTCAAGCACATGCTCGATGACGGCGATGACAAGACCCCGCTGGAAGACACAGAGATGATGAAGAAGATAATCCAGCGGCTGGAGAAAGGCACACGATGTCCAGCTGGTATCATTCTCGAAGCTTGGGAGCTATCCAAGTCCCTCGTGGGTCTGCGTGACAAGAGGATGTGGAGGGTGATGCAGGGCGTGTGGGTGGAGATGCTCTGCTTCTGCTTCTCCGCCGGCAGATGCAGAGGGTACTTGCACGCCAAGAACATGGGAAAGGGCGGGGAGTACCTCTCCTACGTCTTGCACACCGATTTCAAATACAGTGCCTTCTGGAGGTACTGCTATCAACTTTTCTGATCACTTTGTAGTTGATTCGTTGTTGCTAACGATCAATCAGTACCAGCATTTTTTTTCTTAAGATAATTAAGTTTCTTAGACAGAATCAAGTTGACAGAGGCGGGTTTCTCTTGTACTGCGAAATGCGAATGGGGGCCCTAAATTTCTAGAATATAGGTTGCTTCATGAAATGAAAATACTAAAACAAAAAAGATTGAACCTGAATTTTAAACGAGCAACCATCTCACTAATATAATCATTCAACGGAACAAAATAGTCTAAATTAAATAGGGTTTCGGTTTGAGCGCACCTGGTGGACAGATCGGTGGTGCCCTCGCCTTGGTATGGGCCACTGGCTGTTTCTACTTGTGCATTTTTATATTCAGAATATGCAAAACATTATGTTAAAAATAGAAAAGACTATTTACACGATGCTGTTATAGCGAAGAAAAACTGGATGGCCTACACTGTCGAAACTTTACATTAAGCAACCCCTTGAAGAAACCTGCCAGATTGGGTCACCCAAACGTCCATTCACCATGACCCTTGTAGTAGTAGCAGAGAGGAACAAAGCCGTGCATCGAATCCAATTGTTCCCAAAACTAAAACGCTGCATAATTTCAATCACCGTGCGGTGGCGCCACACGTTGTTCGTCTCGGGAAGATGGATAGGTCGATCGATCGGCGGCAGGCTGCGTCAATTCGGAGTCAGGAAAGGGTCATTCGGGAAATTGAGGAGAAGGCCCAGCTGGGGAGAGAGCCATGGGCCTGTGTTAGCTGTAAAATTGGCCCAAAATTAAGGAGACATAGGCCTAGAATCGGGGGCCCTTGGAATTTGGGGCCCCTGTGCGGTCGCGCAGCCCGCACAAGCCCCTGGACGGCCCTGCCGAAGAGACCTTATCACAGTACTCCATAAGACCATCACTGCCACCACCATATCATCAAGGAAACATAACCTATATAAGAAAAATAAACGAAACAGAAGGGTCCCTACTCCTCTTTGCCATTGACGAGACCATCAGACATGGGAAAGGAGAGGGACCGAGGCGACGGTCTGCAGAGGCCTTTAGTGGCGGCGGCTAGGGTTAGGAACGGTAGCTTTGCTACATCTACGGTACAATTCTCACGGCGAGGAGGTTACGGGCAGACATGGACCAGTTAAAATCAAGAGGTGGGGTCAGTTTACAATCACAAGGGAAAGAATTTAAATCGAGAGGATGACGCATTCTCCCGTAAGATCAGTCCGTAGTGGTTTTCCCGTAAGTGTTGGATTTTCGTAGGAACGGCGGTAGCCTCCGAGTTCAGTCCCCTTGGCCTCGGGCAACCAACGTGTGTGTAAACTGTGTTTGCGTGGTCGGCTGAATACGTCATAACGAAACTACGTCTTCGTCCTTGGTCAGCGTAAACATTTGGCATAGCGTTCGTAGCGTCGTGGTTGCGCTGAAAATTCCCCAGAGGAGGACAGCCGCCCGAAAACCCCAAGCAAAAGAAGCCCCTTTCCTCCTCCTCCTCCGCCGCCGCTTGTGCCGCCATGGCCGACGAGCTGGACGAGCTCATCGATTTCCTCTCCAACAGCTCCCCTCAGGTGCGCGTGCCGTCCCCCAACCCGCGCCGACTCCCGGCCGCCACCGCCGGCTCTAACTCGTTCCCACCTTGCTCCCCCGCTGCAGGTGCGCGGCGCCGCGGCGGACATCGTGCGGGGGCTCACCGGGGACAGCGACGGGCTGCGCTCCCTCGCGGCGCGCGCCGACCGCGCGCTGCCGGCGCTGCTCCGGCTGCTCGCGTCCGTGGGGGGCGGTGGCGCGGGCGAGGCGGCGGCCGACTCGCTCGTCAACCTCAGCCAGGACGGCGACCTCGCCGCGCGCCTCGTGGTGCTCGGCGCCGTCGCGGCCGCCATGGACGTGATGGTCAAGCGCGGCGGCGAGCAGCCCAAGCTCGCTCGCAGCCTTGTCATGCTGCTCGTCAACCTCACCCAGGTCGAGTCCGGCATCTCGGCCCTCCTCCAGGTTCAACCCGCCTGCCTCTCGTCTTAAATTAGCTGTGAAATTGCTGTGTTCCTTTTTGTAGTTCGAGTCCTCACTATGCATGTCAAACTGTCAATTATTATCTTTCTATACGGTGGCAATCTCATCCATTCACCATCTTTTCGAGGGCCATTGAATTTGCCCGATGGTACAATGCTTGTAGCTTGATCATATTCCTTTCTATACTTAATAGAATGTGCAGAGCTCCTGCCAGCTTCCAAATAAGACCCGCGTTTACTCATGTACTCCCTATGTCTTTCTAGAGATTTCACTATGAACCACATACGGATGTATATAGATGCATTTTAAGTGTAGATTCACTTATTTTGCTCCGTATGTAGTCTATAGTGGAATCTGACTTATATTTAGGAACGGAGGGAGTAATTGTTACTGTTCATCATGGTGCTGTTCAAATGTTTTATTTTGGACAAACTTGTGATCACTGTATGATTTAGGAGCACTAGCTTGTCAAAAGAAAGTAAGGAAGAAAGGCTTGAATTCTGATGACTAAATAGAGTTGCACCGCCTTGGACTATTTGGATCACATGTGCTGTTGTCAGTTGTTCTGATGACTTAATCCTTTTGTTAAAATTCTACCCATGGTGCTGTTCAAGTCTTCATGCTAGGGTAGTCGTAAAGTGCTCTGTTAATAATGTGTATAAAAACAGGGGAGGTTTAATAAGGTGTATAAAAACCCCTGATGCTGTTCAGTTTATTCAGCTTACTGGTTATGGCCTGACAGTTGACAAGTGATGAAGTTACATGTGAGACTAGTTTGGATTAGTTGAGTTTTCGACATTCCTACGTTAGTGTGTATGGCACAACTCCCTTCTTCACTAGGTGTTACTACATTGACAAAGAAATAGACTTTTGAGTTTTTTTCTTCCAGTAATGATTTTAGAATTACATTGGTAAACTATTATGCTTTTGTTCAGTTGAATTTGGAGTGAAGCCTACTGTTAACATCAGTACATTCTGGGAAGACTAACTCAGAGAAAAGCATGTGGAATGGATGTACTAGTTTTTGTTTCTCCTTTGCATTCAAAATGAACATAGTAGTTGTCAATTCACTGAGAATAGCTCTCTTCTTTCTGAAAGGTTGGTGATGAAAAGGTGCAAGGGTTGTATGTTGCAAAGCTTGTGCGCTCATTCTGCAGGTCATCTTGTGACTCTGAAGGTGAATGTGCTCTATTCTTTTGTTTCTTATTTTCGTTGGTCGTGTAAGTACATGTTATTTCTGTTGTGAGTTAACAACTATGCTTTATCTTACTATTGTTCATCTGCCAAATTCTTCAAACGTTCATCTGTCAAATTCTGCAAATGTTTAGTTTGCAGAGTTTGGAACATGGAACTCCTAAAATTTTGGCAAACCAGTATCACAATTGTTGTGGGAATAGCTAATTCTACCCAGGGTTCCTGCCTAGATCTACATGGTGTCTACGTGGCAAATTGTCAAAGTCAAGTCAACAGAAGTCCAAGCAACTAGTCATGTTCAACAAGTCAAAGAAGCTTAAGTGGAAACTCCAAGAATGATGAGCCAAGAGAATTAAGCCCATTAGGTGGAGGGATATGTCACCACCTCCTATTCCCTAGTCCACCATGGACCAGTGGACCAAAATTTACCGTTGTACCGAGGATACCTTATCATTGATCAGTGCCATAGTCGAGATGCTCCCTTCGTCGACTCTCCGACTAAGTCACGCTCCAATGAGGCGGCCAAACCTATCCGAAAAAACATCGATGTGTCAACCTTGTCTTGGTCTACGACGACCTTTTTGCATAAGGCCCCCGTACACACCCTCGCTAACCTTACATTGCACTCACCAATCGACTATATATGTTAGAGCAAACTAGCTAACCACAAGTGCATTGCTATAGATCTGATTAATGAACACCAACACGTTGAACCATATGGTGCTCCATGCCACATTCTTGGCCAGGCTTCACCTTGAGAAAAACTGGGAGTTGTTTATGAGGGAGGAACACCATGGTTGCATTTGAAATTTTAATTTAGAGTCGGTGGATGAGAAGGACTGGAGTCTTTGCATGGGCATATATGGTTACCAAAATGTTGAGATGGTCCCACATATAAGAAGAGAAAGGAAAGGTGAATGACCCGCCATCTATATAGGAGTAAAGATAATGTATGGAATATGGCTGGCATACCGCAGCTTCGAGGGGACAGGGTACTGGAATAGGTAGAGGTGAACCAATTGTGAGGGAAAGACTCGGGTGAGGGGGAAACTCTTATTTGTTACTGTTTTGCCTCGCGGTACAGTTCCTCTCTTTATATGGATGAGGTTAGCCCATAACAATAATATCTAATAACTAATGCAGTCTCGTCTCAGTCAAATGATAGCAATGCAATCTTTCTACTACTAATCAGTCATCCATAGAAAGGTGCAGTGGTTGTGTCCTGTGCCATTTAGATGGAATGGACTGGTATTCCTAACAATCTGGTCTTTTGACATGTTATTGGATACCCTTTTTAGTGTCAAGGAGATATCTATATTTTTTTGCTAACTGATCCATTTTCTATCTTTCTGATCTCTTTTGTATTCTTTGGCTTGGGTGAGGAGTCATCATCATATTCACCTCATAAATTGTTTTAGTTTTGCCATTGGTATGCAGATGAAGATATATTTGAACACATCGCCTCTATACTTGTGAATATCTCAAAGGTTGAAGCTGGACGGAGAATACTGATGGAACCTAAGAGAGGTCTTCTAAAGCAGATTATAGGACAATTCGATTCAACAAACCAACTTAGAAAGAAAGGGGTATGTGCAGCTTATTTCGAATCTTAATGTTGATGCTGGTGTTAGTACGACAATATAGACAGCCCCTATATATAGGACTATCAGTCCCTACGTATCAGTCCCTATATATAGGACTAATTTCCTGTACTCCCACATTCAATATATACATACTCCTGGGAGTATGTACTACCACATTCAATATACCTCACACAGAAACCTATTATACCTCTTTATCATTCCAATATACTACAGATATTCAAAAGTTTTACAAAGAAATATCATCAAAGCCCTTAGTTTATGCAGTATGGTTATTTTATGTGCAAATTACTATCAAATATATGGTCTAAAAGACTAAAACATATATTTCCATGAAACTCACTTTGGGTATCTAGTTATTATATTAAAAGTAATAAAGAGGTATAACTGATTCATCTACTCCCTCCGTCCCAAAATAAGTGTCTCAACTTTGTACTAGCTCTAGTACAAATTTGTACTAAGCTCACGACACTTATTTTGGGACGGAGGGAGTATGTGGTATATGAGCAGTGACAGTACAGAACCATTTCCCCAAGGCAGAATATAATGCATATAACCATGTGCGCAGCGATACTAGCGTGTAGTGATGGTGGTTCAGTTTGTAAAATAAAATCACATTATTTTGTAACTCTTCATGATGTTTGTTCACACATTTTCCATTTTAGTACATTCCCAGTATATGAATTGATTATGTTGGACTTCAGTGTTTCCAGGTTCTTTGCAATCTAGATCTGCTTATCGCATCTTGAACTATATTCATATGCTGAGCAACGAGTGTGTTCTGTTCCTGCGTAATTCCTTTTGTAAATATTTGCAGGTTGCTGGCACCATCCGTAACTGTTGCTTTGAAGCTGATACCCAGATACAAAATTTGCTTTCTATAGCAGAATATCTTTGGCCAGCTCTACTTTTGCCTGTAGCTGGAAAGAAGGTGCAGTTCTTTTAACACGGTGGAATCATTATTTATGTGAAATTAGCTTTGAGTACATTTCCTGTCCCCCTTTTGGTAATTGTCATTTTTATGTGGTAATTTCTATGACTATGCATTGGCTCTGATTACCACTTTTCGTTGTGCCCCCTGCCCCCCTCTGCCCTTTCAGAAGCACCCAACCAAATAAAATAGAACTGTCTAGTTTTTATACACCTTTAGCTTGTTAGCAAATAACAACTTATATTCCCATGGAGCCATAGGCTAGTACATATATATATATATATATATATATATATATATATATATGTATAGGTGAAGGAAATATGCAGAAGGCTCCTTATACAACAGGAAAAATACAAAGGCTGCATGGCTATGTACATATAACTCTGAGGCTCTGTTTGGAACACTGGACTAAAAACGTAGGAACAGGAAAACACAGGAATCGAGATGCCACGCATCCTGGATTTCTACATGAGCTAAAACCACAGGAAAACCCAAAAAATTGTGTTTGGATATGATGCAGGAAAAACACAGGAATTGTAGACACAAAGAGAAGAAAACATGAAGTATGACCTCATGTTTGGTTTCCTCCAAAATTCCTATGGAATAGCCCAATTCATAGGAATTTCAAAGGAATGTAGTATAACATTTCCTTTGTTCCAAACCGTACCTAAGGAATATTTCCTGTAGGAACCATATCCTCCAAAACTTCTACATTCATGAACAATATCAGAGCTGGACGTCCAGGAACTTAAGTGCTCAAGCCTCAATTACACACTATTCCCTCTGTTCCTAAATATAAGACATTTTGCAGTTTAAATTGAACTGCAAAAACATCTTATATTTAGAAACAGAGGTTAGTACTTGTCTTTAAAACTAAACTGATGTAGAAGTTAAGGTACTCCAGGACATCACTATGGCATACTTCACTTTGCAGGACAATCACTTGCCTATTTGAATTAATGCAACTGAAAGAAACTTATAAAAAATTCTACTCCCTCCGCCCGGAATTACTTATAGTGCTAAGATACATCCGTTTGAGTGACAAGTAATTCCGGATGGAGTAAAATACATACAGCCACCCTTGTGGCGCAAGCGATCAAATTGAGAAGTTCAGAAATGCTCAGCATTACAGCTGAGAAGGCAAGGGAAGAAGCATACTTTTTTTTTTGAGTGGACAAAAGTCATGATGTTTCAAGTTAGCCATAGTTTTCAGAAATTGGTAAAACAATTAAGTACCAGCTATATATATAGAATTATAGAGGCATCAAAGCAAGAAATAATCAACACAACTACACACGTAACCTCCATGAACTGTCCTTTGAATGAAGACAAATACTGTGTAGTATTTTTCCTAACCATACTGTCTGTACTATGAACTCGCAATTGTCATCTCTCTCAGATATTAGTAGCTTGGCCAGTTACTGGAAAAGTTAAAGAACATATTCTAGGTCTGTTATGGTAGATGGCTCCATGGCAGCACCAGCCACCAGGAAGAACCTGGACTGAAATGTCTTGTCTAAATGAGAATCCATGCAATAGCATGGCAACATCAAAAGTATGCATGTTCTCTCCACAGATCTGCACCATACAAACAATATGCTCACAGATCTGGGAAGGAAGAGGATGAGAAATTTGACTGCTCACCTTCCTGAGTTCGCTGAGTGGGACGCAGGGGGCAAACCCTAGCGCATCCATAGCATGGCAGCATCAACAATATAAGGTTGCCAAGGAGCCCTAGCGCTGCCTGATCTTAGGGGGCAAACCCTTGCATGCCACGGGGGATGGGGCGATAGATGACCATAAAGGGTTGCTGGTTGGGGTGACACTAGGGTTTGTTCGCCTCAATCAGGTTAGCAGTGTTTGGGGTGTGATGAGTTCAGCTAGGGGCATTTTGCAGTGGCAGGAAGCAGGTAATAATGATGGGCACGAGTCTGGACAGAGGAACCCTTTCTCAGCAGCATGGAAATGTACTAGGGCTGGCTCCACTTCACCAAAATTAAAGCTGGTGTGTTTCGGGAAGTCTGCACCTGTTCCACTGAAGGATTATGGAACTGGAGCCTCCCTTCAAACAGAGCCTTACTTCTATATTTTTAGAATGCACTGTCGTGTTGTGATGCTCCTTACTCATTCCATCCTTCCATGTATTTACTAAAGCACAAACGTATTGATCCATAATGACAAGTGTGAATCTGCTGTTTCGAATGGTACGTCCCTGCAAAAGTATTTATGAGAATATCTTGCTTTTCACCATGTTTCTGTGTTCGGTGATGAATGTTCATATGCTAGCCTACAGCTGTGGCTTATACTGCATGATATTTCAGATCTATAGCGAAGAAGATAGATCGAAAATGCCTCCCGAGCTTGCAAATGCACTTTCTCATGAACGAGAAGCTGTTGATGATTCTGAAATTCGTGAACGGGCACTGGAGGCTATCTATATGATCGTGATGCAGGTGAGTCTGATATTCCAAGGGAATGACTTATGTTCTACTCCCTCTGTTAGTAAATACACGCAGTTTTGGACATTGGCACAGCCTCCAACACGCAACTTTCACTAATATACTTTTCGTACAAATAAGTTAGTAATATACTCCCTTCCTTCAGAAACACATGTTTTGGAAGTCGGCAGTCCCTGAATGCAACTTTGATAGTCAAAATTTGAAAATTACAATTTTATAAAAATATTTTGCATGTCAAATTTAATTGTATTATTTTCAACTGTTAGATCATAATATTTCCTGTATGTATCGTGAGTCAAAGTTGGTGAAGTTAGACTGCACATATTCTAGGAGGACATGTATTTACATAGTAGTATAAAATTATCTTACTACACTTTTTTCATGACAAAACTACTGATGATATTGGACATGGCAGTTAGTATTTTGCATATCAGTAAAAGGTAGAAAGTTTGACTACACACTTTCTAGGGCGTCATCTATTCTGAACAGAGTAGTATTTTGCATGCTTGTGTCTGAATATTTAGACTCCCACATATTTAAGTCTATCAATATACTATAAGTAAACTCCTTATCCACCCTACTAGCTCTTTTGAAACTGCCTGTATTTTACAGTGTTCAGCATCTCTTGTGGAACCCGATGAACTGAAACAGTGATGGGATAACGATTATCTTATAAAACACTCTTAATAATGATCTGTATTACTATCTCTTAACGAATGTGATGAAACCTACATGCTGCGCTTAGTTGTATGTTTGGAAATAAAATTCTCAGCATAATGAAGATCTTCATGTTTTGAGCTATAATGCTTACATTCTAATCTTGATCTGTTGATGTACTCTTCTCTTACCAGGATGATGGACGAAAGGCCTTTTGGTCAGTCAATGGGCCACGGATACTGCAGGTTGGTTATGAAGACGAAGAGGACCTGAAAGTGATGGGAGCATATGAGTTGATTGGTTCTTTGGTATTACCACTGAACTTTGGAATGTCTATATTTGCTGTACTGCACTTAAATAATGAATGCTTTGCTTTTAGAATAACATATTTTGTTTGCGCGCACCTTCAGTCTTCCTGATGTTCAATTCAGCATGTAGAATAACTTTTGGCCATTATAAATTATGAAATCGATTTCAGCATTCCTTCACATGATTCTGTTCAAGGGCACTCCTACCATTTCTTGGGGAAATACATTTCTTTTTTGTTCAAGTTCTTTATTTTTAAAAGTGATATTTGTGAGTTTTACCCAGTCTTACAGATTACTGGAGTTTTCATACCAAGTTCTTTATTTGTGAAAGTGATATATTTAGAAGTTCTGTTCAAAATCTTATTTATTTTTGTTAAACTCCAGTAATCTGTCGGCATTCTTTATCTCCGCCATAGTACTTTATGTAGTTCAAATTAGTTATTTGAAATCCATTCCAGGTATCAAAATTTCATGGTTCACTATCTGAATTACCCCTTCTATATGGTTTGCCACCGCAAGTTGAACATTGAAGATCTAGTGTTGTTTTGTTCTTGAGCTAACTTATACTTTATTGCTTGATTGGGTGTTAACAGCTTGTCGGTAAGGGTGAAATTGAACAAGATCAAGAGCAAGGAGAAGATAAGCCTCAATGATGGGCTCAACTATGTACAATTTGTAATCTGTCTTATCTACTTGCTGCAAGAAAACAGGGCTGTATCGCTTCCAATCTTAAGAATGTTCTGTCGTATGGATCCAAATTTCTTGCAGTAGCTGGCTTGTTCTATCTCCTGGTTTCAGTTTTGTTGTCCACAATTTCAATGCAACTATGTAAGAGCATTAAGAACATGTTCGGTTTTTGCCTCTGATGGACAGATTGATTTACAGCATAATGTGTAGGATGATAGATGTGGCCGACTAGACCTGTGTTCTTTTTCTTCTTGAAATATATGTGCTCATGGTGTAATTGTTCAGAGATGTGCAAATTGTGTTCTCATCAGTTCTAAAGGGAAAGTAGAGATCTTGATGTTGCATGGATATGCTTAGTTGTGGATATAATGCACAATTCTTGCTGATTTTACAAGATACATCCATTTGAGCACGCGACTAGTAATTGACAGTAAATTTAACAGTACTAATGCAAAAAGTTAATGTTGACTTTTTGGCGCTTTGAGACGACGTGTCCCTTGACTACGAGATGCTCATGTTTTAAAAAGGGCTAAAATGTTAATGTATTTTGTGTAGGTGCCAACTGAAAATCCACAATCAGTGAAAACTTGAAACTTCTATGTAGAGCATTGGATCAGTGATGGACGATGGCAGATCACATGTGGTTTAAACCATTCATCTAGGTTCCTCGTCGATAACCCTGTCCTCTTAATACTGAGATTATTCGAGTGTCTCAAGCTCCTGTTTGTTTCTACTACCTCCATTCCTAAATATAAGACGTTGCCCCAACGTCTCTCTGCCCTGACTTGGCGGCCACTCGGCGGTCGTCGATAACCCTGTCCTCTTAATACTGAGATTATTCGAGTGTCTCAAGCTCCTGTTTGTTTCTACTACCTCCATTCCTAAATATAAGACGTTGCCCCAACGTCTCTCTGCCCTGACTTGGCGGCCACTCGGCGGTCGTCGATAACCCTGTCCTCTTAATACTGAGATTATTCGAGTGTCTCAAGCTCCTATTCGTTTCTACTACCTACATTCCTAAATATAAGACGTTGCCCCAACGTCTCTCTGCCCCAACTTGGCGGCCACTCGGCAGGCGGCCACGGCTTTGCCCACATCACGGTGGCCTCTTGCTCGCAGAAGGATCCTCTTCTGCCTAGATGAGCTGCACAAACTTTTCTTGTCCTTCAGATTTGGTGAAAGCCTTGTCGCTTCGGTAAACATGGGTATTGAAAATCTTAAAACTTAATAGGTTCCCAATTTTAAAAGAATTCCAGACATGATGACAGATCCAGCCGTAGACCCCCGAGGGAAAATAGGGATGTCTCTTACGTTACCCGCGATATGTGGAAGTATCGACGTAATCAGCCTCATGAAAATCTTAATATTACCCTGAGGTGGTTCACCACGTGGAAACACTCTTTGTTCCATTACAGTTTCTCCAAAAAATAATAATCCCGAATTGGATTGAAGATTGACATGAAAAAGGAAGGAGGTTGCAGCAAAGCATGAAGATAGAGAAGAAGCTAAATCATTCATCTTGCAAAGAGATGATTCAGACAAATTAAACTACCCTTAGTTTCATAAAGTAAGCTTTGCCAGCTTACTGAAATTCTTTCAGAGTGCAAATTATACAAGGCGACATGTCTCTCCCGAGAGAATGTTGAAGCTCTTTGAAGAAACATAGACGAGGCATACAATTGCTGACTGCTTGTTGTAATCAACTAATGTAGATTACATGAATACTCCTACATATTACAGTTGTCATGTAAGAATATACTCCCTCCGTATCAAAATATAAGAGGTTTTTTGACACTATCATATTGTCAAAAACGTTTGAATGTCACAGAGGTAGTACTTCCAATTTGAACTAAAACCACGACGAGTAATTTGGAACGGAGGGAGTATATCACAAGAAGGACTTCTAGACCACCGAAACAAGCATCAAATGTTGGAGCTTCAGTAACAGGTTGCCGATCAAGAGAACCTGTCATGCATAGTTCATAAAATTTACATAATCAATCATCCAGCGAGAAATGGCTCATTCGGCCTGGGGCTGAGCCGCGGCTGGCGAGTCGTCGTCAAGTTGGGGGCAGCGGTGCGGTTCGCTCACTTCAACACCCGCGAATGGCTCGCCCAACTCCTCGAGGGCGGTGCAGCAGCATTCGTCGGTGGCGGCAGTAGCTTAGATAGGAACGGGCGCATGGCATAGCCAAACAATTTGTCTATAATTATCTACAAAACAGACTTAAGTGAATGGTTAGGAATCCCACCTGCGTTCTGCCACCGTACGTCGCTGATCCAATGCTCTACTTACATAGCAACTTCCCAAATTTTCATTGATCGTGCATTGTCACCGGATACATGGCCAAAAAACAGATCGGAATTTGACAGCGCCTCGCTTGTTGGCTACAACAAGATAATAATAAATAATAAAACAGAAGATCCATCTTTGCCACGGTTCAGTACAGCCTGCACAAATGATTCCTTTCTTTGCTACCACTCTAAAGTACAGTAACAAATCTCACCGCAGACGAGGCTGTCACAGTTTGAGGTACTCAACACGGTGGTAGCAGTAACAGCCCTCAGTTCGTCTTCCTCCCTGAGGCCTGAGCTCGGAGCATCATGAGCGACTCCAGTTCCCATGGCGACGGCGGCGGCGGCGGCGACACGAGCGGTCCTCAGTTTGAGGTACTCAACACTGGGCTTCATCGTAACCACGGGTTAGTCGACACTGACCTTCACTTCAACAAGACTATATGTACTACTGCGCTTCCCACACGGTCGACTCCCACGGCTCCTGTATAAGCAACACGCTCATGGCCAAGCTACCACTTGTGCGGCCACTGCTGCCCTCTAACCCTGGCTCATACGGCTATGTTCCGGGGCTCGTGGCCGGTGCTGCCGTGCCGCCTTGGTGCCCCATCCTTCCCGAACCACCATCACCGTCCAGCTGTTGTCGTCCTGGCCATCCCTCTACGCCTGGAGGGCTTCCGGTGCCGTCGTGCCCTCGTACCAACCCCTAAGGGCCCCTTTGATTTGCAGAAATCTAAAAACGTGGGAATAGAAAAAACATTGAATTGAAATGTCATGCTCATGTTAGTCCTATGGAATTTTGTTTTGTTTGATTACATGCTGAAATCTGAGATGGGCTCTAGGCCCATATTGCAATTTCTGAAAAATCTCTAAGGGCCCATGTGGGTTATATGGCACTAGGTGTAGTTGGAAGTTTAGTCCCACACCGGAAGTGAAAGGAGAGTTGGAGTGATTTATAAGGGTTTCTCTTCTACATGCTATTGGAGCTTAGAGAAGAGAAAAGGCCCTCGCGCACTCCTCCTCCGCCGCCCGCCGCGCCGCGCCGCGGGAGTGAGCCGAGCCGAGCCACGAACAGATCACATCTGCTCACGCGCACGCCCACCGTCGTTCCTTTGCTGCTGCTGCCGCCGGTGACTCCAGCACGGTCGACGGGAGAGCAGGTCTTCGAAACCACGCCCTTCTGGTTCCTGTACGGGGTGAGGGGCGAATAGGTTTTTGGGCAGCGATTACGCGACTGCTCGCTTCCGATCATCTACTTCCTCTACGTCCGCGTCGCCTTCATCATCACCATGTCCACCAACGCCGACCGTGCCGCCGCCGAGAAAGCTGAAGCCGACAAGAAGGACGCCACTGTTGCCACCAAAGCCGCGGCCTCTGCATGGCCTACTGGAGGGTATAACTCGTTTATCCCGCTCCTGATTATTTTCATATTAGCAGTACTAGCAGTATGTGTAGATTTGTCTACTGTTTGCCTAGTACGTGCATGTTTAGATCAGAGTCAGTACGTCATCAACTTAGTCAATGCCATGCTAGTGATTTACTCATGGATTAATTTAATCGAGAAATTGCCTATTTACTCAACATTACATTATAGGAAAAACGAAGGATTTTTTTAAGGATGTTTGAGTGGATGCTAAAATTCCTATGAACTGTGGCATAAGATAATTCTTAGGAATAATTCATATATGATTTAATCCTATGAATCAAATAACACATCTAGAAAAAATTCCTAAGGATTCTAATCCTCTAAAATTCCTATAACAATCCTTTGGATTCAGTATAGCCTTGTCTCCCCCCTCTCTCTCTCCCTCTCACCTAATCTTTTTCTTATTTTAGTATTTGTTAGATCCACTTTTGCTCATTTATATTAAGTCTCTTTTATAGAAGACTACAAAATAAGCACATCATAGCAAAATTCATCGAAGCAGACTGAGCCTTCGGATAAAGACAAGGTTTGCTGGATAGATAGTGGGTGGGCCCACAAGGCATCCAATTTTTCACGCCGTATCATGCTCTCGTTCTCACCCGCTTTGCTCCAGTCGGTTCGACCTCACTACATGGCCGACCATTCGAGAGAACTCTCGCATTGCTTCTGGTAGTGTCAGCCACAATGTTTCACAATATAAGAGAAATTGGGCCCCGTTGATGCAGGCCCTCCTTTGTCTAAAAGTAGTTACCAACATTGTCACTGACAATCATGTTAGCAATGTCAGCGTAATTTTAATCATAACGCTACATTATTTCGATGTTAATTTTTTGCAGGATTTTATGTTAATTTTGTAGAGACGTGATTAAGTTTTCACTGCCAGCACAAGAACAACCTGAACTTAATGGTGCCCTCTCCAGGAACCTCCAAACGCATACAAGAGGTCCAGGTACATAACCTTCTCCCTCCCATTTTACCCAAACAGAAGTGGATATTTGACTAGCTTTGTCAGATGGCTAATATAGTTCATGATTTCTAATTAGTCTAAATTCCACTATTCATGATGTCCTTTTCCCTGCGATGGGCATAAGAACTATACTACTACAAGTTGGCACGTTGATTGAGATCGATCAAACAGGTGGGGAATCATCCATTTGCTCAACTTTGAGGGTTGAAATTTCCATGTTAATTAATCAGGATAAAAAGGAAGAAAAACCTAAATGACTTACTCCCTCCGATCCATTATAAATGTAGCAGCTTTGAACTAAGGTTGAACATGCCATTGATACCGAAAATCTGCTTCTGAGCTCGGGCTCAGATGATCCCGCAATCCACACCCATGGTTTTGCATCAGGATTTGTGCTTCTTTGGGTATTTTAGGCCGTATTTTCGTTGTCTGGCGCGGCGGACTGTCAGCATTTATTGCTACGGAGCGTTGGGCTGCCGTCGCGGGACAGATAGAGGCCCGATGGCTCGTCATCTTATCTGAGCTAACGTCGTCGCGGGACAGCTCTACGATAGATGGCTCGACACTTTACCTGAACCACCCTGAGCCGTATGACTTAAGTTTTAACACCGACGGCGTCAACACGTCTGGAAACATAAATGCATTGGCCTACCCTCAGCCCATCTGCCCAACGCTCTCATTCACTCTCCCATTCCCCCAGTCTCTCCATTGTTCACTCATACCCAGCTCCGTCCCCATCTCCGGCGACATGTCCGCTTCGTCTACATCATCTCTCCCCGTCCCGGCGGACTGGCTGCTACCCCTGATGGCATGTCCACTCTGCGGCGACGAGGTAGTGACAGCCGTCGCAAGGAGTGGGAACCAGGTTGGGCATCATTTCTACAAGTGCATCCGTTATGATGCAAGTATTTTTTGATCCGATCTTGTCAGGTTTTTCATATTGAATCAAGATTTCACACACATCTCACCGGACTGACATAGAAGAGTTTTCACACACATCGTTTCGATGGACGCATGTTGTCCAAGTGTCGCTACGTCAGACGCATTTACATGCCACGAAGAAATGCTTGATCAAGGGAAAAAACAAAGGCCTCAACATCCAGACGACGCTGCTAGTCCCAGTCAGCATCAGCCAAAAAAAACTGCTCAAATGAAGTTGTTTCGCTCAAACATATTCAGTAACCATGATCATGGATACAAAACGCAACTCAACAGGATGCAACCACTGTAAATCAATTTTTAGCTTTCGAAATGCCAAGGCCTCCCATATAAAATTATGTATGATTCAAATAGAGACGGCAGGAATATATTTTTTAGAAATCAAATAGTGCAGAAACAACAATGAACATGGTAACAATACTAAAGTTTACGTGTTGATATCATCTCAAACAGCAGATGGTAAATTCAGACTAGCTACCAAATTTTTCAGAAAACCATAAATCCTTATGCGTGCTCTAGGACACAACTCTAGATCGTTACAAACATGGACAGTACATCTCAGACTAGCTATCAAATTGTTCTCACAACATCCCACATTTTTTTCTGCTTGCCCAAGGAATGCAAGACCATGATATCTCATATTGGAACAGCATACAAATCCTGATCCGGGACGGACTGCAGATCAGACCTCATGAAAAAGACAAATACATATTCATCGACCGAAAATTGCACAGCTCAGCTCTCGGCAAACCCAAGAGGCCTCTTGCATGTGTTCCCCGGTGTCCTTCTATTCCGCAGTTCTGGCATCTGCCGTTTCCGTGGCTTCTTCGGAGCATCCCCTCGCTCTGGACATGTGGTCCTCTTGTGCCCCTCGCGGCGGCAAATGCTGCAGAACCTGGTACTTTTACTCAGCCCTTCGTACAGTGCCTTCTCCCTGTTGCTTGTCGGCCTGCCAGATCCTCTACGCTTTTCTGGTGCTACGAGGCACTGAAGTTCATTCATGCCTCATGCCGACAGAATTCACAGCACTGTTGCATTGGTCAGCCTCCTGATCAACCAAAGCAGGATCGCGGTTGCAAGTTACACTGGCATTTCCATTTTCAATGAGACGATCCTTGAATGCCAATCCATCCCGCGCGACCGCCAGAGGCGCTCCACCCCGCAGCAGAGTCCAGCCCAGAATGCATGTAGTCATAGCATGCAACACTTGCGTCCCCATTCACACAACTTCCATGGCTTTAAAATATAATGTTGCATGCCTGTACGCACGACAAATTATGCGATTTGTCGTTCTGGTATTGAACCAGGTGATCCGGTAGTATAACCCTCGCATCTCTTGTCCACCTTTTCAGGATATGGTACTTAGGGATTTCATCAAGATGTAGAATCTCCATCACCTACATTTTTTTCATAATTAACATATGTTAGTGAGACATGTCCTTTTTTTCCTTTGAAAAACTGAATTATGTACATCAATACACTTATGCAGATTACCCTCAAAGCATGGCAGCAAAGCATTGATTTCCTGTGTGCTCAAATTGACCACATTCGCATGTGAACATTGATTTGTCTTCGTTAACTGTCACCTCTTACTCCACTCTACTCCACTTCTCTCTCTTTGCTGCATTATTGTGAGTTGTGATGTATTTCCTCATCCTTTCTACTTCAGTCACATTGTATGCAGTTCCTTCTATTAGGAGGCGGCCAAATTCCTCAAACATATTCCTTGTATATATTTTGCTGGCATGGCGCTCTATCGCAAGGTTAGCCTGCCGCACGGCGCCTCCCTGACATAATGAAAGTATTAAAATAGATTTCTGTTTTTTACTGATTTCTACTCAAGAACTGATCTTTTTTTCCCGCAAAAAAAGATCAGTTCTTGAGCAGAAATCAGTAAAAAACAGAAATCTATTTTCTTGAATGGGAGCAACATATTTACAATCATTGTCCTCTTCTCCTCGTAGCTTTCATTGCGCTCACGGTCAAACTGAAGCCTCATGTATTGCCGGACAAAAACATGCATCGGGCTTGCGGGGGGCATGTATGACTTCAGCATATGGTTTGCACTCTCACTCCTCTGTGTACTTGTCATTTTTTGCACAAAACACACCTCTTAAATATGGTTTTGCCCATTTATGTCTTGTCTCATATATTTGGGTCATATAGTTAGGCCCCCTCAAGTTGTACTTATCAAGCAGCGCGTCCCAGGCTGTTTCAAATTCCTCCTCAGCTAACATGTGGTTAACAACTTTGTGAAATTCAGCTTGGAAATCACACTTTTTCGTGTAAAACAGCCCCAGTGTTTCCTTCGCCTTCTTCAGAACATGCCACTTGCACCAACGGTGGACAGTGTTTGGATAAATTTTCTTGATCGCAACCTCCATTGCTCTGCATTGGTCTGAGCAACCAAAAAACAGTTTCAATCAGAACCATAATTCAAGACTTATTTCCTTGCATGTTTTTATGTCATAATTCATTACTGCGTCCAGTGCAATTTGAAGGGATCTACAATAAAATATGTACAAGCAAGGGACATTTTTAGTGTTCAAATCAATCACCTGTTAGTATTGTTTTTGGTGCAGGTCCGCCCATCATGCGAATGAATTCTGAAAACACGCCATTCGAAGCTCTCTTCCTGCTCGTCGCGCATCAACACTCCTGCCAGGATGATACTCTGATAGTGATTGTTAACTCCAACAAATAGACCGAATGGCATGTCGTACAGATTTGTCCTGTATGTGGTGTCGAATGTGACCACGTCACCAAAGAACTTGTACTGCATCCTGCTGCTCCCATTAGCCCACATGAGATTCTTCACCTTGTTGTCTTTCTCGGCGAGCACCACAAAGGAGAATCCAGGGTCACTCGACCGAATGTAGGCAAACACCTGTAGTGTCTTCCGTACATCATCTTCAACCTGCTCACGACTAATCTTCTCACAAATGTTCCTCAGTGTCCTTTTAGTGAAAGGCACCTTCTCAACCGAACCAAAGAAGCTCCCAATTATGATGTATACATTGCCAAGGTTGACGTTGTTCTCCCTCAACTGCCTTATTAAATCTTTGGTATAGACGTCTATGTGTTTATGAGATGGCTAGTGCACTTTCTCTCCCATTGTAAGCGACATCGAATGATTGTGGCTCGCCCGGTGCTCTGTTATGTACCAACTGTTGTCTGATGCACGTAACAGTCTGATCAGAGCCGGGCACTCGCACATGCACGATCTGCTGTTTTCAGCGTCTGGTTTCCCCTGCATACCATACAACAGAGCTAGTCAAAGAATATCCCAGCAATTTGATATGTACAACCAAATTCACTTTGTACACTTTTTTTTCATTTTAATCTGAAACTGAAAGGCCGCTCACCGAACAACCACAAACTATCTCCTGTATGCTTTTGGTTCTCTCGGCGTTCAGCCTGCTTTTTCCATATCTTATCCCAAAACAGATTTCCCAAGAATACAAGTTGTAGAAATCATACGCCTCGCCCAGTGAATCAAAACTAAGACCTAGCTCAGGTCGGACCACATTCTTGTCAGGTTGCTCAGCGTATTTACTTGATAGCTCCAGGGCGCTCATCCTTGATGGACAGGGCACACGGTCCGGTGGCACACTCCCGAGACGAAGCCTGCAGCGAGTTGCAAGCCCCACAATTTACATGCTGGATGTCTATGAGATTATCAAACAAACTGATTGTCACGAACAAATGTCAGAGAACCATCTCTCCCTGTATAGTCTTGCAAAGCACAGTTTTTCAACCTCCCTGTGTCATCATATTATTTTCTAATCTAAAAAAGGCAAAGCCTAGTTCGTCTAGAAACAAAAAACACAAAAACCAATTTTGACAGTTCACACCCGTACCATCAATTTTTACATGTCTGCATTTCTATGTGAGAGAAGATTGGTGAAACAAGTAATTACCCCCACTCCCCCCCCCCCCAGCACACACACACACACAAGATTTGTTTCATCTGAATATGTAACCAAGGATCAATCCGGCGCCTACTTGTAACGGCAGTAACAGAAGATACAGATGGTCGTCGTCGGAGCCTCACCTTTTAGTCCAGCCGGGGGCCTGCCGATTTACTCTTCCCGTCGACTGGGCAGACCTCGTCGGAGATTCATCACGCCTACGCTGGCCACCTACCTGAGCGTCGGTGAGCACACCATCGCACACCATCTCAGTTATCCCGGAATCAACATCCCCCTGGCGAATATCCTGATTAGCAGCCCCATTATCCAGAAGGTACATCAGCGGGACTGGATCTATGTGGTCAAGGTTGTCGGCAAACTCCTCCCACACGGGGAACCTGCGTACAGAACGGCGAATCAGTCGCATAAGATTAGTTATCTTTCACAGATCAAGCTTATCCTATCGTCGTTCCTAGGAGAAAAACGGACCAGATCTGCACGGGAACGAACCTGTCGACCGCATCCAGTAGGAATTCCATTCCCTCGATGTCCATCCGCACCCAGCTTCACGGTCAAGCACCGTCGACGGCACCGGCGCCGCCACCCGCGACAGCAGCCTCGGCGAACTCTCCTCCTTTTTTTCTTCGACGGCGGCGAGGGGCCTCTAGAATGAACCACCGAAAGGGATATCTCTTTCCTATTTTTTCATAACACACGGACGGGGTGCGGCCGACAAGCGGCTCAGACAGCGTAATCCATCTTGCACTCCTTATCTGATCCAGGCCCAGACTAGAAAAGCTAACGTCATGGTCCACGGCCTACTCAGGATTGCACTTTCCTGGTCCACGGCCCATTTCGACTACCCGCGACGTCCGTTCGACCGCGGGGGGCCAGCCCCACTTACGGTGCACTGTTCCATACTGTATTGGGAGGTTTTCTCCATTTACCAACGCTCGCACAGGACAGGCCAGCTGGCTTTCTCCAAATCCCAAGACTGCAACGGACGACGCAGATTATGGGTGCAGCTGAGCCCGAGCTCCAAATCGACGCACTCCATTGATACCTCCTTCATTGTGCATGCCGTTGTTGCACTATCCGTGCTGATGGAGTACGTGATGGGACCCAACAGAGTGTGAGATGGGTGTCAGAGGCATTGTTAGGTGCTGCTGACTGGTGGTGGTGAAGAGAGTGGAGAGAATGCTGATAGGTGGGACCGGCTGAAATGTTTACTTTACTTAATTAGTTGGAAGCAGCTAGCAAGCAAACGTTGGCTACCTACTCTATTTGGGCACACACTAAAAAACAGTATGTTCCTGCCCCCTCTATGTTCGGGGTCGAGTCTTGGCAACCTGAGGTTTGAAATTCCTTTCCTTTACTTAGATAAGGCCTAAACATAGAGTAAAGAACACAAAATAAAATTTCTCAACTCAATTTTGCCGAAAAAGGTTCTTGCTCTTACAATTTAGATTTGAACTGTATGCACTAAGTGTCTAATAAACACACTAAATGACTACTAAAGGAAAAAAAGAGGATGAAGAAAAGAAAAGAAAATAAATAAAAATAGACTAGGCAATTAATGGTGCGTGGCAGGAGCTCGACAAACGTGCAATTTGCTGAGTGTCGTCTTTTTGCCTAGTGTTCTTTCTTCCTGGTACTAGCAAATGTCATGTTTGCCTAGTACGCGATGAAATGCACTCGGCAAACAACCTGGCACTGGGCAAAGTTCCAGATTCCAGTATTGACATGCATATTTGAAATTATAATTTGTCATCTTTATTATGATTGTTATACATTGATTATTTATAATATAAATATCAGATCATTATGTGAACTGTGACTATGTTATAACAAACTAAAAAACAACTATTGATATTGCCCGTGAGACATTGTACTAGTTAGACCAATAGTACATAATTTAAATGCCATAACAATTCTACTATTGAAAGTTTCATATAACTAATAGTTTGTTAGTCAAATTGATGGTTGACTTTGATGATTGCAGCTGCATTCTTGGCATAAACATGACTTTTGAGGGTTTTTTTATTATCTATGTGTTTGTTGGTGTTGAGCGTGCACATCATGATTATGTAAACGAGTGTGCGTGTGTGCGCGTGCTCATGGTGCTCCTATTCTCTTGATGCGACATTACAAGTCAATAATATCCATCATTTATTGGAAAAAATGTGTGGTACATAGGTGCTCCACTTGTAGGCAGTTGTAATTATTTTTACATATTCAAGCTACATGTTAGTTAATGAGAGGAGGGAAGAAGGATCTTTTGCCTCTATTTTAGAAAGAACAGAGAAAAACTTACAAATTTGGTTTTTCTCAGGAAGTGGCGATGTCCATGTAGGTCCAGGCTATTTGATGAAAATGTTGGAGCAGTTGTGCGGCGCGGCTCCTGCAGAACACGGTGACTCGAAGCACCAGCAACCCATCATGTACATTATCCCCGAGGAACTTAAAAACTCGGATCATAACCCCAGCGGAGAATATGAGCCGGTTGCTGTTCGTCTGGGAGGGCCCAAGGGACGAAGAGGCCGAGGCGACAGGGACGAAGAACCTACCCCGAAAGGGGCAAAGAGCACCACCACCGATCCATTCGACGGCAGCGCGCTCACCGCAAAGGGGAACACGCGACCGCCGAAGGGGTCGGCAGGGGCGCAGCCGCTCCGTCCATCTAGGTCGTCCTCGGGTGGCACCTGCCTCTCTCTTCTCTCAGGGGAGGTGGTGGATGGAGAGTTGAAAAATAAAGGAAGAGACAGTGGCCGGGCTCGCGCGGCGCGGTGGTGGATGCCGTCGCCGGCGGCCGGCGCTCTCGCGCGGTGCCTGGACGGCCAGAGCGAGGACGGCACTGCAGGTGTCTCTCTCTTTTTCTTCGTCACAGGAGGCGGATTTAGAAAGGAATGGAGAAAGGGGAAGGAAGAGGAGGCGCGCGCGGTGTGGTGGCTTCCGCCGCCGCCACCGGCGGCCGGACAGGGCGCCCGGGGCGCAGCCCCGTGCTCATGCGAGCGGGAGCGGAGAGAGCGAGAGCGGCACGTGCGGGAGAGAATGACCCTAGGGTTCGATCGGGGCGACCGGGCGCCGGTTTTTGATCCAGCTAGAACCGCGGATGACCGTCGGATCGCGATGGACGCCTCAGATCTAAACCCTAGAGCGCCGCGGGCCTTCTGGGCCGAAAGTGGACCAGGCCGGCGGCAGAGTCGCGCGCGCTGGCGCTGGGCCGAGGCCACAGCCGCAGCTGGCATGCAGGTCAGGCCGTGGGCTGGCCTTTTCTGTCAGGCCATGGGCTGGCCTTTTCGGTTACGGGCCGCGCGCGCTGGTTTCTGCTGTGGCTAATTTTTGATTTTCCAGAAAAAGAAAAGTCTCTGAAAAGTAAATAGAAACGTTTCTGATATATTCTTTGATTGTTCAGAAAATATAGTGTTTCTGAAAATGAAAATATAAAATTTTCAGAAAAAGAAATGTTCATGAATTTTTACAAAGAAAATAATAAAGTTCAAGAATTTTTCTTTAGTAAAAGAAAAAAAGTTGCTGTAAAGAGTAAAAGTTCGTGAATTTTTATTCATGATTTTCCGCTGCGTAAATAAATAATTAATGCTCTTTTACACAGAAAATACAAGTTTATATAGTATTAAGATTTTAAGAGCATGTTAAAGTGATTATTAAAATGAATATGATTATGTTATTGTTTATGACCAACGTTATTAATAACATGATCATGTTTTATTATTGAAATTTAAAGGTGCATTTATTTCTAATATTTTGCCCAACGGTAATATAGATTTAATTGCATAGACAATTATATGTTTAATTTGACCAACGTTAGATTAATGCATATGATTGTTATATTGATGTCATTTAAATTGTGATTTCAGGAGGCTTTCACTTGATGAGTTGCCTAAAAGAAGTTCCGACACTCAGAGGTGACGATCACACTGAGTGGAGGAAGAAAGTTGAGCTGGCATTTGTTTGTGCTGATTTGGACTGGGTTCTGGATGAACCACAGCCGGTCAGACCTACAGAGCCAGTAAGAGAGACCACTGATGATGATGCTGCATGGGCTAAAAAGAGGGGGGATTATGCTCCTTTGGAGATGTCCTACATCATAGACAACCAAAAGTGGGTCAATGCAAACAAAAAAATGCATGGCCTTTATAAAGAATACAATTGAGAGCATCATTGTGGGCTCCATTGCAGAGTGCAATTACGCAGGGGAGTTGCTCACAAAGATAAACTGGCTCTTCAAAGATATATGCCACCCAGGTGTTAAAACAACTGGTGACAGAACAATACACAGGTGGTGGAATAAGAGAGCACATCCTCAGAATGAGCATATGGCAGCAAAGTTAAAGCCCGTGGATGAGGATCTGGAGATCAAACCAAAGCTCCTGGTCCACCTGGTCATGGCTTCACTGTCAAAGGAGTTTGAAACTTTTGTTGTGAACTACAATATGTCACCTGGAACATGGGACATTGAAAAGACAATTGCAATGTGTGTCCAAGAAGAGGATAGACTAAAAGCCTCACATGGTGGTACACTCAACTATGTGAAGGATCACAAGAAAAAGAACTACAATCAAAACAACAAAAGTTCTCCTTCAACGCCACAAGGAAAAGCTCCCTATCAGCATCAGCGTCAGCAACAGTCTTTCCCAGTGGACAAAGACACTTGTCTCCACTTTAAGCAGACCGGGCATTACAAGAAAGACTGCCTTGTTTGGCTGAAGTCCTTAATGGCAAAGCAAGGTAACAACATTGTTTCCTTTGTTAATGAATGCTTGTACACACAGTTTTTGAAATCTACTTGGTGGATTGACTCAGGGGCAACTGTTCATGTTGCAAATTGTTTACAGGGATTCCATTCGACCCGGACTACGCTAAGAAGAGAAGGAGGCATTGAAGTAGCCAATGGAATAAAAGCGGAAGTTGAAGCTGTCGGCGACATCTCCTTGGAGTTAGCTGATGGATTCAAGCTTCTACTTAGAGATGTTCTTTATGTTCCTTCATGTAATAGAAACTTAATTAGCGTTTCATGTTTGGACAAAGAAAATTATGAGTGTTATTTTGGACATGGCAAGTGTGCCATATGGTATAATAATGCTTATGTGGGTAATGCTTTACTACATGATAAGCTTTATTTGTTATCACTTCATGAAAAAGTGCATTCTGTATGCAATGTGAATGAACATGTTTCCGCGTCGAATAAAGAACAAAAGAAAAGAAAGAGAACATTCGACTCATCGAAATTATGGCACTGTCGCTTGGGCCATATTTTGAATGGGAGAATAGAAAGATTAGTCAAAAGTGAAATTATTCCTCCGTTAGAATTCTTAGACTTAGAACAATGCGTAGATTGCATTAAAGGAAAGTATATAAAACAAATCAAAAAAGGTGCAATCCATAGCACATGCACACTAGAAATCATCCACACTGACATTTGTGGACCATTTCCGGTGAAAAGTGTGGATGGATATGACTCGTTCATAACATTCACAGATGATTACTCTCGCTATGGTTCTCCTTATCCAATCAAAGAAAGATCTGAAGCGTTGGATAAAAGAATAAAGATAGTAAGGTCCAACCATGGGGGAGAGTACTACGGTCGGCACACTCCATATGGCCAAGTCCCTGGACCTTTTGCAAAGTTCTTATAGGAGACTGGCATAGTAGCCCAGTATTCAATGTCGGGTGAACCTTAGCAAAATGGAGTAGCTGAAAGGCGCAACCGTACACTTATGGATATGGTGCGCAGCATGATGAGTTATTCCAACTTGCCATTGGAATTATGGATGGAGGCGCTTAAAACCGCCATTCACATTCTCAATAGAGTACCAAGCAAGTTGGTGCCCAAAACACCGTACGAGCTATGGACAGGAAGGGTGCCCTCCCTACATCACTTCAGGGTGTGGGGGTGCCCTGCTGAGGCCAAAATGTTTAATCCAAACATTGCAAAGTTAGATCCCAAAACAGTAAGTTGCCACTTCATTGGCTATCCAGACAGATCAAAAGGTTTTCGTTTCTACTGCCCAGACAGATATACAAAGTTTGTAGAAACGAGACATGCAATCTTCTTTGAGGACGAAATGATGAGGGGGAGTTTGGTAGCTCGGAAAATTGATCTTGAGGAGAAGAGGGTGCATGCACCTAATCCGATGATTCAGGAGCCATTTTTCTGACTACCACTTGCAACTCCACCCATGACAACTATGGGGGTAGACCCGGAACCTGTCCGTCAGGAGCCGACTGAACCCGTTGTTGAGCATGAAAGGGAGGTGCAATAGCAAATTTTAGAAGAAGTGCCAGAAGTTGAGGCACAGAATGTGCCAGAAACTAAGGCCCTTAGAAGGTCTACAAGACCAAGAAAGTCAGCTATTTCTACTGACTTTAAAGTTTATAACACAGAAATGGTTCATATGGAAAAAGATCCCACCTCATATGAAGAAGCCATGAGAAGCTCTCATTCATCAAAGTGGATGAAGGCAATGGAAGACGAGATGAAATCGATGAGTTCCAAAGATGTTTGGGACTTAGAGGAAATTCCTAAAGGAGCCAAAACAGTAGGCTATACATGGGTCTATAAAATTAAGTATGACTCTAAAGGGAATATAGAAAAGTATAAAGCACGACTTGTGGCAAAAGGATTTACACAAAGAGAAGGGATAGATTACAATGAGACATTTTCTCCCGTCTCATGTAAGGATTCCTTCAGGATCATAATGGCATTAGTTGCACATTTTGATTTAGAGTTACATCAAATGGATGTTAAGACGACATTTTCTGAATGGTGATTTAAAAGAAAAGGTCTACATGAAACAACCCAAGGGTTTTATCATGGAAGACAAGGAAAATATGGGATGCCGCCTGAAGAAATCCATTTATGGATTAAGACAAGCCTCTCGGCAGTGGTATCTAAAGTTTAACCAAACGATTAAAAGTTTTGGATTTAAAGAATATTGAGGATAATTGCATTTATGCAAAGTTTAAAAATGGGAAATATATTTTCCTAATCTTGTATGTGGATGATATCCTGCTTGCTAGCAGTGATGTCAGTCTACTACAAGAAACAAAGAAATACTTATCCTCAAATTTTGACATAAAAGATCTTGGTGAAGCATCATATGTTTTGGGCATAGAAATTCACCGAGATAGGAACAATGGAGTCTTAGGACTATCGCAGAAAGCATATTTAGAAGAGGTTCTTAAAAAGTATAATATGCATGCGAGTAAAGCCACGCCTGCTCCCATAGTCAAGGGCGATAGTTTTGGGAAATTCCAATGTCCCAAAAACTAGTACGAGATCGATCAAATGAAAGCAGTACCATATGCTTCGGCAGTTGGCAGCTTACAGTATGCACAAGTGTGCACTCGCCCTGACTTAGCTTTTATCACCGGGGTGCTCAGTAGATATCAAGAGAATCCAGGCATGGAGCACTGGAAGATGGTAAACAAAGCATTGCATTATGCGCAAGGCACGAAGGACTAAATGCTAATATACAAGAGAACTGATTCCCTAGAGATAAAAGGGTATTCAAACGCAGATTTTGCGGGGGACAGAGATGATAGAAAATCCACGCTAGGATACGTCTTCACTCTCACTGGGGGAGCTTTTTCGTGGAAAAGCTCCAAACAGTCGATAGTTGCATCATCCATGATGTATGCAGAATTCATAGCATGCTTCGAAGCCATGTGGCAAGAGATATGGCTAGAGAAATTTGTACCCGACTTGAAAGTGGTAGATTATATTCACAAACCACTAAAGATGTACTGCGACAACCAACCCGCAGTATTTTACGATCACAACAACAAGTCGAGTAATGCTGCCAAAACAATAGAGATAATGTATTATGTTGTGAAAGATAAAATCCAGGATCAAACTATAAGTCTCGAGCATATAAGGACAAAGGATATGCTTGCGGATCCGCTAACGAAAGGCTTACCACCCAATATGTTCAAGGAACACTTAGCCAGCATGGGTTTAAGGGAAAGCCTTATGATTCCTGGATAGGCCCGAAAGGAACAGAATTTGTTTCTGAACAAAACGTATGTTGTAGCTGTATGATTCTATCGGCATTTAAGCTGTGACGATGCAACATGCTCTATGTACCAATATGTGATGAAACAAATAAACTAGAAAGTATAAGGTTAAAAGAAAAAAGTTGAGATCAAGGGGAGAATGTTAGGTTGATCTCTCCACCGAGTAGGCCCAACGGACCATCGAGCCCTGATCTATTCGCACCCTGATCGGGGGTGCCCAACCCTCTTATGGTTGGTGGGCCCCTATGACCTGCGATATATAGAGAGGTGGGGGCCGGGGCACACGGTACGAGGTTCACCGCGCCGCCAGTCTCCCCACCGAAATCCCCTTCCGATCTAGGGCAATCGCAGTGCTCACGGGAAGCACCTCTGCCACCCCTCCATCTCGATCTCTCTGTCATCACCGGCCCCTACTTCACCATGGCCGGCGCTGGATCGAGCTCATCTGCACCTAAAGAAGGTAGGTTCACCGGAAGATCTAGCCTACCCCGATCCAAAGGATATAACACCTTATTGTATTGTATTGGCGGATCCAGGAATTGAACTTAGTTGGGGCGAGCATTTGAGGTCTATTTTTTGTTTTTTACAAGTACAAGTCTAGTCACCAAAACTTATGGAATCTAAAAACATATAAATAACATGAAAAGGCATACAGAGGTCTTAGGAACTACTAACATAGAGTCTTGCCATTTGTAAGTTGAAATGCTTACTTGATGCCATAATACAACCCCACAATCAGTCATTGCCCACAATAACAACTGACACTTGCAACATGTTAAGCAAAAACAAAAATCAGGGTAGCATAATCCTCAATTTGCTTCCAAAGACCGGGATCAGGATTGGCATTAGCTAGGTTAAATATTTCATCTCGTAGAACAACCCACAACATATATATATAGGTAAAACTGTGGGGGGAAAGACCTGCTGCTCCTACTGATCATTGCCGTTGTCACATATGCGCTTATGGCTGCTTGCGGTGCAGATGCCATTGCCATCTCGTGCCATCGTTGTTGCTGCAGCTTCCTCCTTCCCAAGGCGATACATTCGGCCTCCTCCGCCGAGTCCATCATCGGCGGCTAAACGTTAGAGAAAGACAGAGAGATGAGCGGCGAGCAGCCAAGAAGGAAGCAAGGTGGCAAGCAGCTGGTGGAAAATGACCGTCACCTACCTGCCGAGGCCCGAAGAGGAGGCAGTCTTGGAGTGTGGAGGAGGACGGAGGCGTGCCCTGTCCGGCTGCGGCGTGGAGGAGGAGGCCGGCGGCGTGGCGGCGACGGCGTGCAGCGGCGGCGCTGGCATTGGGGATTAGTCGAAAAGGAATCGATCGACTGATCTTTCTCGTCGCTCGGCGAAGCACCTCCTCTCGGCTATTGGGCTAGGCTACAGCATATCTATATGGGCTAAGTTAAGCCCGTTCGCTCCATTTTTCACCCTCAAATGTGTTGCGGGGGACAAATACTCCCCTCAACTTGAATTTGGTACAATTTCAGCCCTCAAATCCTCAAAACCGGATAAATCTCCCCCTTCAGTGGTTTTGCTGATGACTTATCAGATTTTAGGTGGTTTTGACTCTTTTGACTTGGCAGTAGACCCGTTTTCTTGGTTGTATCAGGCCACTTCATCCTTGCTCCATTCTTTTTTCTTCAATTCGCAATGGATGTCTAGACGATGGTGACGAGGAAAACGCCATAGAGGTTGCTGCTATCCAAATCCTCAACCAAGCTGAAGAAGAAAGGGGTTACAATTTCTTTTGAAGATTGGCTGGGAGATCTACCATCTTATGATTTCTTGACAGATACTTGTGTGGTGATTGAGGGATTATCTCCTAAATGGTTCAGTTGGAACACATTTGTGCAGATAGCTACCATCCTGGGGATCCTGGTGAATGTTGATTGGCACCTGATCTTCAGAAGCATCTATGAAAAAGTGAGAATTCAGGTGGCTGTCAGAGATCCAGGGAAAATTCCTACTGATAGGGTTGTTGAAATAAATCATGAATTGTACTTGGTGAAGTTTACTGTGGAGGAGGAAGCAGGGACTGGGCAGAGTGTTGATGATCCTTCTGATCCAAAAAAAGGGGATAAAGAGACTGGTTAGGAAAAAGAGGATGAGTTTGATGATGATGATCTCCTAGGGGAAGAAATGGACACTGGACATGATAACAATACCAGCAAAACTAATCACACTCTGCTACCTCTTGATCTTGCGTTGGATTTCCCCGAAGAGGAAAGGATGATGCAGCAGAGTAGCGTAAGTATTTCCCTCAGTTTTTGAGAACTAAGGTATCAATCCAGTAGGAGGCCACGCTCAAGTCCCTCGTACCTGCACAAAACGATAGCTACTCGCAACCAACGCGATTAGGGGTTGTCAATCCCTTCACGGTCACTTACGAGAGTGAGATCTGATAGATATAATATTTTTGGTATTTTTGGTATAGAGATGCAAAGTGAAAAGTAAAAGGCAAAGTAAAAAGCAAAGCAAGATTAAAGTGATGGAGATTGATATGATGAGAATAGACCCCGGGGGCCATAGGTTTCACTAGTGGCTTCTCTCAAGAGCATAAGTATTCTACGATGGGTGAACAAATTACTGTTGAGCAATTGACAAAATTGAGCATAGTTATGAGAATATCTAGGCATGATCATGTATATAGGCATCACGTCCGTGACAAGTAGACCGAACCAGACCGAAACGATTCTACATCTACTATTATTACTCCACTCATCGACCACTATCCAACATGCATCTAGAGTATTAAGTTAATGAAAACAGAGTAACGCCTTAAGCAAGATGACATGATGTAGAGGGATAAACTCATGCAATATGATGAAAACCCCATCTTGTTATTCTCGATGGCAACAATACAATATGTGCCTTGCTTCCCCTACTATCACTGGGAAAGGATACCGCAATATGGAACCCAAAACTAAGTTAAAAACAGAGTAACGCTTTAAGCAAGATGACATGTTGTAGAGAGATAAATTCATGCAATATGAAATAAACCCCATCTTGTTATACTCGATGGCAACGATGCAATACGTGCCTTGCTGCCCCTTTTGTCACTGGGAAAGGACACCGCAAGATCGAACCCAAAGCTAAGCACTTCTCCCATGGCAAGAACTACCAATCTAGTTGGCCAAACCAAACAGATAATTCAAAGAGACTTGCAAAGATAACCAATCATACATAAAAGAATTCAGAGAAGATTCAAATATTATTCATAGATAGACTTGATCATAAACCCACGATTCATCGGTCTCAACAAACACACCGCAAAAAGAAGAAGATTACATCGAATAGATCTCCACGAGAGAGGAGGAGAACTTTGTATTGAGATCCAAAAAGAGAGAAGAAGCCATCTAGCTAATAACTATGGACCCGAAGGTCTGAGGTAAACTACTCACACTTCATCGGAGAGGCTATGATGATGTAGAAGCCCTCCGTGATGACGACCCTCTTCGGCGGAGCTCCGGAACAGGCCCCAAGATGGGATCTCATGGATACAGAAAGTTGCGGTGGTGGAATTAGGTTTTTGGCTCCCTCTCTGTTCGTTTGGGGGTACGTAGGTATATATAGGAGGAAGAAGTACGTCGGTGGAGTTTCGGTGGGCCCACGAGGGTGGGGGGCGCGCCTGGGGGTATAGGGCGCGCCCCCTACCTCGTGCCCACCTTGAAGCTTTCTTGGCGTAGGTCCAAGTCTCCTGGGTCATATTCGGGAAGAAAATCACGTTCCAGAAAGGTTTATTCCGTTTGGACTCCGTTTGATATTCCGTTTCTTCGAAACACTGAAATAGGCAAAAAAACAGCAATTCTGGGCTGGGCCTCCGGTTAATAGGTTAGTCCCAAAAATAATATAAAAGTGGAAAATAAAGCCCAGTATAGTCCAAAACAGTAGATAATATAGCATGGAGGAATCAAAAATTATAGATACGTTGGAGACGTATCAGGCATCCCCAAGCTTAATTCCTGCTCGTCCTCGAGTAGGTAAATGATAAAAAGAGAATTTTTGATGCAGAGTGCTACTTGGAATAATTTCAATGCAAATCTTCTTAATTGTGATATGAATATTCAGATTCAAAAGATTCAAGACAAAAGTTCATATTGACATAAAAACAATAACACTTCAAGCATACTAACAAAGCAATTATGTCTTCTCAAAACAACATGGCCAAAGAAAGTTATCCCTACAAAATCATATAGTCTGGCTATGCTCTATCTTCACCACACAAAGTATTTAAATCATGCACAACCCCGATGACAAGCCAAGCAATTGTTTCATACTTTTGACATTCAAAAACTTTTTCAATCTTCACGCAATACATGAGCGTGAGCCATGGATATAGCACTATAGGTGGAATAGAGTGGTGGTTGTGGAGAAGACAAAAAGAGGGGAAGATAGTCTCACATCAACTAGGCGTATCGACGGGCTATGGAGATGCCCATCAATAGATATCAATGTGAGTGAGTAGGGATTGCCATGCAACGGATGCACTAGAGCTATAAGTATATGAAAGCTCATCAAAACAAACTAAGTGGGTGTGCATCCAACTTGCTTGCTCACGAAGACCTAGGGCATTTTGAGGAAGCCCATCATTGGAATATACAAGCCAAGTTCTATAATGTAAAATTCCCACTAGTATATGAAAGTGACATAACCAGAGACTCTCTATCATGAAGATCATGGTGCTACTTTGAAGCACAAGTGTTGTAAAAGGATAGTAACATTGTCCCTTCTCTCTTTTTCTCTCATTTTTTTAATTTTTTTATTTGGGCCTTTTCTTTTTTTATGGCCTCTTTTCTTTCTCTTTTTTTGGGCTTCTTTGGCCTCCTTTATTTCGTCCGGAGTCTCATCCCGACTTATGGGGGAATCATAGTCTCCATCATTCTTTCCTCACTTGGGACAATGCTCTAAAAATGATGATCATCACACTTTTATTTTTCTTACAACTCAACAACTCGATACTTAGAACAAAATATGACTCTATATGAATGCCTCCGGTGGTGTACCGGGATATGCAATGAATCAAGAGTGACATGTATGAAAGAATTATGAACGGTGGCTTTGCCACAAATACAATGTCAACTACATGATCATGCTAGCAATATGACAATGATGAATGTGTCATGATAAACTGGATGGTGGAAAGTTGCATGGCAATATATCTCGGAGTGGCTATGGAAATGCCATAATAGGTAGGTATGGTGGCTGTTTTGAGGAAGGTATATGGTAGGTGTATGATACCGGCGAAAAGTGTGCGGTATTAGAGAGGTTAGCAACGGTGGAAGGATGGGAAAAAGTGCATATAATCCATGGACTCAACATTAGTCATAAAGAACTCATATACTTATTGCAAAAATCTAGAAGTTATCAAAGCAAAGTATTACACACATGCTCCTAGGGGGATAGATTGGTAGGAAAAGACCATCACTCGTCCCCGACCGCCACTCATAAGAAATACAATCAATAAATAAACCATGCTCCGACTTCATCACATAACGGTTCACCATACGTGCATGCAACGGGAATCACAAGCTTCAACACAAGTATTTCTCAAATTCACAACTACTCAACTAGCATGACTCTAATATTATCACCTCCATATCTCAAAACAATTATCATGCTTCAATATTTTCTTAGTATTCAATGCACTCAAAAGAAAGCTTCACAAATCTTGAATACCAAGCATATTATTATTAAGCAAATTACCATGCTATTAAGACTCTCAAAATAATTTAAGTGAAGCATGAGAGATCAATAGTTTTCTTTAAAACAAATCCACCACCGTGCTCTAAAAGATCTAAGTGAAGCACATAGAGCAAAATTATAACGCTCAAGATATATAAGTGAAGCACATAGAGCAAAACTACATAGCTCAAAAGATATAAGTGAAGCACATAGAGCAAAATTATAATGCTCAAAAGATATAAGTGAAGCACATAGAGTATTCTATCAAATTTTAATTCATGTATGGCTCTCTCAAAAGGTGTGTACTGCAAGGATGATTGTGGCATACTAAAACACAAAGACACAAATAATACAAGACGCTCCAAGCAAAACACATATCATGTTGGTGAATAAAAATATAGCTCCAAGTAAATTACCGATGGAAGTGGACGAAAGAGGGGATGCCTTCTGGGGCATCCCCAAGCTTTGACTTTTTGGTGTCCTTGGATTATCTTGGGGGTGCCATGGGCATCCCCAAGCTTAGGCTCTTGCCACTCCTTGTTCCATAATCCATCAAAAGAATTCACCCAAAACTTGAAAACTTCACAACACAAAACTCAATAGAAATCTCGTGAGCTCCGTTAGAGAAAGAAAACAAAAGACCACTTCAAGGTACTGTAATGAACTTATTCTTTATTTATATTGGTGTTAAACCTATTGTATTCCAACTTCTCTATGGATTATAAACTATTTTACTAGCCATAGATTCATCAAAATAAGCAAACAACACACGAAAAACAGAATCTGTCAAAAACAGAACAGTCTGTAGTAATCTGTAGCTAGCGCAAGATCTGGAACCCCAAAAATTCTAAAATAAATTGCTGGACGTGAGGAATTTATCTATTAATCATCTGCAAAAATAATTAACTAAATATAACTCTCCAAATAAAAATGACAGCAGTTCTCGTGAGCGCTAAAGTTTCTGTTTTTTTACAGCAAGTTCAACAAGACTTTCCCCAAGTCTTCCCAATGGTTCTACTTGGCACAAACACTAATTAAACACGAAAAACACAACCAAAACAGAGGCTAAATAAATTATTTATTACTAAACAGGAGCAAAAAGCAAGGAATAAAAATAAAATTGGGTTGCCTCCCAACAAGCGCTATCGTTTAACGCCCCTAGCTAGGCATAAAAGCGAGGATAGATCTAGGTATTACCATCTTTGGTAGGCAATTCTTCGATGAGGCATATATCTTTCTTAGAAATTTCTTCCTTTCTAGTAATTATCAAACTTTTAGGCACAAGATCAAAAAAATTCATTCGTAGCATAAGGTTCCTTAATGATAGCAAAAATATCGGGATGAATGCTTATAGATTTAAGATCCGCAGTTTCCTTACTAGATGATTCACCCTTATTCTTAGGAACATACATAAGCTTGGTAATTTTAGTGGAAGGACTAGAAGTATTCTTTACAGAATAAAAAGCGGTTCCTAAGTTGGTAATGATACCCTCAAGTTTATCGATTCTAGTGGAATCTAGATTTATTTTCCCATTAACCATGGGTTCCTTTTCCTTAATATTTTTCAAAGTCATTCCTACCTTAGATCCATAATGGGTAATTTGATTATGGATATTTTGATCTAGATTTATCAATTGATTCAATGGTAGCAACTTTGTTTTCAATAATTTCAAGCCTTTGCATAACATGCTCCAAAGTTAACATAGTTCCATTAACCAAAAGAGGTGGTGAGCCAAATAAATCTATCATAGCATTATAAGAATCAAAAGTGTGGCTACCCAAGAAATTCCTGTTGGGTTTCGTAGTAATTTCAAAATTTTCCTACGCACACGCAAGATCATGGTGATGCATAGCAACGAGAGGGGAGATTATGATCTACGTACCTAGTAGATCGACAACGGAAGCGTTTGGTTGATGTAGTCGTACGTCTCCACGATCCGACCGATCAAGCACCGAAACTACAGCACCTCCGAGTTCTAGCAAAGTGTCGGGGAAGAGTTCCGTCAGCACGACGGCGTGGTGACGATCTTGATGCACTATTGCTGCAGGGCTTCGCCTAAGCACCGCTACAATATTATCGAGGACTATGGTGGCTGGGGCGCCGCACACGGCTAAGGAATAGATCACGTGGATCAACTTGTGTGTCTCTGGGGTGCCCCTGCCTCCGTATATAAAGGACTAAAGGGGGGAGACTGTCCGGCCAAGGAGGGCGCGCCAGGAGAGTCCTACTCCCTCTGGGAGTAGGATCCCCCCCCCCCAATCCTAGTTGGAATAGGATTCGCGGAGGGGGGAAAAGAGAGAGAGGGGCTGGCCCCCTATCCTTGTCCTATTCGGACCAAGGGAGGGGAGGGGCACGCGTCCCATGAGGGGCTGCCTCTTCTCTTTTCCACTAAGGCCCATCATGGCCCATATAGCTCCCGGGGGGTTCCGGTAACCTCCCGGTACTCCGGTAAAATCCCGATTTCACCCGGAACACTTCCGATATCCAAACATAGGCTTCCAATATATCAATCTTTATGTCTCGACCATTTCGAGACTCCTCGTCATGTCCGTGATCACATCCGGGACTCCGAACAACCTTCGGTACATCAAAGTGCATAAACTCATAATATAACTGTCATCGTAACCTTAAGCGTGCGGACCCTACGGGTTCGAGAACAATGTAGACATGACCGAGACACGTCTCCGGTCAATAACCAATAGCGGGACCTGGATGCCCATATTGGCTCCTACATATTCTACGAAGATCTTTATCGGTCAGACCGCATAACAACATACGTTGTTCCCTTTGTCATCGGTATGTTACTTGCCTGAGATTCGATCGTCGTTATCTTAATACCTAGTTCAATCTCGTTACTAGCAAGTCTCTTTACTCGTTCTGTAATACATCATTCCGCAACTAACTCATTAGTTGCAATGCTTGCAAGGCTTAAGTGATGTGCATTACCGAGAGGGCCTAGAGATACCTCTCTGACAATCGGAGTGACAAAACCTAATCTCGAAATACGCCAACCCAACATGTACCTTTGGGGACACCTGTAGTACTCCTTTATAATCACCCAGTTACGTTGTGACGTTTGGTAGCACCCAAAGTGTTCCTCCGGTAAACGGGAGTTGCATAATCTCATAGTTATAGGAACATGTATAAGTCATGAAGAAAGTAATAGCAACATACTAAATGATCGGGTGCTAAGCTAATGGAATGGGTCATGTCAATCAGATCATTCACTTAATGATGTGATCCCATTAATCAAATAACAACTCATTGTTCATGGTTAGGAAACATAACCATCTTTGATTAACGAGCTAGTCAAGTAGAGGCATACTAGTGACACTTTGTTTGTCTATGTATTCACACATGTATTATGTTTCCGGTTAATACAATTCTAGCATGAATAATAAACATTTATCATGATATAAGGAAATAAATAATAACTTTATTATTGCCTCTAGGGCATATTTCCTTCAGTCTCCCACTTGCACTAGAGTCAATAATCTAGTTCACATCGCCATGTGATTTAACAGCAATAGTTCACATCACCATGTGATTAACACCCATAGTTCACATCGATATGTGATCAACACCCAAAGGGTTTACCAGATTCAGTAATCTAGTTCACATCGCTATGTGATTAACACCCAAAGAGTACTAAGGTGTGATCATGTTTTGCTTGTGAGAGAATCTTAGTCAACGGGTCTGCCACATTCAGATCCGCATGTATTTTGCAAATTTCTATGTCAACAATGCTCTGCATGGAGCTACTCTAGCTAATTGCTCCCACTTTCAATATGTATCCAGATTGAGACTTAGAGTCATCTGGATCAGTGTCAAAGCTTGCATCGACGTAACCCTTTACGACGAACCTTTTGTCACCTCCATAATCGAGAAACATATCCTTATTCCAGCAAGGATAATTTTGACCGTTGTCCATTGATCTACTCTTAGATCACTATTGTACTCCCTCTCTTAACACAGTGTATGGTATACAATAGATCTGGTACACAGCATGGCATACTTTATAGAGCCTATGACTGAGGCATAGGGAATGACTTTCATTCTCTTTCTATCTTCTGCCGTGGTCGGGCTTTGAGTCTTACTCAACTTCACACCTTGTAACACAGGCAAGAAACTTTTTCTTTGACTGTTCCATTTTGAACTACTTCAAAATCTTGTCAAGGTATGTACTCATTGAAAAACTTATCAAGCGTCTTGATCTATCTCTATAGATCTTGATACTCAATATGTAAGCAGCTTTACCGAGGTATTTCTTTGAAAAACTCCTTTCAAATACTCCTTTATGCTTTGCAGAATAATTCTACATTATTTCCGATCAACAATATGTCATACACATATACTTATCAGAAATGATGTAGTGCTCCCAGTCACTTTCTTGTAAATACAGGCTTCACCGCAAGTCTGTATAAAACTATATGCTTTGATCAACTTATCAAAGCGTATATTCCAACTCCGAGATTCTTGCACCAGTCCATAGATGGATCGCTGGAGCTTGCATATTTAGTTAACACCTTTAGGATCGACAAAACCTTCTAGTTGCATCGTATGCAACTCTTCTTTAGTAAATCCATTAAGGAATGCAGTTTTGTTTATCCATTTGCCAGATTTCATAAAATGCGGCAATTGCTAACATGATTCGGACAGACTTAAGCATAGATACGAGTGAGAAAATCTCATCGTAGTCAACACCTTGAACTTGTCGAAAACCTTTTGCGACAATTCTAGCTTTGTAGATAGTAACACTACTATCAGCGTCCGTCTTCCTCTTGAAGATCCATTTATTTTCTATGGCTTGCCGATCATCGGGCAAATCCATCAAAGTCCATACTTTGTTCTCATACATGGATCATATCTCAGATTTCATGGCCTCAAACCATTTCGCGGAACTGGGCTCATCATCGCTTCCTCATAGTTTGCAAGTTCGTCATGGTCTAGTAACATGACTTCCAGAACAGGATTACCGTACCACTCTGGTGCGGATCTCACTCTGGTTTACCTACGAGATTTGGTAGTAACTTGATCTGAAGTTACATAATCATCATCATTAGCTTCCTCACTAATTGGTGTAGTAGTCACAGGAACAGATTTCTGTGATGAACTACTTTCCAATAAGGGAGCAGGTACAGTTACCTCATCAAGTTATACTGTCCTCCCACTCACTTCTTTCGAGAGAAACTCCTTCTCTAGAAAAACTCCGAATTTAGCAACAAAAGTCTTGCCTTCGGATTTGTGATAGAAGGTGTACCCAACAGTCTCCTTTGGGGTATCCTATGAAGACATATTTCTCCGATTTGGGTTTGAGCTTATTAGGATGAAAACTTTTTCATATAAGCACCACAACCCCAAACTTTAAGAAACGACAACTTTGGTTTCTTGCCAAACCACAGTTCAGATTGTGTCGTCTCAACGGACTTAGATGGTGCCCTATTTTAACGTGAATGCAGCTGTCTCTAATGCATAACCCCAAAATGATAGTGGTAGATCGGTAAGAGACATCATAGATTGCACTATATCCAATAAAGTACGGTTATGACGTTCGGACACACCATTATGCTGTGGTGTTCCATGTGGCATGAGTTTGTGAAACTATTCCACATTGTTTTAATTGAAGACCAAACTCATAACTCAAATATTTGTTTCCGCGATCAGATCGTAGAAACTTTATTTTCTAGTCACGATGATTTTCCACTTCACTCTGAAATTCTTTGAACTTTTCAAATGTTTCAGACTTATGTTTCATCAAGTAGATATTCCCATATCTGCTCAAATCATCTGTGAAGTTCAGAAAATAACGATACTTGCCGTGAGCCTTAACACTCATTAGACTTCATACATCAGTATGTATTATTTCCAATAAGTCAGTTGCTCGCTCCGGAGAACGGAGTCTTAGTCATCTTGCCCATGAGGCATGGTTCGCAAGCATCAAGTGATTCATAATCAAGTGATTCCAAAATCCCATCAGCATGGAGTTTCTTCATGCGCTTTACACCAATATGACCTAAACGGCAGTGCTACAAATAAGTTGCACTATCATTATTAACTTTGCATCTTTTGGTTCAATATTATGATTATGTGTATCACTACGATCGAGATCCAATGAACTATTTTTCATTGGGTGTGTAACCATATAAGGTTTTATTCATGTAAACAGAACAACAATTTATTCTCTTACTTAAATGAATAACCGTATTACAATAAACATGATCAAATCATATTCATGCTCAACGTAAACACCAAATAACACTTATTTAGGTTCAACACTAATCCCGAATTTATAGGGAGTGTGCGATGATGATCATATCAATCTTGGAACCACTTCCAACACACATCGTCACTTCACCCTTAACTAGTCTCTGTTTATTCTGCAACTCTCGTTTCGAGTTACTAATCTTAACAACTGATCCAATATCAAATACTGAGGGGTTGCTATAAACACTAGTAAAGTACACATCAATAACATGTATATCAAATATACTTTTGTTCACTTTGCCATCCTTCTTATCCGCCAAATACTTGGGGCATTTCCGCTTCCAGTGACCAGTCCCTTTGCAGTAGAAGCACTTAGTCTCAGGCTTAGGACCAGACTTGGGCTTCTTCACTTGAGCAGCAAACTTGCTTGCCGTTCTTCTTGAAGTTCCCCTTCTTCCCTCTGCCCTTTTCTTGAAACTAGTGGTCTTGTCAACCATCAATACTTGATGTTTTTCTTGATTTCTACCTTCGTTGATTTCAGCATCACGAAGAGCTTGGGAGTTGTTTCCGTTATCCCTTGCATATTATAGTTCATCACGAAGTTCTACTAACTTGGTGATGGTGACTAGAGAATTCTGTCAATCACTATCTTATCTGGAAGATTAACTCCCACTTGATTCAAGCGATTGTAGTACCCAGACAATCTGAGCACATGCTCACTAGTTGAGCGATTCTCCTCCATCTTTTAGCTATAGAACTTGTTGGAGACTTCATATCTCTCAATTCGGGTATTTTCTTGAAATATTAACTTCAACTCCTGGAACATCTCATATGGTCCATGACGTTCAAAACGTCTTTGAAGTCCCGATTCTAAGCCATTAAGCATGGTGCACTAAACTATCAAGTAGTCATCATATTGAGCTAGCCAAACGTTCATAATGTCTGCATCTGCTCCTGCAATAGGTCTGGCACCTAGCGGTGCATCAAGGACATAATTCTTCTGTGCAGCAATGAGGATAAACCTCAGATCACAGATCCAATCCGCATCTTTGCTACTAACATCTTTCAACACAATTTTCTCTAGGAACATATCAAAATAAACATATGAAAGCAACAACGCGAGCTATTGATCTACAACATGATTTGCAAAATACTACCAGGACTAAGTTCATGATAAATTTAAGTTCAATTTAATCATATTACTTCAGAAATCCCACTTAGATAGACATCCCTCTAATCCTCTAAGTGATCACGTGATCCGAATCAACTAAACCATGTCCGATCATCACGTGAGATGGAGTAGTTTCATTGGTGAACATCATTATGTTGATCATATCTACTATATGATTCATGCTCGACCTTTCGGTCTCTGTGTTCCGAGGCCATATCTGTATATGCTTGGCTCGTCAAGTATAACCTGAGTATTCCGCGTGTGCAACTGTTTTGCACCCGTTGTATTTGAACGTAGAACCTATCACACCCGATCATGATGTGGTGTCTCAGCACGAAGAACTTTCGCAACGGTGCATACTCAGGGAGAACACTTCTTGATAATTAGTGAGAGATCATCTTATAATGCTACCGTCAATCAAAGCAAGATAAGATGCATAAAAGATAAACATCACATGCAATCAATATAAGTGATATGATATGGCCATCATCATCTTGTGCTTGTGATCTTCATCTCCGAAGCACCGTTGTGATCACCATCGTCACCGGCGTGACACCTTGATCTCCATCGTAGCATCGTTGTCGTCTCGCCAAGCTTGTGCTTCCATGACTATCGCTACAGTTTAGTGATAAAGTAAATCATTACATCGCGATTGCATTGCATACAGTAAAGCGACAACCATATGGCTCCTGCCAGTTGCCGATAACTCAGTTACAAAACATGATCATCTCATACAATAAAATTCAGCATCATGTCTTGACCATATCACATCACAACATGCCCTGCAAAAACAAGTTAGACATTCTCTACTTTGTTGTTGCAAGTTTTACGTGGCTGCTACGGGCTTAAGTAAGAACCAATCTCACCTACGCATCAAAACCACAAAGATAGTTTGTCAATTTGACTCCGTTTTAACCTTCGCAAGGACCGGGCGTAGCCACACTCGGTTCAACTAAAGTTGGAGAGACTGTCGCCCGCAAGCCACCTATGTGCAAAGCACGTCGGGAGAACCGGTCTCGCGTAAGCGTACGCGTAATGTCGGTCCGGGTCGTCTCGTCCAACAATACCGCCGAACCAAAGTATGACATGCTGGTAGGCAGTATGACTTATATCACCCACAACTCACTTGTGTTCTACTCGTGCATATAACATCAAACCATAAAACCTAGGCTCTGATACCACTGTTGGGTTTCGTAGTAATTTCAAAATTTTCCTACACACACGCAAGATCATGGTGATGCATAGCAACGAGAGGGGAGAGTATGATCTACGTACCTAGTAGATCGACAACGGAAGCGTTTGGTTGATGTAGTCGTACGTCTCCACGATCCGACCGATCAAGCACCGAATCTACGGCACCTCTGAGTTCTAGCAAAGTGTCGGGGAAGAGTTCCGTCAGCACAGCGGCGTGGTGATGATCTTGATGCACTACTGCTGCAGGGCTTCGCCTAAGCACTGCTACAATATTATCGAGGACTATGGTGGCTGGGGCGCCGCACACGGCTAAGGAATAGATCACGTGGATCAACTTGTGTGTCTCTGGGGTGCCCCTGCCTCCGTATATAAAGGACTAAAGGGGGGAGGCTGGCCGGCCAAGGAGGGCGCGCCAGGAGAGTCCTACTCCCTCTGGGAGTAGGATTCCGCCCCCCCCAATCCTAGTTGGAATAGGATTCGCGGAGGGGGGAAAAGAGAGAGAGGGGCCAGCCCCCTTTCCTTGTCCTATTCGGACCAAGGGAGGGGAGGGGCGCGCGGCCCATGAAGGGCTGCCTCTTCTCTTTTCCACTAAGGCCCATCATGGCCCATATAGCTCCCGGGGGGTTCCGGTAACCTCCCGGTACTCCGGTAAAATCCCGATTTCACCCAGAACACTTCCGATATCCAAACATAGGCTTCCAATATATCAATCTTTATTTCTCGACCATTTCGAGACTCCTCGTCATGTCTGTGATCACACCCGGGACTCCGAACAACCTTAGGTACATCAAAGTGCATAAACTCATAATATAACTGCCATCGTAACCTTAAGCGTGCGGACCCTACGGGTTCGAGAACAATGTAGACATGACCGAGACACGTCTCCGGTCAATAACCAATAGCGGGACCTGGATGCCCATATTGGCTCCCACATATTCTACGAAGATCTTTATCGGTTAGACCGCATAACAACATGCGTTGTTCCCTTTGTCATCGGTATGTTACTTGCCTGAGATTCGATCGTAGGTATCTTAATACCTAGTTCAATCTCGTTACTGGCAAGTCTCTTTACTCGTTCTGTAATACATCATTCCGAAACTAACTCATTAGTTGCAATGCTTGCAAGGCTTAAGTGATGTGCATTACCGAGAGGGCCCAAAGATACCTCTCCGACAATCGGAGTGACAAAACCTAATCTCGAAATACGCCAACCCAACATGTACCTTTGGAGACACCTGTAGTACTCCTTTATAATCACCCAGTTACGTTGTGACGTTTGGTAGCACCCAAAGTGTTCCTCCGGTAAACGGAAGTTGCATAATCTCATAGTTATAGGAACATGTATAAGTCATGAAGAAAGCAATAGCAACATACTAAACGATCGGGTGCTAAGCTAATGGAATGGGTCATGTCAATCAGATCATTCACTTAATGATGTGATCCCATTTATCAAATAACAACTCATTGTTCATGGTTAGGAAACATAACCATCTTTGATTAACGAGCTAGTCAAGTAGAGGCATACTAGTGACACTTTGTTTGTCTATGTATTCACACATGTATTATGTTTCCGGTTAATACAATTCTAGCATGAATAATAAACATTTATCATAATATAAGGAAATAAATAATAACTTTATTATTGCCTCTAGGGCATATTTCCTTCAATTCCCCCGGTAATGGTATCAATGATATATCTATACCAAGGACTAGCACCTACATAAAAATTGCGAAGAAGGACTGAAGTAGATTGCTTCCTGGTAGATCTATTTTGAGCATTGCAAATTCTATACCAAGCGTCTTTCAGATTTTCTTCCTCCCTTTGTTTAAAATTTAGGATTTCATTCTCGCGAGATAATGGAGAAGAGATAAGATTAGCCATGACGACAAGGCAAGCGAGAAAAAAGGCAAACGGAGAAAGAGAGGTGGAGAAGGAGAAGGAGATTGGGAAAGAGAGGGCGAATAAAACGGCAAGGGTGAAGTGGGGGAGAGGAAAACGAGAGGCAAATGGCAACTAATGTAATGCGAGAGATAGGGATTGTGATGGGTACTTGGTATGTTCACTTTTTGCGTAGACTCCCCGGCAACGGCGCCAGAAATTCTTCTTTCTACCTCTTGAGCTTGCGTTGGATTTCCCCGAAGAGGAAAGGATCATGCAGGAGAGTAGCGTAAGTATTTCCCTCAGTTTTTGAGAACCAAGGTATCAATCCAGTAGGAGGCCACACTCAAGTCCCTCGTACCTGCACAAAACGATAGCTACTCGCAACCAACGCCATTAGGGGTTGTGAATCCCTTCACGGTCACTTACGAGAGTGAGATCTGATAGATATAATATTTTTGGTATTTTTGGTATAGAGATGCAAAGTGAAAAGTAAAAGGCAAAGTAAAAAGCAAAGCAAGATTAAAGTGATGTTGATTGATATGATGAGAATAGACCCGGGGGCCATAGGTTTCACTAGTGGCTTCTCTCAAGAGCATAAGTATTCTATGGTGGGTGAATAAATTACTGTTGAGCAATTGACTTAATTGAGCATAGTTATGAGAATATCTAGGCATGATCGTGTATATAGGCATCACGTCCGTGACAAGTAGATCGAAACGATTCTGCATCTACTACTATTACTCCACTCATCGACCGCTATCCAGCATGCATCTAGAGTATTAAGTTAAAAACAAAGTAACGCTTTAAGCAAGATGACATGATGTAGAGAGATAAATTCATGCAATATGAAATAAATCCCATCTTGTTATCCTCGATGGCAACGATGTAATACGTGCCTTGCTGCCCCTTCTGTCACTGGGAAAGGACACCGCAAGATCGAACCCAAAGCTAAGCACTTCTCCCATGGCAAGAACTACCAATCTAGTTGGCCAAACCAAATAGATAATTCGAAGAGACTTGCAAAGATAACCAATCATACATAAAAGAATTCAGAGAAGATTCAAATATTATTCATAGATAGACTTGATCATAAACCCACGATTCATCGGTCTCAACAAACACACTGCAAAAACAAGAAGAATACATCGAATAGATCTCCACAAGAGAGGGGGAGAACTTTGTATTGAGATCCAAAAAGAGAGAAGAAGCCATCTAGCTAATAACTATGGACCCGAAGGTCTGAGGTAAACTACTCACACTTCATCGGAGAGGCTATGATGATGTAGAAGCCCTCCATGATGACGGCCCTCTCCGGCGGAGCTCCGGAACAGGACCCAAGATGGTATCTCATGGATACAGAAAGTTGTGGCGGTAGAATTAGGTTTTTGGCTCCATCTCTGTTCATTTGGGGTTACGTAGGTATATATAGGAGGAAGAAGTATGTCAGTGGAGCTTCGGTGGGCCCACGAGGGTGGGGGAGCGCCTGGGGGTATAGGGCGCGCCCCCTACCTCATGCCCACCTCAAAGCTTTCTTGGTGTAGGGTCCAAGTCTCCTGGGTCATATTCGGGAAGAAAATCACGTTCCAGAAAGGTTTATTCCGTTTGGACTCCGTTTGATATTCCGTTTCTTTGAAACACTGAAATAGGCAAAAAACTTCAATTCTGGGCTGGGCCTCCGGTTAATAGGTTAGTCCCAAAAATAATATAAAAGTGGAAAATAAAGCCCAATGTAGTCCAAAACAGTAGATAATATAGCATGGAGCAATCAACAATTATAGATACGTTGGAGACGTATCACACTCAAATGCCATCTGCTACCCCCAGGCACAAGTCAAAGAGCAATGTTGTTTGTACTGATGAGGTGAATTTAAGCTTAGAGAAAACAAATATTTGCTAAACTGCAAGGGTCTCCTATGGCCATAAGTTATGTGGAAATAGTGAGGAAAAATCCTGTGGACAACATTAGTACTCATCTCTTACCTCAGTTTGAAGCTGCTGGGAAGAGAAGTGTGCTTAATACCCAGATTTCTGATGCTGCTAGTAAGGACAAAGGAAAATGGGGGCCTGTAGCAGCTACCAAAATGAATGATAGAGTGAAAAGAGATGGCAAACCTGCCTTGCAAAAAGCTCAAGAGCTGAAAAGAGTGAGGGATTTGGAAATACCCAAATACAAGCAGGAGAAAGGTATGGTCAACTCTTTCGCCTGTTTGGATAATGAGAATTTACTTAATATTGCAAGTAGGTCTGGTGTTAATATGGGAAATACTTCTTCTGCCTCTCATAATGTAGCTATCATTAAAGAGGTGAAAAAAAGATTAAGTGTTTTCCATGAAAACAATCTAGATCTGTTTCTTCCTCCTGATATTGATATCACTGGAGAGGAGTTTTGCATGCATCCACCAAAATAAAAGAGTAGTTCAGGGGATGCCCTTGGTGCACATATAGAAGTGAACCAGGACATTGACAACCCTTGGACTGAGGTGGTTAATAGTAGAAATAGTAGGAGTAGAAGAAAGATTGATTTTAAGATTTAATGATAGTCATTTTTTGGAATGTCAGAGGCTTGAATGGCCCTGGAAAAATCCTAAGTGTGCAAGAGTTTATTAGAACTCATTGCCCTGATATTATTTGTTTTTCTGAAACAAAAAGAGACCTTCACTACATTACAATTGGAAGCCATTGATAATAGATGTGGCTTCCTTTGGAAGTGGCTCCCGACTAATAACACAACAGGGGGGCTCTTAATTGGAGTGAAGGAAGACTTATTTGATATTAGTTTATGAAAAATTCATACCTTTGGGATTTCTATGTCCCTGAATAATAAACAAGACCATAAAGAGTGGAGATTGGTGTCTATATATGGGCCCAGCTATGATACTCTTAAGCTGGAGTTTATTAATGAATTACATAATATACTAGCTGGTTGGGATGGTCCTACTATTATAGGTGGAGATTTCAATCTCATTAGAGAAGCTAGTGATAAAAGTACTGGCCAAATAAACCATCACTGGGCTGATATTTTCAATGATTGGATTAATAAATTTGGCCTGATGGAGCTAAAAAATTCTGGTAGGAAAAATACTTGGGGTAATAATCAAGATAATATGATTATGGCTGCCATTGATAGAGTGTTTGTGACTGTTGACTGGGATGCTATGTTCCCAGCTACTCAGCTTAAAGCTTTATCTAGAGTGGGGAGTGATCACACTCCTATGGTGGTTGACACTAAAGCTATTCCTGTTCCTAAGAATAAAATGTTTAGGTTTGAGAAATGGTGCTTAGAGGTGGAGGGTTTCAGAGATATAGTTTACAAAGCCTAGAACACTAAATGTAAGAGCACTAAAGCCATTGATATTTGGCAGTTCATAATCAGAGTCACTAGGAAAGCTATTAAAGGCTGGATGCTCAATTATGAGGCAGCCCAAAATAGACATAAGCAAAGCCTGGTGGCTGAGTACAATTGTTTAGATATTTCCGCAGAATCTAACCCTCTTTCTCCTAGCTCTAAACAAAGAATTAAATGTATTGCGGGAGAATTGAATGAGATTTGGAAGAAGGAAGAGATTAAATCCAGACAGAGATCCAGGGAAAGAGAGATTCTGGAAGGGGAGCAGAATACTCAATATTTTCAAGCCGTGGCAAATCAGAAAAGGAGGAAGAAGCAAATACTTATGCTGGAAAATGAAGATGGAATGGTAACAGACACTCTAGGTATTCTGAAAACTGCTGTAGATTTTTATAGCAAGCCTTTTGGTTTCTAGGACAAATTAGATATTAATCTTAGGGATGATTTCTGGGACCAACATAGCAAAGTTTCAGATGCTCACAATGCTAGTTTAGATGCTCCTTTTTCTGAAAAAGAAATTAAAGAAGCTGTTTTTGGATCCTATGCTGAAGGTGCTCCAGGCCCTGATGGATTTCCCTTTTTGTTCTACCAACAATTCTGGGAGGTCATCAAGGAGGATCTCTTTGCTTTGCTTAGAGATTGGGAGAAGGGAGAATTAGATCTATACAGATTAAACTTCTCCCTACTCACTCTAGTTCCTAAAGAAAGTGAAGCTGTTAGGCTGGAGAAATTCAGACCTCTAGCCATGACTAACTGTAGCTTTAAATTTTTCTCTAAATGTACTAGTAACAGATTTGGGCCTGTGTGCAATGATATAATTGCTCAGAACCAAACTGCTTTTATTAGAGGTAGATTCATTGCAGAAAGTATAGTAGCTGCGCATGAGATTATCTGATACGTCTCCAACATATCTATAATTTTTTATTGCTCCATGCTATATTATCTACTGTTTTGGACATTATTGGGCTTTATTATCCACTTTTATATTATTTTTGGGACTAACCTATTAACCGGAGGCCTAGCCCAGAATTGCTGTTTTTTGCCTGTTTTAGGGTTTCAAAGAAAAGGAATATCAAACGGAGTCCAAATGGAATGAAACCTTCGGGAACGTGATTTTCTCAACGAACAAGACCCAGGAGACTTGGACCCTACGTCAATACACAAAAGAGGAGGCCATGAGGTAGGGGCGCGCCTACCCCCCAGGCGCACCCTCCACCCTCATGGGCCCCCTGTTGCTCCACCGACGTACTCCTTCCTCCTATATATACCTACGTACCCCCAAACGACCAGATATGGAGCCAAAACCCTAATTCCACCACCGTAACTTTCTGTATCCACGAGATCCCATCTTGAGGCCTGTTCCGGAGCTCCGCCGGAGGGGGCATCGATCACGGAGGGCTTCTACATCAACACCATAGCCCCTCCGATGAAGTGTGAGTAGTTCACCTTAGACCTACGGGTCCATAGTTATTAGCTAGATGGCTTCTTCTCTCTTTTTGGATCTCAATACAATGTTCTCCCCCTCTCTTGTGGAGATCTATTCGATGTAATCTTATTTTTGCGGTGTATTTGTTGAGATCGATGAATTGTGGGTTTATGATCAAGTCTATCTATGAACAATATTTGAATCTTCTCTGAAATCTTTTATGTTATTGGTTATCTTTGCAAGTCTCTTCGAATTATCAGTTTGGTTTAGCCTACTAGATTGATCTTTCTTGCAATGGGAGAAGTGCTTAGTTTTGGGTTCCATCTTGCGGTATCCTTTCCCAGTGATAGTAGGGGAAGCAAGGCACATATTGTATTGTTGCCATCGAGGATAACAAGATGGGGTTTTCATCATATTGCATGAGTTTATCCCTCTACATCATGTCATCTTGCTTAAGGCGTTACTCTGTTTTCATTAACTTAATACTCTAGATGCATGCTGGATAGCGGTCGATGAGTGGAGTAATAGTAGTAGATGCAGGCAGGAGTTAGTCTACTTGTCTCAGACGTGATGCCTATATACATGATCATACCTAGATATTCTCATAACTATGCTCAATTCTGTCAATTGCTCAACAGTAATTTGTTCACCCACCGTAGAATACTTATGCTCTCGAGAGAAGCCACTAGTGAAACCTATGGCCCCCGGGTCTATCTTCATCATATTAATCTCCCAATACTTAGTTATTTCCTTTGCTTTTACTTTGCTTTTATTTTACTTTGCATCTTTATCACAAAAATACCAAAAATATTATCTTATCATATCTATCAGATCTCACTCTCGTAAGTGGCCGTGTAGGGATTGACAACCCCTTATCGCGTTGCTTGCGAGGATTTATTTGTTTTGTGCAGGTACGAGGGACTGGAGCGTAGCCTCCTACCGGATTGATACATTGGTTCTCAAAAACTGAGGGAAATACTTACGCTACTTTGCTGCATCATCCCTTCCTCTTCGGGGAAAACCAACATAGTGCTCAAGAGGTAGCAAGAAGGATTTCTGGCGCCGTTGCTGGGGAGGTCTACGCAAAAGTCAATATACCAAGTACCCATCACATACCCTTATCTCCCGCATTACATTATTTGCCATTTGCCTCTCGTTTTCCTCTCCCCCACTTCACCCTTACCGTTTTATTCGCCCTCTATCTCTATCCTCCCTCTCTTTCTCCATTTGCCTCTTTTTGCCCGCTTGCTTTTTGTTTGCTTGTGTGTTGGTTGGCTTGCTTGTCACGATGGCTCAAGATAACACTAAATTGTGTGACTTCACCAATACCAACAATAATGATTTTATTAGCACTCCGGTTGCTCCTCTTATCGATGCTGAATCTTGTGAAGTTAATACTGCTTTGCTGAATCTTGTCATGAAAGATCCGTTTTCTGGCCTTCCTAGTGAAGATGTCGCTACCCATCTAAATAGCTTCATTGATTTGTGTGATATGCAAAAGAAGAAATATGTGGATAATAATATTGTTAAATTGAAGCTCTTCCCTTTTTTGCTTAGAGATCGTGCTAAATCTTGGTTTTCGTCTTTGCCTAAAAATAGTATTGATTCATGGAACAAGTGCAAAGATGCCTTTATCTCTAAGTATTTTCCTCCCGCTAAGATCATCTCTCTTAGAAACGATATTATGAATTTTAAGCAACTTGATCATGAACATGTTGCACAAGCTTGGGAGAGAATGAAACTAATGATACGTAATTGCCCTACTCATGGTTTAAATTTGTGGATGATTATACAAATTTTTTATACTGGATTGAAATTTGCTTCTAGAAATCTTTTAGATTCGGCCGCGGGAGGCACTTTTATGGAAATCACTTTAGGAGAAGCTACTAAACTCCTAGATAATATTATGGTTAATTATTCTCAATGGCATACTGAAAGATCTACTAATAAAAAGGTATATGTGATAGAAGAAATTAATGCTTTGAGTGGAAAGATGGATGAACTTATGAAATTATTTGCTAGTAAGAGTGTTTCTTCTGATCCTAATGATATGCCCTTGTCTACTTTGATTGAGAATAATAATGAGTCTATGGATGTGAATTTTGTTGGTAGGAACAATTTTGGTAACAACGCGTATACAGAAAATTTTAATCCTAGGCCTTATCCGAGTAATCCCTCTAATAATTATGGTGATTCCTACAACAATTCTTATGGAAATTATAATAAGATGCCCTCTGATTTTGAATCTAATATTAAAGAATTTATTACTTTGCAAAAGAATTTCAATGCTTTGATTGAAGAAAAAATACTTAAGATTGATGAGTTGGCTAGGAACGTTGATAGAATTTCTCTTGATATTGATTCTTTGAAACTTAGATCTATTCCACCTAAGCATGATATCAATGAGTCTCTCAAAGCCATGATAATTTCCATTGATGAGTGCAAAGAAAGAACCGCTAGGATGCGTGCTAAGAAAGATGCCTTTATAAGAGCGTGTTCTTCTAGTTCCTATGAAAATAAAGATGAAGATCTAAAAGTTATTGATATGTCCCCTATTAAATCTTTGTTTTGCAATATGAATCTTGATAATGATGGGACTGAATATGATCCACCTTTACCTAGAAGGCGTTCCAAGAATTCGGAATTTTTTGATCTTGATGCTAAAATTGATAAAAGTGGGATTGAAGAAATTAAAATCCTAGATGTTGCTAAACCCACTATTATGGGTTTCAAGGAATTTAACTATGAGAATTTCACTTTGATTGATTGTATTTCCTTGTTGCAATCCGTGCTAAATTCTCCTCACGCTTATAGTCAAAATAATGCATTTACTAAACATATCGTTGATGCCTTGATGCAATCTTATGAGGAAAAACTTGAATTGGAAGCTTCTATCCCTAGAAAACTCTATGATGAGTGGGAACCAACTATTAAAATTAAAATTAAAGATCATGAATGCTATGCTTTATGTGATTTGGGTGCTAGTGTTTCCACGATTCCAAAGACTTTGTGTGATTTGTTAGGTTTCCGTGATTTTGATGGTTGTTCTCTAAACTTGCACCTTGCGGATTCCATTATTAAGAAACCTATGGGAAGAATTAATGATGTTCTTATTGTTTCAAATAGGAATTATGTGCCCATAGATTTTATTGTTCTTGACATAGATTACAATCCTTCATGTCCTATTATTCTTGGTAGACCTTTCCTTAGAACGATTGGTGCAATTATTGATATGAAGGAAGGAAATATTAGATTCCAATTTCCATTAAGGAAAGGCATGGAACACTTTCCTAGAAAGAAAATTAAATTACCTAATGAATCTATTATGAGAGCCACTTATGGATTGCCTACCAAAGATGGCAATACCTAGATCTATCCTTGCTTGTTATGCCTAGCTAGGGGTGTTAAACGATAGCGCTTGTTGGGAGGGAACCCAATTTTATTTTTATTCCTTGCTTTTTGCTCCTGTTTAGTAATAAATAATTTATCTAGCCTCTGTTTTGGTTGTGTTTTTGTGTTTAATTAGTGTTTGTGCCAAGTAGAACCGTTGGGAAGACTTGGGGAAAGTCTTGTTATACTTGCTGTAAAAAACAGAAACTTTAGTGCTCACGAGAACTGCTGCCATTTTTATTTGGAAAGTGATATTTAGTTAATTATTTTTTAATATGATTAATAGATAACTTCCTCACGTCCATAAATTTATTTTAGAATTTTTGGGGTTCCAGATCTTGCGCTAGCTACAGATTACTACAGACTGTTCTGTTTTTGACAGATTCTGTTTTTCGTGTGTTGTTTGCTTATTTTGATGAATCTATGGCTAGTAAAATAGTTTATAAACCATAGAGAAGTTGGAATACAGTAGGTTTAACACCAATATAAATAAAGAATGAGTTCATTACAGTACCTTGAAGTGGTCTTTTGTTTTCTTTCACTAACGGAGCTCACAAGATTTTCTACTTTGAGTTTTGTGTTGTGAAGTTTTCAAGTTTTGGGTAAAGATTTGATGGATTATGGAATAAGGAGTGGAAAGAGCCTAAGATTGGGTATGCCCATGGAACCCCCAAGATAATCTAAGGACACCTAAAAGCCAAAGCTTGGGGATGCCCCGGAAGGCATCCCCTCTTTCGTCTACTTCTATCGGTAACTTTACTTGGAGCTATATTTTTATTCGCCACATGATATGTGTTTTGCTTGGAGCGTCTTGTATGATTTGAGTCTTTAGTTTTTAGTTTACCACAATCATCCTTGCTGTACACATCTTTTGAGAGAGCCATACATGATTTGGAATTTGCTAGAATACTCTATGTGCTTCGCTTATATCTTTTGAGTTATATAGTTTTGCTCTAGTACTTCACTTATATATTTTAGAGCACGGTGGTGGATTTGTTTTATAAAAACTATTGATCTCTCATGCTTCACTTAGATTATTTTGAGAGTCTTAAATAGCATGGTAATTTGCTTAAAATCCTAATATGCTAGGTATTCAAGATTAGTAAAATTTTCTTATGAGTGTTTTGAATACTAAGAGAAGTTTGATGCTTGATGATTGTTTTGAGATATGGAGGTAATAATATCAAAGTCGTGCTAGTTGAGTAGTTGTAAAATTGAGAAATGCTTGTGTTGAAGTTTGCAAGTCCCGTAGCATGCACGTATGGTAAACGTTATGTAACAAATTTGAAACATGAGGTGTTATTTGATTGTCCTCCTTATGAGTGGCGGTCGGGGATGAGCGATGGTCTTTTCCTACAAATCTATCCCTCTAGGAGCATGCGCGTAGTGCCGAGGTTTTTGATGACTTGTAGATTTTTGCAATAAGTATGTGAGTCCTTTATGACTAATGTTGAGTCCATGGATTATACACACTCCCGCCCTTCCATCCTTACTAGCCTCTTCGGTACTGTGCATTGCCCTTTCTCACATTGAGAGTTGGCGCAAACTTCGCCGGTGCATCCAAAACCCGTGATATGCTACGCCTTTCACACATAAACCTCCTTATATCTTCCCCAAAACAGCCACCATACCTACCTATTATGGCATTTCCATAGCCATTCTGAGATATATTGCCATGCAACTTTCCACCATTCCGTTTATCATGACACATTCATTATTGTCATATTGCTTAGCATGATCATGTAGTTGACATAGTATTTGTGGCAAAGACACCGTTCATAATTCTTTCATACATGTCACTCTTGGTCCATTGCATATCCCGGTACACCGCCGGAGGCATTCATATAGAGTCATCTTTTGTTCTAGTATCGAGTTGTAATCATTGAGTTGTAAATAAATAAAAGTGTGATGATCATCATTTTCTAGAGCATTTTCCCAAGTGAGGAATTATAAAAAAAAGGAAAAAATAGAAAGGCCATAAAAAAAGAGAAGGCCCAAAAAAATGAGAGAAAAAGAGAGAAGGGACAGTGTTACTATCCTTTGCCACACTTGTGCTTCAAAGTAGCACCATAATCTTCATGATAGCGAGTCTCTTGTTTTGTCACTTTCATATACTAGTGGGAATTTTCATTATAGAACTTAGCTTGTATATTCCAACAGTGGGCCTCCTCAAGTGCCCTAGGTCTTCCTGAGCAAGCAAGTTGGATGCACACCCACTTAGTTTCTTTTGTTGAGCTTTCATACATTTATATCTCTAGTGCATCCGTTACATGGCAATCCCTACTCCTTGCATTAACATCAATTGGTGGGCATCTCCATAGCCCATTGATTAGCCTTATTGATGTGAGACTTTCTCCTTTTTGTCTTCTCCACATAACCCCCCTCATTATATTCTATTCCACCCATAGTGCTATGTCCATGCCTCGCGCTCATATATTGCGTGAAAGTTTATAGGTTTGAGATTACTAAAGTATGAAACAATTGCTTGACTTGTTATCGGGGTTGTGCATGATGAGAGCATTCTTGTGTGACGAAAATGGAGCATGACTAAACTATATGATTTTGTAGGGATGAACTTTCTTTGGCCATGTTATTTTGAGAAGACATAATTGCTTAGTTAGTATGCTTGAAGTATTATTATTTTAATGTCAATATAAACTTTTATCTTGAATCTTTCGGATCTGAATATTCATACCACAATTAAGAAGAATTACATTAAAATTATGCCAAGTAGTACCCCACATCAAAAATTCTGTTTTTATCATTTACCTACTCGAGGACGAGCAGGAATTAAGCTTGGGGATGCTTGATACGTATCCAACGTATCTATAATTTTTGATTGCTCCATGCTATATTATCTACTGTTTTGGACATTATTGGGCTTTATTATCCACTTTTATATTATTTTTGGGACTAACCTATTAACCGGAGACCCAGCCCAGAATTGCTGTTTTTTGCCTGTTTTAGGGTTTTGAAGAAAAGGAATATCAAATGGAGTCCAAACGGAATGAAACCTTCGGGAACGTGATTTTCTCAACGAACAAGACCCAGGAGACTTGGACCCTATGTCAAGACACAAAAGAGGGGGCCACGAGGTAGGGGGGCGCGCCTACCCCCTAGGCGCGCCCTCCACCCTCGTGGGCCCCTTGTTGCTCCACCGACGTACTCCTTCCTCCTATATATACCTACGTACCTCCAAACGATTAGATACGGAGCCAAACCATAATTCCACCGCCGTAACTTTCTGTATCTACGAGATCCCATCTTGGGGCCTGTTCTGGAGCTCCGCCGGAGGGGGCATCGATCATGGAGGGCTTCTACATCAACACCATAGCCACTCCGATGAAGTGTGAGTAGTTCACCTCAGACCTACGGGTCCATAGTTATTAGCTAGATGGCTTCTTCTCTCTTTTTGGATCTCAATACAATGTTCTCCCCCTCTCTTGTGGAGATCTATTCGATGTAATCTTATTTTTGCGGTGTGTTTGTTGAGACCGATGAATTGTGGGTTTATGATCAAGTCTATCTATGAACAATATTTGAATCTTCTCTGAATTCTTTTATGGATGATTGGTTATCTTTGCAAGTCTCTTCGAATTATCAGTTTGGTTTGGCCTACTAGATTGATCTTTCTTGCAATGGGAGAAGTGCTTAGCTTTGGGTTCAATCTTGCAGTGTCCTTTCCCAGTGATAGTAGGGACAGCAAGGCACGTATTGTATTGTTGCCATCGAGTATAACAAGATGGGGTTTTCATCATATTGCATGAGTTTATCCCTCTACATCATGTCATCTTGCTTAAGGCGTTACTCTGTTTTCATTAACTTAGTACTCTAGATGCATGCTGGATAGCCGTCGATGAGTGGAGTAATAGTAGTAGATGCAAGCAGGAGTCGGTCTACTTGTCTCGGACGTGATGCCTATATACATGATCATACCTAGATATTCTCATAACTATGCTCAATTCTGTCAATTGCTCAACAGTAATTTGTTCACCCACCGTAGAATACTTATGCTCTCGAGAGAAGCCACTAGTGAAACCTATGGCCCCCGGGTCTATCTTCATCATATTAATCTCCCAATACTTAGTTATTTCCTTTGCTTTTACTTTGCTTTTATTTTACTTTGCATCTTTATCACAAAAATACCAAAAATATTATCTTATCATATCTATCAGATCTCACTCTCGTAAGTGGCCGTGTAGGGATTGACAACCCCTTATTGCGTTGGTTGCGAGGATTTATTTGTTTTGTGCAGGTACGAGGGACTGGCGCGTAGCCTCCTACTGGATTGATACCTTGGTTCTCAAAAACTGAGGGAAATACTTACGCTACTTTGCTGCATCATCCCTTCCTCTTCAGGGAAAACCAACACAGTGCTCAAGAGGTAGCATTATCCATTCGGCTGCTAAGAATAATAAGCCAGGTTTTGTGTTTAAGCTGGACTATGAGAAAGCTTATGACAAAATCAATAGAGAGTTCTTAATTGAGGTCATGCACAATAGGGGATTTAGCCCTAAGTGGATGAATAAGATTAAGTCTCTGCTGAATAAAGGATCTGTTGGAGTCAGGATAAATGACACCAACAATGATTATTTCCTCGTTGGTAAAGGTGTTAGGCAGGGTGATCCAGCCTCCCGTTTGTTGTTTAATATAGTTGCAGATGTATTTACTAGAATACTAGTAAAGGCAGCTGACAATAACTACATTTCTGGTATTTTTGCTCCTAATACACCTGCCGGAGTGATCAGTATGCAATATGCAGATGACACTCTGTTATTCCTGGATAATAACCTAGAGAATGCTAAACATCTCAAGTGGTTATTGTTGTGCTTTGAGAAGATGTCAGGGATGAGAATAAATTTTCATAAGTGTGATTTGGTCCCTATTAACATAGACCATGATGATGCTGTCAAATTTGCTCAGTGTTTTGGCTGTAAATTGGGGGGGGGGGGATTCCCTATTAAATATTTTAGGATCCCCCCTTCACTACTCTAAGATTAGAAGAGAGGACCGGCAGCCTGTTATTGATAAGATTATTAAAAGAGGAGCTGGATGGAGAGGGAGATTACTATATTATGGTAAGAGGCTGATTTTAGCACAAGCCTGTCTAGCCAGTATCCCCTCTTACTTAATGGGAACTATTAAATTCCCTAAATGGGTGTTGAAAATGATTAACTCCCAACTTTCCCATTGCTTTTGGGATACCTATGAGGGGCACCACAAATATCATTTAGCTGCTTGGGGGAGTGTTACTATTAGGAAAGAGTATGGAGGTTTGGGCATAACCAATCTTGCTGATTTTAATATTTGTATGCTTGCTTCCTGGGTCAAGAGATATGCCTTTGGGGAGGGCAAGATTTGGAAACAGATTATTGATAGTAAATATGATACCCGCAGCCCTAATATTTTTTGTTGTAACATAGATGGGGCTTCCCCTTTCTGGAAGAACGTTATGTGGGCTGCTAGAGCAGCTAACATTGGGTACTCCTGGAAAGTGGGCAATGGTGAATCTATTCGATTCTGGGAAGATAAATGGTGTGGTCAAAGTAGCGTGGCCACCATCTTTACAATATTGCTACAGAACATAATGTGACTGTTGCAGAAGTGTGGGATGGAACGAATCTAAAGATTAATTTCAGAAGATGTTTTTCCCACGACATGATGCAGTCCTGGAATGATCTGTTCAATTACATTAGAAATGTCCGTTTGCTGAGTGTTGCTGATAGATTGGTTTGGAACTATGAGACCAATGGCATTTACTCAGTTAGTTCTTTCTATAAAATAGTCAATTTTAGAGGGGTTATCCCTGGCAAAGGGCCTAAACTGTGGGAAGTTAAAATCCCGCCTAGGATTCAAATTTTTGTTTGGCTTGCTCTGAATAATAAGCTGCTCACTAGAGATAATCTTAGTAAGAGGCAGCAAGTGGATGATCTGACTTGTTTGTTCTGTACATAACATGAAACGGGTGGTCACCTTTTTTTTGATTGTGTGGTTGCGAAGGAGATTTGGAGAGATATTAATGATATAGCAGACACAACTAATATTGCTAATTTTGCCTCCATGTTAGAGTGGTGGCACAACAACCCAAATACCTCTCTTAAGATTTACCAGGCTGCAGCTATGTGGGCCTTATGGAAACTTCGCAATGACATGTATTTTGGCCGCGCTATGTGGTCTAATATGCAGGGTGTGTGGGGGAGAATGGTGGCTATACTGTCTACCTGGGAGATTCTATACACAGGGCCTGTCAAAGACAGAGTACGTCTACTGATGTCAAGACTGGAGCAGAAGATGAGAGAGCCTCCCCTGCTCATGTGTCCGGATCCTGGCTAGGACGGAATTGCTGCGGTGGGAGGATCGCTGCGCCTGAACGCGGTGGATTCCCCCTTCCACCCCTGGAAACCTACTCTGCAGGGCCGATGAGCCTGATGGATAAGAAGTAACTTCTGTAATATGCTGCCGCAGGGCGTTCTATCAGGCAGTCCGTGTGCAAAAACTCCTGGTTTATCTCTCTCAATTTGCTCTGTAGAGTAGAGTTTGTGTTTAGCTGGTAGCCGTGTAGTGCTGCCTTTCCTGAGACTTGTGGATGTTTTGTAACAACTGGTTGGTCTGGTTTCATTGATCAATGCAATGGAGCCGGGGCTCTTCGAGCCCTTTTCCTCTAAAAAAAAATCCTCAACCCTAGATTTCTTCATCATCCGTGGTTTGCCTCTTCAGCTGAGCGCACCGCACTCCTCATCCAGGGCAAAGAACGTGTCTCCACTGTCTGGGGATGCCACGGCAGGGCCCTTCCAGCCAGCGAGCATGTCGGGCAGCATGTCCTCCCACCGGCTGGCCATGAGGTCGAACACGGCACCGTCCCGCTGCCGCATAGGTTGACCATGCAGACCTTCCCGCCCGAGCAGAGGACCTCCGCGGTGTCCCAGTTGAACCGCCCGTCCCGCATCGGCGGGAGCGCCTCCCTCGACGCGTACGGTGCGACCTGCAACGGGGTCCACTATCGCTCCAGAGCGCGCGCCTGCGAGCTCGTAGCCAGCGCCCACACATCCCGCGATGAAGACATGATCATTTGCAAGACCTGCGGGCCGACCAGCCAACGCAGCACGGGTGCGGCGGCCGTGTCAAACATGAGCGGCTGGCATAGCGCCGGGTGGAGCGGCTCCATGGACTAGGCGGCGAGGGCGAGCCCCACGGCAACCACGGACTGGAGCGGCAGTCGGCGGGAGAGGAGTAACGGGTGGCGGAGCGCCGGGGCCGCCGGCGACGAGCATCATCGACGTCGGCAGCTCGGTCCATCGTGCAGCGATCGGGTCACATGCTACGAAGGACGCGTCATAGTCGTCGGCGCCCTCGAGCAGTGCGTAGAGCGAGAGGAACGACATAAGCGATGTTACGTACAGGAGGCGGCGCTACGGGCAGCAAACGACGTGCATCAGGAACAGGCGAGCTTTCCTCTGTGTGCACACCCAAATCCATGCCACGTCACACGATCTTGGCTCAAAACCTTCTAGAATCAAAGCAAAACCACTTAAGGGAAAGATTTACCCGGTATTAACGATTTGAGGGTTGAAATTGTACCAGATTTGAGTTCAGGGGGGTATTTGTCCCTCGGGTCATATTTGAGGGTGAAAACTGGACTTCTTTCTTCTTCCTTCTCTGTAATACCCGTTTGACGGCAAACCATAGTTTAAAAAGCCGAATCAGCAACCGAACCGGTGAGGCTGTCGGTTCAGGTTTTTACTGGTCGAACCACCGGTTCATCCATTCATTTCCGACAAAAAACAGGTATTCAAGGTAATTTATTATAATTTTAACCTCACATCAAATGAATACACATAATATTGGATGTAAACCATTAATAAATCACAGAATGTTATTAGCCTAGTTGGTTATTGGACCTTTAACATCCTTTGCCTCAAGGTTAGGTGTTTAGTTTCTCGTTTATGCACATGAACAGTATGAAATAGAAGCTATTAGATTTGCGTCACATGAAGGAGTGAAGATTTTCTGTATAACGCGTGCTGAGAGAAAAACTAAATTATACCAGGGGGGTTGTGAAAAAAATTATACTAGGTGGCCCACTTAGTTCTATATGTCATCCACATGGACGGTCCACATCGGGATGAGTACTTGGCACCAAAGAGAGCAGCGTCGCCTAGTTGGCTCCTGAGGGGCACCCAACAGTTAGAATTGGGCCTTGTTTTAAACCAAAAACTCTGTTTTCATATTCCGTGGTTTTCAAGAATTCGGTTAGTGAGACGTGAAAACCGAAATTTGCACCTGAAAAAGTGAAATCGTAAATATGGTTAACCGAATTCCGGTCATATTTCCGGTTTAAAATGGAAACTATGCATGAAACGAATGTGCATACTTTCGGTTCCCTATTTGGTCACTTTGAGCAGGACAAGAAATTAAAGTATATGCATCATGCGACAGTCTTCCTTGATGTGCTGGACTCCAACACTACAGTGCGAGTGCGTTGTAGCGGTGTCACTGTTGACTAGGATATGCGGTGGCACTGGCAACTAGGGTGGGTGGCGGCGACAAAGATTAAGGACATGTTATGGCAACGGTGCTAGCCAGGTCCTAAGGTGGCGGCGGCCCTAGCAAGCATGTGTGTTATAGAGGCAAGCTAGCGAGGTCACGCTTGGCCGGCAAATGTTATATCTCGCTTATTGCAGGATACATCACCGCCTCGCCTATGAGCGCTCCAACATGGACCGACCCAATAACTGACATATTTACTTTCTCTCTCAAAAAAAAAACTGACATATTTACTGGTTTGGCTTTTCTGGCTTTTTCTTAGGCATTTCCTAAACGGCGCCCGTTGCGCCCGTTTCTTCGATTTCCACAAAGCGGCGCACACCCCCCGCGGTCTACTGGGCTTGGCCCGTTTTCTTCTGGCAGTCGATCCTTCTACGCCTTGACTTCTTCTTCTTTCCTTCCGTGTCTCTCCCCCTCTTATCCCCTTCCACATCTTGTCTCCCCCGCGTTTACTATTTCTAGGGTTTTCGTCTAGCAATCAATCCGTCCCCTGTCTCGCGCTGGTTTCACGCGCGAAATCGCGATGGCTTCCGCTGGTTCGTGCTCTTTTCCTCCCTTCCCCCATTCTTTTAATAGTGATCGTGGATCCGCTCACTAGGGTTTATTTAAAATTAGTGCTCGTCATTTTTTAGCAGTGATTCGTGCTTGTAATAATTTTTTAGGGTGTGAGTCCTACAACAAATTGAAAGGATTATCAGTTATAAAATGTAAATATGTTAAGCACTTTTTGATCTGGGAGGTCAAAGGCTCAAAGGAAAGCTACTAATGCTCGCTGGATTTTTGTTGACTTTGTGATATGATAGGGGTTCAGGAGTTCTATTTTGCATGCTCATTGATGTGCATTTTTTACCCTGTCAAGTCCAAGTTCTTTGTGTATGCCCCATTTTTTTTTCTGATAATGAAGAGATCATCAATGTGGATAACAACTACAGAAAACTAGTTCATACATGAACATTCTTTCACGCACTTAATGCTCACTTTGTTTTATTTTATTTTTTGCTTTGCAGAAGAAGAAGGGATTGGACATGGCAAAGTGAAAGAACAACTTGATTCACAACCAGTCGAGCAAGGTGGTCAGGAACAGCATCAAGAAGTCCAAACGCTAGTACAAGGTGCTCAAGCTGACCCGTTTACGCAGCTTCTTTTTTTATATAATAAAAAACATGCCTATGGGAATGATATGTACTAATTATTCCAATGGAGGTTTTCTGCTCTAGTTGTTTTTTTTTCGCCCGTTTTTTAGTATTCTAGTGTTTCTTGTCAATTTTACTTCCTTCAACCTTAAACATGCCATACATAGTTCCTCCTCTTTTTGGTACAGTCATGTTCATACATAATCGTTTCTTAAACTGTTACTTTTCTGAGCGTTTTATTTTCCTTTTTGAATTGATATCTTTTTGGCACATGATTTTGTCTAGTTAGTGTTAAATGTTGCTAACTAGGTTTTCTGTTTTTTATTTTTGCAGCTGAACAAGGTGTCATAGTCGCGCACGTTGAACAACCGGAAAGCGATGAAACATTCCAAGCTCCACCACGAGGTCTTCAGAATGGTCAAGGCGGTATGTTCATCCTGGTTCACTCATAGCTTTTAGAGTTAGGTTCTTAGTCTCTTGAATGATCTTATTTTTTCAAGGCTTAATTTGTATCCAGTGCCGAAGTACTTCCAAAAAGGTGTTGATTTCTTTTGGTTTGTACTATATTGAGGCAGAATCTCGTTGTACTGAAATTTATTTTTTATAATCATCAGCAGCAAAAGCTTGATCAATTAAAAGTGCAAAACACAAGAATTATGTTTAAACCAAACTTTTTCTCTTTTTGATCAGTATCCAGTGCCGTAGTTTTAGGAGTTTTTTTATGCGTTTCATACTATTTTCTGCACTAAATCTTCTTGTCTTCACTGTCTGAATAGTTATTCATTTTTAATTTATGCAGCAAGAGTTTATCCTAGGAAGTTGTGCAATCCCACCTATAAATCTAGGTTGTCAACAATGCGCTTTAGCAAGACAGTGAAAAAGTTCAGTGAGATTCAATTAGGGCACATCAGCAAATACAAAATGGATGCCCTGCTTCACATGCCATATCACCTAAACATCCCAATGAATCTCCTTGAGTGGTTAGATCAGCACATTTTTGGTGTTACAGAGCCTTGTTTCAAGCACAAGAACAAAGTCATCAAGATTACTAAAGACATGGTAGACAAGATTTTTGATTTCCCTGGCGGTACTGTTCCTTTTGTCTTCAACAGCAATGATCCTCAAGTGAAAGCAGAAGTTGCTCAGTTAAGAAGCAAGTATATTGATTATCGGAACAAGATGCCTATCAACAAGATTGAGGAAGTGATGCTAACTGACGAGAGTGAAGATGGTTTCATCAGGAGCTTCGTTTTCTATTTCATATCATCTATACTTTGCCCAGCGTCATACTATTTTGGCAACACCAAATTCCTCTTCTCTCTGAGAGATGTGTCTGTAATCCCTTCACTGGACTTTGGCCAATTAGCATTGGATTTTATGGTTGAAGAATCAGAACGTCATTTCGAAATGATAATGAACAGACCAACACTTGAGGAAATGAACAAGCCTTCCCACATTGGCGGATGCCTTCCTATTTGGGGGGTAATCCTTTTCCCTTCATTTTTCTTGCTTGTTCTGCTTCTTTTACATATTTTTACTTCTGTAATTATTTTGCTTTCGTCATAGTTATTGTTCACAATTCCAAACTGACCTGCTTCTTCTTTTCATTTTTTAATAACAGATCATTTATCTGGATTTCGTTGACTTTGATGTCATCGAGAATCACCAGTCAACTGTTGATTATTCTCTACCCCGGATCAGCCACATTAAGAATGCAGATTTCCAATACCTAGCTTTGGTTGATAGGAATTATGAGTCTAGGAAAGCGTTTGGAGTACTACCAGTAAGTATCTTTTATTCTTCTTTTTTGGCTTTTTTTCTTGATTATGTATTCAGCCTTCCTTTCTCGTTTCCGACTAACTTTTAAAATGTTTTTATTCTAAAATTTTTTGTAGATAAGACACATATCTCAAACACCGTATGCAAATGCAGTTCCTATTGGCAACATTGCTGATACTCAACAAGAGGTTTCTTTCTTTTTTTCTTTCTTATTTACTTATTTATGATGCATTCTTTCTCACACAGTTATACTAAACAACATAGATTTTTTGCATTCCAAAAACGCAAGTCATTTTTCACAGCAATGCCCATGAAACAATCAATGAAAACAACCCAATTAACTTGACCACTCCAGATATCAAGTCAGCAGGAACAAGTTTCAGTCCAAAACATGAGATCGATTGTAAAGTGAAGCCAGAGCTGCATTCGAAATCAGAGGTATTTTTTAATCTTTTTTTGCCTGTATTGTTTTTTTCTGACTAATTAGTTTACATTATAATGAACATACAATTTCCATTTTTTGATGAATTTTTTTGCATCAAAAGGAAACCTCATGTTTAGTTATTTGAAATGCTTTTCCATTTTATTTCCAATGTAAATGCTTTTATTTGCACAAGATAGTCTTTTTATGTTTTATTATCTTTTTTTTCGTGAGCAGACCCCTGATGTACTTCTCACCAAGCAAGAACCCGTTGCACCCAAAGCTGAGAACAATGTGAAGGTTGAGGTAACCACCCAGTTTAATTTTTTTTCTGCTTTCCTGATACAAGGAGATATTTTACTTTCTGGACATACTATCCATGAAACCCCAAGCATTCCTTTTTGATCAGGCATATCTTTTTCTATACTACATTTTTGTTGTACTGAGACATTCTTAACCTCACCCTGAAGAGTTGGACCCAATAACTGAAATAAACCAAAGGAGTCTTGTTCTCATCAGTTCTAGCTTATCAAATGAAATATTGAAGCATTACAGTAGCACCCCAATCATAATTGATGACTCTCCTTTCACCCCTTGTGCACCTACCAGTGAAGAGAGACCATTTGGTGAGGCTAATTCTAACACAGGAATATAGATAGACATGGGCTTTGCTCTTCAATTAGGTTTTAGCTTTTTGCCTTTTTTTCACTTTGTCTTGCTTGCAATTATCTAAGTTTGCCTTTTTCTCATTTATCTAGCCCATTTTTTCAAAACGATGATTGGCCTAACATTTTTTCCCTGTTCACATGTCACACACAGGTTCATCTAGGGCCAATGATGCACAAGCTGGATCAAGCACAGGTCCAAATACCATTGAGAAGAAGAATAGGAAAAAGAGAGCAGCTAAAGTGCAATCTCCTGATGAACCAAAGAGGCTGAAAATCCCTAGAGAGGTGGATTTGTTTTTCACCAAATTTCTGAGGAAGCCAATCTTCAAAGAATAGTAAATTATTCTTTTTCACCCTTAAGTGCATTCTTTTTTTTGGGATGACCCACACACAACCCCTAAGTGCTAAACTTTTTTTCACGGCTCAAATCTGTGTGCAGCACCCTTTTTGTCAACATTGAGGGATTTCCCATTAGTTACGACAACTTCTTCGCTTCATTCAAGTCAAGGGGTGAGATTGAGATGAAGTCATGGATTCACTCATTCAAACATTCAACTTATTAAAAAATTCAGTTACACTTTGCGCTTCACTGTGAGTTTTATCTGTCTCCTTTTTATCCAATAAATTTAGCATTCTTTTCTACTCACGAAACCTCACTGTTACCTAGTTTTCCGTTCTTTCTTTTTTCCCCCAGAATAAACTGTTAGTTAGCCCTGAAGTTTTTGACCCAGTAAGCTGCAAAACAGAGTTTGACAGAGTAAATTGAGAAGAAAGTCTATGGAAAAAGGATTTGGTACTATGGAAACTCTCATCTGACTTGTACAATAGTTTTTTTCTAGTTTGTTTGTGCTAATTTTTTTCTCTCCTTCATGTTTTTTATCACAGTTGTTTTTCCCCACTATCAAGTCAAACCACTAGGTAATTGTTTGTATGAACTCTCTATTTGAGAGGACTCACTTCTTTGACCCATGTGGTACAATCCAGGAAAATGCTCAACAACTAACTGTCCACAACTTGGTAAGCTCTTCCTGTATCAACTTTTGTCTTTAAATACAAAGCATCAGGACACACTATTTTTTTAAACCGGTGTACTTAATTTATGCAATAGGTTTCCAACTACAACTTGCTTTGCAAACTCAGTAATAAGCCTTTCAAGAATGTCTTCAACTTCAAGCTTCAAGCTGTGGGGCACTATCCAACAACTGTCTGATGTAAGTTGTTATGTTGTTCATTTTTTATCTTCAATTTTTTTCTGATTTCTTTCAAACATTCTGTCCTGCTGAGGCTCAATATGAAAGCCTCTATTCATTTGTTGTTTCTTTTTTCAACAGGCATGACTCAGGTCACTACCTCCCCCTTTACATGGACAACTTTGAAGGCAAAGTCATGAAAAGCTTCAGCACGATATTTTTTTATTTGTCCCAACTGTCTGATGTATATTTTTACAAAAAATTAGCATACTGAAAACGAACTAGGAAATCTTTTTTTATTTTTGCAGCACCTTTTAATTGAAAAAATACACAGAATGAATCTATGCACGTTTATTTAATTTTAATTTATAAACATTTTTTAAGCTGACAAGAAGTACTTGTTATGTTAAATCTATATAATTATTGAACATTTTTTGATCCCCTTCTTACAATGCAAGAAGGAGAATGTACTTTTATTTTTCAGTACATACACCTATTCATTTTATGTCTTTTTAATACAGTTTTTCCCGTGCATTTTAACTTCAAGACCACCCTTTTTTGTCTACACAGGAGAATGTACCCAAGCAAAGAATGATATCAGCCTACCGTCTCTTCAAAAGCACGCTCAACATGATAAAGGAGGAGGATCTGCCAACCTCCCAGTGAACATCTTTTCTTTAGATTGAAGAGCTTTTTTTTGGAAGGGAGACATGAACTATAGTTTTGTAGAGGAGTGTGATTTTATCTAAGACGTGATACATATGAAAACCAATTCTGTGTAATGGTTCTCCTAGGAGATTTTTGCTTCTAAGAACATGTGCCATGTGGTACTTTTTGTCCTTTTTAAAATGATACCCCCCTTGCATGTGGGTGTATAAAGTTCAAAATACTTAATTTAGCGTGTATGTACTGAATTGCAGTGAACTTTTTTTAGTTCACCACAATTGCAGTGAACTTTTTTTAGTTCACCACAATTTATTTTTATTTCACCACATTTTATTTCATTTTACAACAAAATTTTAGTTCACTACAATCAGAAAATAATTTTTAGTTCATTTTTACAACAAACTTTTACATTTTACAATCAAAAAGATTTTTAGTTCAAATATAGCTCACTTATTTTTTCTTTTTAGTGAATTACATTTTTTATCATTCAAAATCCACATCAATGTAATTCAAAATCTTCTCCACTAGTTCCTTTTTTAAATCATCTTAATTAAAATATAATTCATTAAATTCAAATTAGTTCACTAGTTTCAAAATTTTAGTTAACGAATATCCTCAAAAAATAGCACACTTTGAATTCATTTTTTTAATTCACCGAATTCAAACTTTTTTGAGTTCATCATATTTTTTAAATCTAGTTCACTAGTTCCTTTTTTATTTTCTTTCATCTAAATTCAAATACAGTTCATTTAATTCAATTTTAATTCACTACTTTGAAAATTTTAGTTCACTAAAATCATTTTTTAGTGAACTAAATTCAACTTTTTTCAATTAAACATAATTTTAGTTCACTGCAATTTAAATCTAGCTCACTCGATCTGATTTTTTTTGGAAAAATCATCTAAATTCAAATATAGTTTACTAAATTCAAATTTAGTTCACTAAAATCCAAAATAACTTACCTCGCTTTGGATTCATTTTTTTAGTTCACTGAATTTCAAACTTTTTTTACTTCAACATAATTTTAGTTGACTAGAATAGTAAAAATTACTTCACCTTGATTAATTTTTTAGTGCACTCCCCTAGTTAACTTTTCATTTTCAAAAAACATTTCCATTTAGTTCACTAGTTTGAATATTTTAGTTCACTAAAATCCAAAATTTTTACTTCACTTCAGATTCATTTTTTTAGTTCATTGAATTTCAAACTTTTTTTACTTCAACATAATTTTAGGTCACTAGAATAGAAAAAAATACTTCACCTTCATTTTATTTTTTAGTGCACTCCCCTAGTTAACTTTTCATTTTCAAAAATCATTTTCATTTAGATTAAAATCTAGCTTTTAGTTCACCAGTTTTTCAAATTTTAGTTCACTACAATCTGAATTTTTTAGTTCACTTGGATTCAATTTAAATTTAGTTCACCAATTTTCATTTTTTTTGTTCACTACAATCAAAACGATTTTTTTAGTGCAGTTTGATTCAAATATAGCTCACTATTTTTTATTTAGTGAAATACATTTTATTATTGTTCAAATCCCAACGAAATGTAATTCAAAATCTAGTTCACTAGTTCCGTTAAAAAATCATCTGATTTCAAATTTAGTTCACTTGTTTCAAATTTTTAGTTAACTAAAAATTGAAAAAAATAGTTCACTTCGGATTTATTTTTTTAGTTCACTGAATTCAAACTTGTTTTAGTTCATCATAATTTTTAGTTCACTACAATCCAAATTTTTCTAAGTTCACTTGGATTCGATTCAAATTTAGTTCATTAGTTTTCAAATTTTAGATCACTACAATCAAAAAGATTTTTTTAGTTCACTTTGATTCAAATACAGTTGACTAGTTCCTTTTTTAAAAAAATCACATGATTTCAAATATAAATGACTTATTTCAAATTTAGTTCACTAGTTTCAAAATTTTAGTTAACTAAAAATCAATATAAAATTAGTTCACTTTGGATTCATTTTTTTAGTTCACTGAATTCAAACTTTTTTTAGTTCATCATAATTTTTAGTTCACTACAAACCAAAATTTTTAAGTTCACTTGGATTCGACTCAAATTTAGTTCAATAGTTTTCAAATTTAGTTCACTACAATCAAAAAGATTTTTAGTTCACTTTTGATTCAAATCTAGTTGACTAGTTCCTTTTTAAAAAAAAATCATCTGATTTCAAATATAAATGACTTAATGCAAATTTAGTTCACCAGTTTCAAAATTTTAGTTAACTAAAAATCCAAAAAAATTAGTTCACTTTGGATTCATTTTGTTTAGTTCACTACAATCCAAATTTTTTAGTTCACTTGGATTCGATTCAAATTTAGTTCAATTGTTTTCACATATAGCTCACTATTTTTTCATTTTGTTTGTTGAAATACATTTTATTATTGTTCAAATCCCAACTAAATGTAATTCAAAATATAGTTCACTAGTTCCGTTTAAAAAAATCATCTGATTTCAAATACAGTTCACTTATTTCAAATTTAGTTCACTTGTTTCAAATTTTTAGTTAACTAAAAATCGAAAAAAATAGTTCACTTTAGATTAATTTTTTTAGTTCACTGAATTTAAACTTCTTTTAGTTCATCATAATTTTTAGTTCACTACAATCCAAATTTTTTAGTTCACTTGGATTTGATTCAAATTTAGTTCAATAGTTTTCAAATTTTAGTTCACAACAATCAAAATGATTTTTTAGTTCACTTTCATTCAAATATAGCTGACTATTTTTTCGTTTTATTTAGTGAAATACATTTTATGATTGTTCAAATCCCAACTAAATGTAATTCAAAATCTAGTTCACTAGTTCCGTTTAAAAAAATCATCTGATTTCAAATACAGTTCACTTATTTAATATTTAGTTCACTTGTTTCAAATTTTTAGTTAACTAAAAATCGAAAAAAATAGTTCACTTCGGATTAATTTTTTTACTTCACTTAATTCAAACTTTTTTTAGTTCATCATAATTTTTAGTTCACTACAATCCAAATTTTTGTAAGTTCACTTGGATTCGATTCAAATATAATTCAATAGTTTTCAAATTTTAGATCACTACAATCAAAAACATTTTTTTAGTTCACTTTGATTCAAATCTAGTTGACTTGTTCCTTTTAAAAAAAATCACATGATTTCAAATATAAATGACTTATTTCAAATTTAATTCACTAGTTTCAAAATATTATTTAACCAAAAATAAAAAAAATCAGTTCACTTCGGATTCATTTTGTTTAGTTCACTGAATTCAAACTTCTTTTAGTTCATCATAATTTTTAGTTCACTACAATCCAATTTTTTTTAAGTTCACTTGGATTCAACTCAAATTTAGTTCAATAGTTTTCAAATTTTAGTTCACAACAATCAAAAAGAATTTTTAGTTAACTTTTGATTCAAATCTAGTTGACTAGTTCCTTTTAAAAAATTATTTGATTTCGAATATAGATGACTTAATGCAAATTTAGTTCACCAGTTTCAAAATTTTAGTTAACTAAAAATACAAAAAAAATTAGTTCACTTCGGATTCATTTTGTTTAGTTCATTGAATTCAAACTTTTTTTAGTTCATCATAATTTTTAGTTCACTACAATCCAAATTTTTTAGTTCACTTGGATTCGATTCAAATTCAGTTCAATAGTTTTCAAATTTTAGTTCACAACAATCAAAATGATTTTTTAGTTCACTTTCATTCAAATATAGCTCACTATTTTTTCGTTTTATTTAGTGAGATACATTTTATTATTGTTCAAATCCCAACTAAATGTAATTCAAAATCTAGTTCACTAGTTCCGTTTAAAAAAATCATCTGATTTCAAATACAGTTCACTTATTTCGAATTTAGTTCACTTGTTTCAAATTTTTAGTTAACTAACAATCGAAAAAAATAGTTCACTTAATTCAAAATTTTTTTAGTTCATCATAATTTTTAGTTCACTACAATCCAAATTTTTCTAAGTTCACTTGGATTCGATTCAAATTTAGTTCAATAGTTTTCAAATTTTAGATCACTACAATCAAAAACATTTTTTAGTTCACTTTGATTCAAATCTAGTTGACTAGTTCCTTTTTTAAAAAATCACATGATTTCAAATATAAATGACTTATTTCAAATGTAATTCACTAGTTTCAAAATATTATTTAACTAAAAATCAAAAAAATCAGTTCACTTCGGATTCATTTTGTTTAGTTCACTGAATTCAAACTTCTTTTAGTTCATCATAATTTTTAGTTCACTACAATCCAATTTTTTTTAAGTTCACTTGGATTCAACTAAAATTTAGTTCAATAGTTTTCAAATTTTAGATCACTACAATCAAAAAGATTTTTTTAGTTCACTTTCATTCAAATCTAGTTGACTAGTTCCTTTTTAAAAAAAATGACATGATTTCAAATATAAATGACTTATTTCAAATTTAGTTCACTAGTTTCAAAATTTTAGTTAACTAAAAATCAAAACAAATTAGTTCACTTCGGATTGATTTTTTTAGTTCACTGAATTCAAACTTTTTTTAGTTCATCATAATTTTTAGTTCACTACAAACCAAATTTTTTAAGTTCACTTAGATTCGACTCAAATTTAGTTCAATAGTTTTCGATTCACTACAATCAAAAAGATTTTTAGTTCACTTTTGATTCAAATCTAGTTGACTAGTTCCTTTTAAAAAATCATTTGATTTCGAATATAAATGACTTAATGCAAATTAAGTTCACCAGTTTCAAAATTTTAGTTAACTAAAATACAAAAAAAATTAGTTCACTTCTGATTCATTTTGTTTAGTTCACTGAATTCAAACTTTTTTAGGTTCATCATAATTTTTAGTTCACTACAATCCAAATTTTTTAGTTCACTTGGATTCGATTCAAATTTAGTTCAATAGTTTTCAAATTTTAGTTCACAACAATCAAAATGATTTTTTAGTTCACTTTCATTCAAATATAGCTGACTATTTTTTCGTTTTATTTAGTGAAATACATTTTATTATTGTTCAAATCCCAACTAAATGTAATTCAAAATCTAGTTCACTAGTTCCGTTTAAAGAAATCATCTGATTTCAAATACAGTTCACTTATTTCAAATTTAATTCACTTGTTTCAAATTTTTAGTTAACTAAAAATCGAAAAAAAGAGTTCACTTCGGATAAATTTTTTTAGTTCACTGAATTCAAACTTTTTTTAGTTCATCATAATTTTTAGTTCACTACAATCAAAATTTTTCTAAGTTCACTTGGATTCGATTCAAATTTAGTTCAATAGTTTTCAAATTTTAGTTCACAACAATCAAAATGATTTTTTAGTTCACTTTCATTCAAATATAGCTCACTATTTTTTCGTTTTATTTAGTGAAATACATTTTATTATTGTTCAAATCCCAACTAAATGTAATTCAAAATCTAGTTCACTAGTTCCGTTTAAAAAAATCATCTGATTTCAAATACAGTTCACTTATTTCAAATTTAGTTCACTTGTTTCAAATTTTTAGTTAACTAAAAGTCGAAAAAAATAGTTCACTTTGGATTAATTTTTTTTAGTTCACTGAATTCAAACTTTTTTTTAGTTCATCATAATTTTTACTTCACTACAATCCAAAATTTTCTAAGTTCACTTGGATTCGATTCAAATTTAGTTCAATAGTTTTCAAATTTTAGATCACTACAATCAAAAACATTTTTTTAGTTCACTTTGATTCAAATCTAGTTGACTAGTTTCTTTTTAAAAAAATCACATGATTTCAAATATAAATGACTTATTTCAAATTTAATTCACTAGTTTCAAAATATTATTTAAGTAAAAATCAAAAAAATCAGTTCACTTCGGATTCATTTTGTTTAGTTCACTGAATTAAAACTTCTTTTATTTCATCATAATTTTTAGTTCACTACAATCCAATTTTTTTAAGTTCACTTGAATTCAACTCAAATTTAGTTCAATAGTTTTCAAATTTTAGATCACTACAATCAAAAAGATTTTTTAGTTCACTTTGATTCAAACCTAGTTGACTAGTTCTTTTTAAAAAAAATCACATGATTTCAAATATAAATGACTTATTTCAAATTTAGTTCACTAGTTTCAAAATTTTAGTTAACTAAAAAGCAAAAAAATTTAGTTCACTTCGGATTCATTTTGTTTAGTTCACTGAATTCAAACTTTTTTTAGTTCATCATAATTTGTAGTTCACTACAATCCAAATTTTTTAGTTCACTTGGATTCGATTCAAATTTAGTTCAATAGTTTTCAAATTCACAACAATCAAAATGATTTTTTAGTTCACTTTCATTCAAATATAGCTCACTATTTTTTTGTTTTATTTAGTGAAATACATTTTATTATTGTTCAAATCCCAACTAAATGTAATTCAAAATCTAGTTCACTAGTTCCATTTAAAAAAATCATCTGATTTCAAATACAGTTCACTTATTTCAAATTTAGTTCACTTGTTTCAAATTTTTAGTTAACTAAAAATCAAAAAAATAGTTCACTTCAGATTGATTTTTTTAAGTTCACTGACTTCAAACTTTTTTTAGTTCATCACAATTTTTAGTTCACTACAATCCAAAATTTTCTAAGTTCACTTGGATTCGATTCAAATTTAGTTCAATTGTTTTCAAATTTTAGATCACTACAATCAAAAAGATTTTTTTAGTTTACTTTGATTCAAATCTAGATGACTAGTTCCTTTTTTAAAAAATCACATGATTTCGAATATAAATGACTTATTTCAAATTTAATTCACTAGTTTCAAAATATTATTTAACTAAAAATCAAAAAAATTAGTTCATTTCGGATTCATTTTGTTTAGTTCACTGAATTCAAACTTCTTTTAGTTCATCATAATTTTTAGTTCACTACAATCCATTTTTTTAAGTTCACTTGGATTCAACTCAAATTTAGTTCAATAGTTTTCAAATTTTAGATCACTACAATCAAAAAGATTTTTTTAGTTCACTTTGATTCAAATCTAGTTGACTAGTTCCTTTTTTAAAAAATCACATGATTTCGAATATAGATGACTTATTTCAAATTTAGTTCACTAGTTTCAAAATTTTAGTTAACTAAAAATCAAAAAAATTAGTTCACTTCGGATTCATTTTGTTTAGTTCACTGAATTCAAACTTCTTTTAGTTCATCATAATTTTTAGTTCACTACAATCCATTTTTTTAAGTTCACTTGGATTCAACTCAAATTTAGTTCAATAGTTTTCAAATTTTAGTTCACAACAATCAAAAAGATTTTTTTAGTTCACTTTGATTCAAATCTAGTTGAGTAGTTCTTTTTTAAAAAATCACATGATTTCGAATATAGATGACTTATTTCAAATTTAGTTCACTAGTTTCAAAATTTTAGTTAACTAAAAATAAAAAAAATTAGTTCACTTCGGATTCATTTTTTAGTTCACTGAATTCAAACTTTTTTTAGTTCATCATAATTTTTAGTTCACTACAAACCAAATTTTTTAAGTTCACTTGGATTCGACTCAAATTTAGTTCAATAGTTTTCAAATTTAGTTCACTACAATCAAAAAGATTTTTAGTTCACTTTTGATTCAAATCTAGTTGACTAGTTCCTTTTAAAAAAATCATTTGATTTCGAATATAAATGACTTAATGCAAATTTAGTTCACCAGTTTCAAAATTTTAGTGAACTAAAAATACAAAAAAAAATTAGTTCACTTCGGATTCATTTTGTTTAGTTCACTGAATTCAAACTTTTTTTAGTTCATCATAATTTTTAGTTCACTACAATCCAATTTTTTGTAAGTTCACTTGGATTCGATTCAAATATAATTCAATAGTTTTCAAATTTTAGATCACTACAATCAAAAACATTTTTTTAGTTCACTTTGATTCAAATCTAGTTGACTTGTTCCTTTTTAAAAAAATCACATGATTTCAAATATAAATGACTTATTTCAAATTTAATTCACTAGTTTCAAAATATTATTTAACCAAAAATAAAAAAAAATCAGTTCACTTCGGATTCATTTTGTTTAGTTCACTGAATTCAAACTTCTTTTAGTTCATCATAATTTTTAGTTCACTACAATCCAATTTTTTTTAAGTTCACTTGGATTCAACTCAAATTTAGTTCAATAGTTTTCAAATTTTAGTTCACAACAATCAAAAAGAATTTTTAGTTAACTTTTGATTCAAATCTAGTTGACTAGTTCCTTTTAAAAAATTATTTGATTTCGAATATAGATGACTTAATGCAAATTTAGTTCACCAGTTTCAAAATTTTAGTTAACTAAAAAGCAAAAAAATTTAGTTCACTTCGGATTCATTTTGTTTAGTTCACTGAATTCAAACTTTTTTTAGTTCATCATAATTTGTAGTTCACTACAATCCAAATTTTTTAGTTCACTTGGATTCGATTCAAATTTAGTTCAATAGTTTTCAAATTCACAACAATCAAAATGATTTTTTAGTTCACTTTCATTCAAATATAGCTCACTATTTTTTTGTTTTATTTAGTGAAATACATTTTATTATTGTTCAAATCCCAACTAAATGTAATTCAAAATCTAGTTCACTAGTTCCATTTAAAAAAATCATCTGATTTCAAATACAGTTCACTTATTTCAAATTTAGTTCACTTGTTTCAAATTTTTAGTTAACTAAAAATCAAAAAAATAGTTCACTTCAGATTGATTTTTTTAAGTTCACTGACTTCAAACTTTTTTTAGTTCATCACAATTTTTAGTTCACTACAATCCAAAATTTTCTAAGTTCACTTGGATTCGATTCAAATTTAGTTCAATTGTTTTCAAATTTTAGATCACTACAATCAAAAAGATTTTTTTAGTTTACTTTGATTCAAATCTAGATGACTAGTTCCTTTTTTAAAAAATCACATGATTTCGAATATAAATGACTTATTTCAAATTTAATTCACTAGTTTCAAAATATTATTTAACTAAAAATCAAAAAAATTAGTTCATTTCGGATTCATTTTGTTTAGTTCACTGAATTCAAACTTCTTTTAGTTCATCATAATTTTTAGTTCACTACAATCCATTTTTTTAAGTTCACTTGGATTCAACTCAAATTTAGTTCAATAGTTTTCAAATTTTAGATCACTACAATCAAAAAGATTTTTTTAGTTCACTTTGATTCAAATCTAGTTGACTAGTTCCTTTTTTAAAAAATCACATGATTTCGAATATAGATGACTTATTTCAAATTTAGTTCACTAGTTTCAAAATTTTAGTTAACTAAAAATCAAAAAAATTAGTTCACTTCGGATTCATTTTGTTTAGTTCACTGAATTCAAACTTCTTTTAGTTCATCATAATTTTTAGTTCACTACAATCCATTTTTTTAAGTTCACTTGGATTCAACTCAAATTTAGTTCAATAGTTTTCAAATTTTAGTTCACAACAATCAAAAAGATTTTTTTAGTTCACTTTGATTCAAATCTAGTTGAGTAGTTCTTTTTTAAAAAATCACATGATTTCGAATATAGATGACTTATTTCAAATTTAGTTCACTAGTTTCAAAATTTTAGTTAACTAAAAATAAAAAAAATTAGTTCACTTCGGATTCATTTTTTAGTTCACTGAATTCAAACTTTTTTTAGTTCATCATAATTTTTAGTTCACTACAAACCAAATTTTTTAAGTTCACTTGGATTCGACTCAAATTTAGTTCAATAGTTTTCAAATTTAGTTCACTACAATCAAAAAGATTTTTAGTTCACTTTTGATTCAAATCTAGTTGACTAGTTCCTTTTAAAAAAATCATTTGATTTCGAATATAAATGACTTAATGCAAATTTAGTTCACCAGTTTCAAAATTTTAGTGAACTAAAAATACAAAAAAAAATTAGTTCACTTCGGATTCATTTTGTTTAGTTCACTGAATTCAAACTTTTTTTAGTTCATCATAATTTTTAGTTCACTACAATCCAATTTTTTGTAAGTTCACTTGGATTCGATTCAAATATAATTCAATAGTTTTCAAATTTTAGATCACTACAATCAAAAACATTTTTTTAGTTCACTTTGATTCAAATCTAGTTGACTTGTTCCTTTTTAAAAAAATCACATGATTTCAAATATAAATGACTTATTTCAAATTTAATTCACTAGTTTCAAAATATTATTTAACCAAAAATAAAAAAAAATCAGTTCACTTCGGATTCATTTTGTTTAGTTCACTGAATTCAAACTTCTTTTAGTTCATCATAATTTTTAGTTCACTACAATCCAATTTTTTTTAAGTTCACTTGGATTCAACTCAAATTTAGTTCAATAGTTTTCAAATTTTAGTTCACAACAATCAAAAAGAATTTTTAGTTAACTTTTGATTCAAATCTAGTTGACTAGTTCCTTTTAAAAAATTATTTGATTTCGAATATAGATGACTTAATGCAAATTTAGTTCACCAGTTTCAAAATTTTAGTTAACTAAAAAGCAAAAAAATTTAGTTCACTTCGGATTCATTTTGTTTAGTTCACTGAATTCAAACTTTTTTTAGTTCATCATAATTTGTAGTTCACTACAATCCAAATTTTTTAGTTCACTTGGATTCGATTCAAATTTAGTTCAATAGTTTTCAAATTCACAACAATCAAAATGATTTTTTAGTTCACTTTCATTCAAATATAGCTCACTATTTTTTTGTTTTATTTAGTGAAATACATTTTATTATTGTTCAAATCCCAACTAAATGTAATTCAAAATCTAGTTCACTAGTTCCATTTAAAAAAATCATCTGATTTCAAATACAGTTCACTTATTTCAAATTTAGTTCACTTGTTTCAAATTTTTAGTTAACTAAAAATCAAAAAAATAGTTCACTTCAGATTGATTTTTTTAAGTTCACTGACTTCAAACTTTTTTTAGTTCATCACAATTTTTAGTTCACTACAATCCAAAATTTTCTAAGTTCACTTGGATTCGATTCAAATTTAGTTCAATTGTTTTCAAATTTTAGATCACTACAATCAAAAAGATTTTTTTAGTTTACTTTGATTCAAATCTAGATGACTAGTTCCTTTTTTAAAAAATCACATGATTTCGAATATAAATGACTTATTTCAAATTTAATTCACTAGTTTCAAAATATTATTTAACTAAAAATCAAAAAAATTAGTTCATTTCGGATTCATTTTGTTTAGTTCACTGAATTCAAACTTCTTTTAGTTCATCATAATTTTTAGTTCACTACAATCCATTTTTTTAAGTTCACTTGGATTCAACTCAAATTTAGTTCAATAGTTTTCAAATTTTAGATCACTACAATCAAAAAGATTTTTTTAGTTCACTTTGATTCAAATCTAGTTGACTAGTTCCTTTTTTAAAAAATCACATGATTTCGAATATAGATGACTTATTTCAAATTTAGTTCACTAGTTTCAAAATTTTAGTTAACTAAAAATCAAAAAAATTAGTTCACTTCGGATTCATTTTGTTTAGTTCACTGAATTCAAACTTCTTTTAGTTCATCATAATTTTTAGTTCACTACAATCCATTTTTTTAAGTTCACTTGGATTCAACTCAAATTTAGTTCAATAGTTTTCAAATTTTAGTTCACAACAATCAAAAAGATTTTTTTAGTTCACTTTGATTCAAATCTAGTTGAGTAGTTCTTTTTTAAAAATCACATGATTTCGAATATAGATGACTTATTTCAAATTTAGTTCACTAGTTTCAAAATTTTAGTTAACTAAAAATAAAAAAAATTAGTTCACTTCGGATTCATTTTTTAGTTCACTGAATTCAAACTTTTTTTAGTTCATCATAATTTTTAGTTCACTACAAACCAAATTTTTTAAGTTCACTTGGATTCGACTCAAATTTAGTTCAATAGTTTTCAAATTTAGTTCACTACAATCAAAAAGATTTTTAGTTCACTTTTGATTCAAATCTAGTTGACTAGTTCCTTTTAAAAAAATCATTTGATTTCGAATATAAATGACTTAATGCAAATTTAGTTCACCAGTTTCAAAATTTTAGTTAACTAAAAATACAAAAAAAATTAGTTCACTTCGGATTCATTTTGTTTAGTTCACTGAATTCAAACTTTTTTTAGTTCATCATAATTTTTAGTTCACTACAATCCAATTTTTTGTAAGTTCACTTGGATTCGATTCAAATATAATTCAATAGTTTTCAAATTTTAGATCACTACAATCAAAAACATTTTTTTAGTTCACTTTGATTCAAATCTAGTTGACTTGTTCCTTTTTAAAAAAATCACATGATTTCAAATATAAATGACTTATTTCAAATTTAATTCACTAGTTTCAAAATATTATTTAACCAAAAATAAAAAAAAATCAGTTCACTTCGGATTCATTTTGTTTAGTTCACTGAATTCAAACTTCTTTTAGTTCATCATAATTTTTAGTTCACTACAATCCAATTTTTTTTAAGTTCACTTGGATTCAACTCAAATTTAGTTCAATAGTTTTCAAATTTTAGTTCACAACAATCAAAAAGAATTTTTAGTTAACTTTTGATTCAAATCTAGTTGACTAGTTCCTTTTAAAAAATTATTTGATTTCGAATATAGATGACTTAATGCAAATTTAGTTCACCAGTTTCAAAATTTTAGTTAACTAAAAAGCAAAAAAATTTAGTTCACTTCGGATTCATTTTGTTTAGTTCACTGAATTCAAACTTTTTTTAGTTCATCATAATTTGTAGTTCACTACAATCCAAATTTTTTAGTTCACTTGGATTCGATTCAAATTTAGTTCAATAGTTTTCAAATTCACAACAATCAAAATGATTTTTTAGTTCACTTTCATTCAAATATAGCTCACTATTTTTTTGTTTTATTTAGTGAAATACATTTTATTATTGTTCAAATCCCAACTAAATGTAATTCAAAATCTAGTTCACTAGTTCCATTTAAAAAAATCATCTGATTTCAAATACAGTTCACTTATTTCAAATTTAGTTCACTTGTTTCAAATTTTTAGTTAACTAAAAATCAAAAAAATAGTTCACTTCAGATTGATTTTTTTAAGTTCACTGACTTCAAACTTTTTTTAGTTCATCACAATTTTTAGTTCACTACAATCCAAAATTTTCTAAGTTCACTTGGATTCGATTCAAATTTAGTTCAATTGTTTTCAAATTTTAGATCACTACAATCAAAAAGATTTTTTTAGTTTACTTTGATTCAAATCTAGATGACTAGTTCCTTTTTTAAAAAATCACATGATTTCGAATATAAATGACTTATTTCAAATTTAATTCACTAGTTTCAAAATATTATTTAACTAAAAATCAAAAAAATTAGTTCATTTCGGATTCATTTTGTTTAGTTCACTGAATTCAAACTTCTTTTAGTTCATCATAATTTTTAGTTCACTACAATCCATTTTTTTAAGTTCACTTGGATTCAACTCAAATTTAGTTCAATAGTTTTCAAATTTTAGATCACTACAATCAAAAAGATTTTTTTAGTTCACTTTGATTCAAATCTAGTTGACTAGTTCCTTTTTTAAAAAATCACATGATTTCGAATATAGATGACTTATTTCAAATTTAGTTCACTAGTTTCAAAATTTTAGTTAACTAAAAATCAAAAAAATTAGTTCACTTCGGATTCATTTTGTTTAGTTCACTGAATTCAAACTTCTTTTAGTTCATCATAATTTTTAGTTCACTACAATCCATTTTTTTAAGTTCACTTGGATTCAACTCAAATTTAGTTCAATAGTTTTCAAATTTTAGTTCACAACAATCAAAAAGATTTTTTTAGTTCACTTTGATTCAAATCTAGTTGAGTAGTTCTTTTTTAAAAAATCACATGATTTCGAATATAGATGACTTATTTCAAATTTAGTTCACTAGTTTCAAAATTTTAGTTAACTAAAAATAAAAAAAATTAGTTCACTTCGGATTCATTTTTTAGTTCACTGAATTCAAACTTTTTTTAGTTCATCATAATTTTTAGTTCACTACAAACCAAATTTTTTAAGTTCACTTGGATTCGACTCAAATTTAGTTCAATAGTTTTCAAATTTAGTTCACTACAATCAAAAAGATTTTTAGTTCACTTTTGATTCAAATCTAGTTGACTAGTTCCTTTTAAAAAAATCATTTGATTTCGAATATAAATGACTTAATGCAAATTTAGTTCACCAGTTTCAAAATTTTAGTTAACTAAAAATACAAAAAAAAATTAGTTCACTTCGGATTCATTTTGTTTAGTTCACTGAATTCAAACTTTTTTTAGTTCATCATAATTTTTAGTTCACTACAATCCAATTTTTTGTAAGTTCACTTGGATTCGATTCAAATATAATTCAATAGTTTTCAAATTTTAGATCACTACAATCAAAAACATTTTTTTAGTTCACTTTGATTCAAATCTAGTTGACTTGTTCCTTTTTAAAAAAATCACATGATTTCAAATATAAATGACTTATTTCAAATTTAATTCACTAGTTTCAAAATATTATTTAACCAAAAATAAAAAAAAATCAGTTCACTTCGGATTCATTTTGTTTAGTTCACCGAATTCAAACTTCTTTTAGTTCATCATAATTTTTAGTTCACTACAATCCAATTTTTTTTAAGTTCACTTGGATTCAACTCAAATTTAGTTCAATAGTTTTCAAATTTTAGTTCACAACAATCAAAAAGAATTTTTAGTTAACTTTTGATTCAAATCTAGTTGACTAGTTCCTTTTAAAAAATTATTTGATTTCGAATATAGATGACTTAATGCAAATTTAGTTCACCAGTTTCAAAATTTTAGTTAACTAAAAAGCAAAAAAATTTAGTTCACTTCGGATTCATTTTGTTTAGTTCACTGAATTCAAACTTTTTTTAGTTCATCATAATTTGTAGTTCACTACAATCCAAATTTTTTAGTTCACTTGGATTCGATTCAAATTTAGTTCAATAGTTTTCAAATTCACAACAATCAAAATGATTTTTTAGTTCACTTTCATTCAAATATAGCTCACTATTTTTTTGTTTTATTTAGTGAAATACATTTTATTATTGTTCAAATCCCAACTAAATGTAATTCAAAATCTAGTTCACTAGTTCCATTTAAAAAAATCATCTGATTTCAAATACAGTTCACTTATTTCAAATTTAGTTCACTTGTTTCAAATTTTTAGTTAACTAAAAATCAAAAAAATAGTTCACTTCAGATTGATTTTTTTAAGTTCACTGACTTCAAACTTTTTTTAGTTCATCACAATTTTTAGTTCACTACAATCCAAAATTTTCTAAGTTCACTTGGATTCGATTCAAATTTAGTTCAATTGTTTTCAAATTTTAGATCACTACAATCAAAAAGATTTTTTTAGTTTACTTTGATTCAAATCTAGATGACTAGTTCCTTTTTTAAAAAATCACATGATTTCGAATATAAATGACTTATTTCAAATTTAATTCACTAGTTTCAAAATATTATTTAACTAAAAATCAAAAAAATTAGTTCATTTCGGATTCATTTTGTTTAGTTCACTGAATTCAAACTTCTTTTAGTTCATCATAATTTTTAGTTCACTACAATCCATTTTTTTAAGTTCACTTGGATTCAACTCAAATTTAGTTCAATAGTTTTCAAATTTTAGATCACTACAATCAAAAAGATTTTTTTAGTTCACTTTGATTCAAATCTAGTTGACTAGTTCCTTTTTTAAAAAATCACATGATTTCGAATATAGATGACTTATTTCAAATTTAGTTCACTAGTTTCAAAATTTTAGTTAACTAAAAATCAAAAAAATTAGTTCACTTCGGATTCATTTTGTTTAGTTCACTGAATTCAAACTTCTTTTAGTTCATCATAATTTTTAGTTCACTACAATCCATTTTTTTAAGTTCACTTGGATTCAACTCAAATTTAGTTCAATAGTTTTCAAATTTTAGTTCACAACAATCAAAAAGATTTTTTTAGTTCACTTTGATTCAAATCTAGTTGAGTAGTTCTTTTTTAAAAAATCACATGATTTCGAATATAGATGACTTATTTCAAATTTAGTTCACTAGTTTCAAAATTTTAGTTAACTAAAAATAAAAAAAAATTAGTTCACTTCGGATTCATTTTTTAGTTCACTGAATTCAAACTTTTTTTAGTTCATCATAATTTTTAGTTCACTACAAACCAAATTTTTTAAGTTCACTTGGATTCGACTCAAATTTAGTTCAATAGTTTTCAAATTTAGTTCACTACAATCAAAAAGATTTTTAGTTCACTTTTGATTCAAATCTAGTTGACTAGTTCCTTTTAAAAAAATCATTTGATTTCGAATATAAATGACTTAATGCAAATTTAGTTCACCAGTTTCAAAATTTTAGTTAACTAAAAATACAAAAAAAAATTAGTTCACTTCGGATTCATTTTGTTTAGTTCACTGAATTCAAACTTTTTTTAGTTCATCATAATTTTTAGTTCACTACAATCCAATTTTTTGTAAGTTCACTTGGATTCGATTCAAATATAATTCAATAGTTTTCAAATTTTAGATCACTACAATCAAAAACATTTTTTTAGTTCACTTTGATTCAAATCTAGTTGACTTGTTCCTTTTTAAAAAAATCACATGATTTCAAATATAAATGACTTATTTCAAATTTAATTCACTAGTTTCAAAATATTATTTAACCAAAAATAAAAAAAAATCAGTTCACTTCGGATTCATTTTGTTTAGTTCACTGAATTCAAACTTCTTTTAGTTCATCATAATTTTTAGTTCACTACAATCCAATTTTTTTTAAGTTCACTTGGATTCAACTCAAATTTAGTTCAATAGTTTTCAAATTTTAGTTCACAACAATCAAAAAGAATTTTTAGTTAACTTTTGATTCAAATCTAGTTGACTAGTTCCTTTTAAAAAATTATTTGATTTCGAATATAGATGACTTAATGCAAATTTAGTTCACCAGTTTCAAAATTTTAGTTAACTAAAAATACAAAAAAAATTAGTTCACTTCGGATTCATTTTGTTTAGTTCATTGAATTCAAACTTTTTTTAGTTCATCATAATTTTTAGTTCACTACAATCCAAATTTTTTAGTTCACTTGGATTCGATTCAAATTCAGTTCAATAGTTTTCAAATTTTAGTTCACAACAATCAAAATGATTTTTTAGTTCACTTTCATTCAAATATAGCTCACTATTTTTTCGTTTTATTTAGTGAGATACATTTTATTATTGTTCAAATCCCAACTAAATGTAATTCAAAATCTAGTTCACTAGTTCTGTTTAAAAAAATCATCTGATTTCAAATACAGTTCACTTATTTCGAATTTAGTTCAGTTGTTTCAAATTTTTAGTTAACTAACAATCGAAAAAAATAGTTCACTTAATTCAAAATTTTTTTAGTTCATCATAATTTTTAGTTCACTACAATCCAAATTTTTCTAAGTTCACTTGGATTCGATTCAAATTTAGTTCAATAGTTTTCAAATTTTAGATCACTACAATCAAAAACATTTTTTAGTTCACTTTGATTCAAATCTAGTTGACTAGTTCCTTTTTTAAAAAATCACATGATTTCAAATATAAATGACTTATTTCAAATGTAATTCACTAGTTTCAAAATATTATTTAACTAAAAATCAAAAAAATCAGTTCACTTCGGATTCATTTTGTTTAGTTCACTGAATTCAAACTTCTTTTAGTTCATCATAATTTTTAGTTCACTACAATCCAATTTTTTTTAAGTTCACTTGGATTCAACTAAAATTTAGTTCAATAGTTTTCAAATTTTAGATCACTACAATCAAAAAGATTTTTTTAGTTCACTTTCATTCAAATCTAGTTGACTAGTTCCTTTTTAAAAAAAATGACATGATTTCAAATATAAATGACTTATTTCAAATTTAGTTCACTAGTTTCAAAATTTTAGTTAACTAAAAATCAAAACAAATTAGTTCACTTCGGATTGATTTTTTTAGTTCACTGAATTCAAACTTTTTTTAGTTCATCATAATTTTTAGTTCACTACAAACCAAATTTTTTAAGTTCACTTAGATTCGACTCAAATTTAGTTCAATAGTTTTCGATTCACTACAATCAAAAAGATTTTTAGTTCACTTTTGATTCAAATCTAGTTGACTAGTTCCTTTTAAAAAATCATTTGATTTCGAATATAAATGACTTAATGCAAATTAAGTTCACCAGTTTCAAAATTTTAGTTAACTAAAATACAAAAAAAATTAGTTCACTTCTGATTCATTTTGTTTAGTTCACTGAATTCAAACTTTTTTAGGTTCATCATAATTTTTAGTTCACTACAATCCAAATTTTTTAGTTCACTTGGATTCGATTCAAATTTAGTTCAATAGTTTTCAAATTTTAGTTCACAACAATCAAAATGATTTTTTAGTTCACTTTCATTCAAATATAGCTCACTTTTTTTCGTTTTATTTAGTGAAATACATTTTATTATTGTTCAAATCCCAACTAAATGTAATTCAAAATCTAGTTCACTAGTTCCGTTTAAAGAAATCATCTGATTTCAAATACAGTTCACTTATTTCAAATTTAATTCACTTGTTTCAAATTTTTAGTTAACTAAAAATCGAAAAAAAGAGTTCACTTCGGATAAATTTTTTTAGTTCACTGAATTCAAACTTTTTTAGTTCATCATAATTTTTAGTTCACTACAATCAAAATTTTTCTAAGTTCACTTGGATTCGATTCAAATTTAGTTCAATAGTTTTCAAATTTTAGTTCACAACAATCAAAATGATTTTTTAGTTCACTTTCATTCAAATATAGCTCACTATTTTTTCGTTTTATTTAGTGAAATACATTTTATTATTGTTCAAATCCCAACTAAATGTAATTCAAAATCTAGTTCACTAGTTCCGTTTAAAAAAATCATCTGATTTCAAATACAGTTCACTTATTTCAAATTTAGTTCACTTGTTTCAAATTTTTAGTTAACTAAAAGTCGAAAAAAATAGTTCACTTTGGATTAATTTTTTTTAGTTCACTGAATTCAAACTTTTTTTTAGTTCATCATAATTTTTACTTCACTACAATCCAAAATTTTCTAAGTTCACTTGGATTCGATTCAAATTTAGTTCAATAGTTTTCAAATTTTAGATCACTACAATCAAAAACATTTTTTTAGTTCACTTTGATTCAAATCTAGTTGACTAGTTCCTTTTTAAAAAAATCACATGATTTCAAATATAAATGACTTATTTCAAATTTAATTCACTAGTTTCAAAATATTATTTAAGTAAAAATCAAAAAAATCAGTTCACTTCGGATTCATTTTGTTTAGTTCACTGAATTAAAACTTCTTTTATTTCATCATAATTTTTAGTTCACTACAATCCAATTTTTTTAAGTTCACTTGAATTCAACTCAAATTTAGTTCTATAGTTTTCAAATTTTAGATCACTACAATCAAAAAGATTTTTTAGTTCACTTTGATTCAAACCTAGTTGACTAGTTCTTTTTAAAAAAAATCACATGATTTCAAATATAAATGACTTATTTCAAATTTAGTTCACTAGTTTCAAAATTTTAGTTAACTAAAAAGCAAAAAAATTTAGTTCACTTCGGATTCATTTTGTTTAGTTCACTGAATTCAAACTTTTTTTAGTTCATCATAATTTTTAGTTCACTACAATCCAAATTTTTTAGTTCACTTGGATTCGATTCAAATTTAGTTCAATAGTTTTCAAATTCACAACAATCAAAATGATTTTTTAGTTCACTTTCATTCAAATATAGCTCACTATTTTTTTGTTTTATTTAGTGAAATACATTTTATTATTGTTCAAATCCCAACTAAATGTAATTCAAAATCTAGTTCACTAGTTCCATTTAAAAAAATCATCTGATTTCAAATACAGTTCACTTATTTCAAATTTAGTTCACTTGTTTCAAATTTTTAGTTAACTAAAAATCAAAAAAATAGTTCACTTCAGATTGATTTTTTTAAGTTCACTGACTTCAAACTTTTTTTAGTTCATCACAATTTTTAGTTCACTACAATCCAAAAATTTCTAAGTTCACTTGGATTCGATTCAAATTTAGTTCAATTGTTTTCAAATTTTAGATCACTACAATCAAAAAGATTTTTTTAGTTTACTTTGATTCAAATCTAGATGACTAGTTCCTTTTTTAAAAAATCACATGATTTCGAATATAAATGACTTATTTCAAATTTAATTCACTAGTTTCAAAATATTATTTAACTAAAAATCAAAAAAATTAGTTCATTTCGGATTCATTTTGTTTAGTTCACTGAATTCAAACTTCTTTTAGTTCATCATAATTTTTAGTTCACTACAATCCATTTTTTTTAAGTTCACTTGGATTCAACTCAAATTTAGTTCAATAGTTTTCAAATTTTAGATCACTACAATCAAAAAGATTTTTTTAGTTCACTTTGATTCAAATCTAGTTGACTAGTTCCTTTTTTAAAAAATCACATGATTTCGAATATAGATGACTTATTTCATATTTAGTTCACTAGTTTCAAAATTTTAGTTAACTAAAAATCAAAAAAATTAGTTCACTTCGGATTCATTTTGTTTAGTTCACTGAATTCAAACTTCTTTTAGTTCATCATAATTTTTAGTTCACTACAATCCATTTTTTTAAGTTCACTTGGATTCAACTCAAATTTAGTTCAATAGTTTTCAAATTTTAGTTCACAACAATCAAAAAGATTTTTTTGTTCACTTTGATTCAAATCTAGTTGAGTAGTTCTTTTTTAAAAAATCACATGATTTCGAATATAGATGACTTATTTCAAATTTAGTTCACTAGTTTCAAAATTTTAGTTAACTAAAAATAAAAAAAAATTAGTTCACTTCGGATTCATTTTTTAGTTCACTGAATTCAAACTTTTTTTAGTTCATCATAATTTTTAGTTCACTACAAACCAAATTTTTTAAGTTCACTTGGATTCGACTCAAATTTAGTTCAATAGTTTTCAAATTTAGTTCACTACAATCAAAAAGATTTTTAGTTCACTTTTGATTCAAATCTAGTTGACTAGTTCCTTTTAAAAAAATCATTTGATTTCGAATATAAATGACTTAATGCAAATTTAGTTCACCAGTTTCAAAATTTTAGTTAACTAAAAATACAAAAAAAAATTAGTTCACTTCGGATTCATTTTGTTTAGTTCACTGAATTCAAACTTTTTTTAGTTCATCATAATTTTTAGTTCACTACAATCCAAATTTTTTAGTTCACTTGGATTCGATTCAAATTTAGTTCAATAGTTTTCAAATTTTAGTTCACAACAATCAAAATGATTTTTTAGTTCACTTTCATTCAAATATAGCTGACTATTTTTTCGTTTTATTTAGTGAAATACATTTTATTATTGTTCAAATCCCAACTAAATGTAATTCAAAATCTAGTTCACTAGTTCCGTTTAAAAAAATCATCTGATTTCAAATACAGTTCACTTATTTCAAATTTAGTTCACTTGTTTCAAATTTTTAGTTAACTAAAAATCGAAAAAAATAGTTCACTTCGGATTAATTTTTTTAGTTCACTGAATTCAAACCTTTTTTAGTTCATCATAATTTTTAGTTCACTACAATCCAAATTTTTCTAAGTTCACTTGGATTCGATTCAAATTTAGTTCAATTGTTTTCAAATTTTAGATCACTATAATTGAAAAGATTTTTTTAGTTCACTTTGATTCAAATCTAGTTGACTAGTTCCTTTTTTAAAAAATCACATGATTTCGAATATAAATGACTTATTTCAAATTTAATTCACTAGTTTCAAAATATTATTTAACTAAAAATCAAAAAACTCAGTTCACTTCGGATTCATTTTGTTTAGTTCACTGAATTCAAACTTCTTTTAGTTCATCATAATTTTTAGTTCACTACAATCCAATTTTTTTTAAGTTCACTTGGATTCAACTCAAATTTAGTTCAATAGTTTTCAAATTCACAACAATCAAAATGATCTTTTAGTTCACTTTCATTCAAATATAGCTCACTATTTTTTCGTTTTATTTAGTGAAATACATTTTATTATTGTTCAAATCCCAACTAAATGTAATTCAAAATCTAGTTCACTAGTTCCATTTAAAAAAATCATCTGATTTCAAATACAGTTCACTTATTTCGAATTTAGTTCACTTGTTTCAAATTTTTAGTTAACTAAAAATCGAAAAAAATAGTTCACTTCGGATTAAGTTTTTTTAGTTCACTGAATTCAAACTTTTTTAGTTCATCATAATTTTTAGTTCACTACAATCCAAATTTTTCTAAGTTCACTTGGATTCGATTCAAATTTTAGATCACTACAATCAAAAACATTTTTTTAGTTCACTTTGATTCAAATCTAGTTGACTAGTTCCTTTTAAAAAAATCACATGATTTCAAATATAAATGACTTATTTCAAATTTAATTCACTAGTTTCAAAATATTATTTAACTAAAAATCAAAAAAATCAGTTCACTTTGGATTCATTTTGTTTAGTTCACTGAATTCAAACTTTTTTTAGTTCATCATAATTTTTAGTTCACTACAATCCAAATTTTTCTAAGTTCACTTGGATTCGAGTCAAATTTAGTTCAATTGTTTTCAAATTTTAGATCACTATAATCAAGAATATTTTTTAGTTCACTTTGATTCAAATCTAGTTGACTAGTTCCTTTTTTTGAAAAATCGCATGATTTGGAATATAAATGACTTATTTCAAATTTAATTCACTAGTTTCAAAATATTATTTAACTAAAAATCGAAAAAATCAGTTCACTTCGGATTCATTTTGTTCAGTTCACTGAATTCAAACTTCTTTTAGTTCATCATAATTTTTAGTTCACTTGGATTCAACTCAAATTTAGTTCAATAGTTTTCAAATTCACAACAATCAAAATGATTTTTTAGTTCACTTTCATTCAAATATAGCTCACTATTTTTTCGTTTTATTTAGTGAAATACATTTTATTATTGTTCAAATCCCAACTAAATGTAATTCAAAATCTGATTCACTAGTTCCATTTAAAAAAATCATCAGATTTCAAATACACTTCACTTATTTCGAATTTAGTTCACTTGTTTCAAATTTTTAGTTAACTAAAAATCGAAAAAATAGTTCACTTCGGATTAATTTTTTTAGTTCATTGAATTCAAACTTTTTTAGTTCATCATAATTTTTAGTTCCCTACAATCCAAAAATTTTCTAAGTTCACTTGGATTCGATTCAAATTTAGTTCAAGTGTTTTCAAATTTTAATCATTTTGAATCAAAGTGAACTAAAAAATCATTTTGATTGTAGTAATCTAAAATTTGAAAACTATTGAACTAAATTTGAATCCAAGTGTACTTAGAAAAATTTGGATTATAGTGAACTAAAAATTATGATGAACTAAAAAAAGTTTGAATTTTTTTAGTTGATCATAATTTTTAGTTCACTACAAACCAAATTTTTTAGTTCACTTGGATTATATTCATATTTAGTTCAATTGTTTTCAAATTTCAGTTCACTACAATCAAAAAGATTTTTAGTTCACTTCGATTCAAATCCAGTTGACTTTTTTTCTTTTATTTGTGAAATACATTTATTATTTATCAAATCCCAACTAAATGTAATTCAAAATCTAGTTCACTAGTTCCGTTAAAAAATCATTTGATTTCAAATACAGTTCACTTTTTTCAAATTTAGTTCACTTGTTTCAAATTTTTAGTTAACTAAAAATCAAAAAAAATAGTTCACTTCGGATTAATTTTTTTTAGTTCAATGAATTCAAACTTTTTTTAGTTCACTACAAACCAATTTTTATAGTTCACTTGGATTCGACTCAAATTTAGTTCAATAGTTTTCAAATTTTAGTTCACTACAATCAAAAAGATTTTTAGTTCACTTTGACTCAAATCTAGTTGACTAGTTCCCTTTTTAAAAAAAATCATGTGATTTCAAATATAGATGACTTAATTCAAATTTAGTTCACTAGTTTCAAAATTTTAGTTTACTAAAAATCCAAAAAAAATTGTTCACTTCGGATTCATTTTATTTAGTTCACTGAATTCAAACTTTTTTAGTTCAACATAATTTTAGTTCACTACAATCCAAAAATTTTAGTTCACTTGGATTCGATTCAAATTTAGTTCAATAGTTTTCAAATTTTAGTTCACTACAATCAAAAAGATTTTTTAGTTCACTTTTGATTCAAATCTAGTTGACTAGTTCCCTTTTTTTAAAAAAAATCATCTAATTTCAAATATAGATGACTTAATTCAAATTTAGTTCACTAGTTTCAAAATTTTAGTTAACTAAAAATCAAAAAAAAAGTTATTTATATTTGAAATCATGTGATTTTTTTAAAAAGGAACTAGTCAACTAGATTTGAATCAAAGTGAACTAAAAAATCTTTTTGATTGTAGTGATCTAAAATTTGAAAACTATTGAACTAAATTTGAATCGAATCCAAGTGTACTTAGAAAAATTTGGATTATAGTGAACTAAAAAATATGATGAACTAAAAAAAGTTTGAATTTTTTTAGTTGATCATAATTTTTAGTTCACTACAAACCAAATTTTTTAGTTCACTTGGATTCTATTCATATTTAGTTCAATAGTTTTCAAATTTCAGTTCACTACAATCAAAAAGATTTTTAGTTCACTTCGATTCAAATCCAGTTGACTTTTTTTCTTTTATTTGTGAAATACATTTATTATTTATCAAATCCCAACTAAATATAATTCAAAATCTAGTTCACTAGTTCCGTTAAAAAATCATCTAATTTCAAATACAGTTCACTTTTTTTAAATTTAGTTCACTTGTTTCAAATTTTTAGTTAACTAAAAAAAATAGTTCACTTCGGATTAATTTTTTTTAGTTCAATGAATTCAAACTTTTTTTAGTTCACTACAAACCAATTTTTATAGTTCACTTGGATTCGACTCAAATTTAGTTCAATAGTTTTCAAATTTTAGTTCACTACAATCAAAAAGATTTTTAGTCACTTTGACTCAAATCTAGTTGACTAGTTCCCTTTTTAAAAAAAATCATGTGATTTCAAATATATATGACTTAATTCAAATTTAGTTCACTAGTTTCAAAATTTTAGTTTACTAAAAATCCAAAAAAAATTGTTCACTTCGGATTCATTTTATTTAGTTCGCTGAATTCAAACTTTTTTAGTTCAACATAATTTTAGTTCACTACAATCCAAAATTGTTAGTTCACTTGGATTCGATTCAAATTTAGTTCAATAGTTTTCAAATTTTAGTTCACTACAATCAAAAAGATTTTTTAGTTCACTTTTGATTCAAATCTAGTTGACTAGTTCCCTTTTTAAAAAAAATCATCTGATTTCAAATATAGATGACTTCATTCAAATTTAGTTCACTAGTTTCAAAATTTTAGTTAACTAAAAATAAAAAAAATTATTTATATTTGAAATCATGTGATTTTTTTAAAAAGGAACTAGTCAACTAGATTTGAATCAAAGTGAACTAAAAAATGTTTTTGATTGTAGTGATCTAAAATTTGAAAACTATTGAACTAAATTTGAATCGAATCCAAGTGTACTTAGAAAAATTTGGATTATAGTGAACTAAAAAATATGATGAACTAAAAAAAGTCTGAATTTTTTTAGTTGATCATAATTTTTAGTTCACTACAAACCAAATTTTTTAGTTCACTTGGATTCTATTCATATTTAGTTCAATAGTTTTCAAATTTCTGTTCACTACAATCAAAAAGATTTTTAGTTCACTTCGATTCAAATCCAGTTGACTATTTTTCTTTTATTTGTGAAATACATTTATTATTGATCAAATCCCAACTAAATGTAATTCAAAATCTAGTTCACTAGTTCCGTTAAAAAATCATCTGATTTCAAATACAGTTCACTTTTTTCAAATTTAGTTCACTTGTTTCAAATTTTTAGTTAACTAAAAATCAAAAAAAATAGTTCACTTCGGATTAATTTTATTTAGTTCAATGAATTCAAACTTTTTTTAGTTCACTACAAACCAATTTTTATAGTTCACTTGGATTCGACTCAAATTTAGTTCAATAGTTTTCAAATTTTAGTTCACTATAATCAAAAAGATTTTTAGTTCACTTTGATTCAAATCTAGTTGACTAGTTCCCTTTTTAAAAAAATCATGTGATTTCAAATATAGATGACTTAATTCAAATTTAGTTCACTAGTTTCAAAATTTTAGTTTACTAAAAATCCAAAAAAAATTGTTCACTTCGAATTCATTTTATTTAGTTCACTGAATTCAAACTTTTTTATTTCAACATAATTTTAGTTCACTACAATCCAAAATTGTTAGTTCACTTGGATTCGATTCAAATTTAGTTCAATAGTTTTCAAATTTTAGTTCACTACAATCAAAAAGATTTTTTAGTTCACTTTTGATTCAAATCTAGTTGACTAGTTTCCTTGTTTTAAAAAAATCATCTGATTTCAAATATAGATTACTTAATTCAAATTTAGTTCACTAGTTTCAAAATTTTAGTTTACTAAAAATCCAAAAGATTAGTTCACTTCGGATTTATTTATTTTAGTTCACTGAATTCGAACTTTTTTTGTTCAGCATAATTTTAGTTCACTACAATCCAAAATTTTTAGTTCACTTGGATTCGATTCAAATTTAGTTCAATAGTTTTCAAATTTTAGTTCACTACAATCAAAAAGATTCTTTGTTCACTTTGATTCAAATCTACTCCCTCCATTCCGAATTACTTGTCTTGGATTTGTCTAGATACGGATGTATCTAGACTCATTTTAGTGCTAGATACCTCCGTATCTAGACAAATCTAAGACAAATAATTCGGAACGGAGGGAGTAGTTGACTAGTTTCCTTGTTTTAAAAAAATCATCTGATTTCAAATATAAATGACTTAATTCAAATTTAGTTCACTAGTTTCAAAATTTTAGTTAACTAAAAATTAAAAAAAATAGTTCACTTCGGATTCATTTTTTTAGTTCACTGAATTTAAACTTTTTTTAGTTCAACATAATTTTAGTTCACGACAATCCAATTTTTCTTCACTTGGATTCGATTCAAATTTTAATTCAATAGTTTTTAATTTTTCGTTTCACTACAATCAAATTGACTTTTAGTTCACTTTGATTCAAAATCTAGTTGACTAGTTCCCTTGTTTTTAAAAAAATCATGTGATTTCAAATATAGATGACTTAATTCAAATTTAGTTCACTACTTTCAAAATTATAGTTAACAAAAAATTCAAAAAAAAATAGTTCACTTCGGATTCACTTTTTTTAGTTCAACATAATTTTAGTTCACTACAATCCAAATTTTTTTTTCACTTGGATTCGATTCAAATTTAGTTCAATAGTTTTTTTTAGTTCACTACAATCAAAATGATTTTTAGTTCACTTTGATTCAAATATAGCTCACGTTTTTTGTTTTCTTTAGTGAAATACATTTTTATTGTTGAAATCCCAACTAAATGTAATTCAAAATCTAGTTCACTAGTTCTGTTTTTAAAAAAAATCATCCGGTTTCAAATATTGTTCACTTATTTCAAACTTAGTTGAATAGTTTTCAAAATTTTAGTTAACTAAAAATCCAAAAAAGAAGTTCACTTCGGATTCATCATAATCTTTTAGTGAACTAAAATTTTAGTTTCAAACTTTTTTTAGTTCATCATAATCTTTAATTCACTAAAATCCAAATTTTTTAAGTTCACTTGGATTCGATTCAAATTTAGTTAAATACTTTTCAAATTTTAGTTCACTACAATCAAAAAGATTTTTAGTTCACTTTGATTCAAATCTAGTTCACAATTTTTTTCTTCCTTTTAATTCACTAGAATCCGAATTATTTTAGTTCACTTGGATTCGATTCAAATTTAATTCACCAATTTTTGAATTTTTTGTTCACTACAATCAAAAAGATTTTTAGTTCACTTTGATTCGAATATAACTCATTATATTTCTTTTTTTAGTGAAATACATTTTTTTCATTCAAAATCACCTAGATGTATTTCAAAATCTATTTCACTAGTTCCGTTTTTAAATTTTTTCATCTAAATTCAAATACAGTTCACTTAATTCAATTTTAATTCACTAGTTTCAAAATTTTAGTGAACTAAAATCATTTTTTCAGTTGACTAAATTCAACATTTTTTCAGTTCAACATAATTTTAGTTCAGTACAATATAAATATAGCTCACTAGATCCGATTTTTTTTCAAAAAAAAACATCTACATTCAAATATAGTTTACTAAATTAAAATTTAGTTCATTAGTTTGAAAATTTTTAGTTCACTAAAATCCAAAATAATTTACTTCAGTTGGGATTCTTTTTTTTAGTTCATCGAATCCAAACTTTTTTTAGTTCATCATAATTTTAGTGAACTAGAATAGAAAAAATTAGTTCACATTGATTTATTTTGAGAAAAGTTCACTAGTTCACCGAATCCAACAATTTTAAAAATCCGCCAAGCGTGAGATTTTTGAAAAAAGTTTATCGATTTTGAAAAAGAGTTCATCGATTAGGAAAAAAGTTCGTCGATTTTGAAAAATAGTTCATCGATTTTGAAAAAGAGTTCATCGATTTGGAAAAAAGTTCATCGGTATTGAAAAAAGAGTTCATCAATTATGAAAAGTGTTCGTTGATTTCGAATAAAAAAGTTCGTCAAATTTGAAAAAAGAGTTCATCGATTTTGATAATAAGTTCATTTAGTTCACTACAATCAAAAAGATTTTTAGTTCACTTTGATTCAAATCTAGTTCACTATTTTTTTCCTTTTTTTAGTTCACTACAATCCAAATTATTTTAGTTCACTTGGATTTTTTTAGTTCACTAGTTGAAGGAAGTAATGTTCACTAACTTGGCCGAAGTTCCTACCATTCCCAAACTTGAGGGGTTTACTATGACGGAAATTTTCAGGTCAAAGAAAGGAGTAATACTCATTGATATTTTGCACGAGCATAATGTCAGAGAATGCAGAATGAAATACTTTGCACATACATCTGTCTAGAAGCACAACACTTGCACATACAAAGATTGTTATGAACAACCTGGCATATCAACAGGTTTACAAAGTTTGTCAAAATATTTTTGTAACCCAGTGCTTTCTTTGAGCCAAATAATCCCTAACACAAAGGAAAACCAAAACAATGCTGCATGACAAGCTAGTTTCCCTAGTTTACATCAAAACATAGATGTTGTACATGCACTAGCAAAGAAGAATTAAAACCAGATTTTGCACTTTGGCAAACTAAAACAATGCTTGACCCGAAAAATGTCTAGTACATGACAATGTTAATAGTTCCCAGGTTTTTTCCCAGTTCACGAACCGAAATATAGCTTCGCTTTTCACTGGGATCATAACCACATGTTTGGTGCAAATGTTTTGCTAGAAACAGCAAAAATAAACAGCACATGTAATGGTACTAATCACGACAGGTTCGCTTCACTTATACAGTACAAACAGAAAAGAATCTATACATGAAGGTCTCCTTCACTAGTCAAGACAAATGGAAAACTTCTTCCTATATAGATTCTACAAATTTTTTTAAAGTACATTTGATGACACGTCGCACTAATAGTTTCAAACTTGAACACCAGCAGACTACAATTTTTCAGACAAAAACATTACGATTAAACTGGATTGTAGAAATCTATTTCATAACACAACAGTTCCAACGTAATAACACCAGGCAAAAACCAAAAATAAACTATGTTAACACCAGACAAAAATAACACCAGACAAAAAATAAACTATGTACACCTAAAGTTTTCAACGTGATAACACCAGGCAAAAACCTTTCAATGTCTTTGTCCATTCTCATTAATTATACTACTATGTCAACCATCAAACCAAAACTGCTACTGTAAACAGAGAAAATTCTATGTAAAAATAAAAATCCTCAAAAACGGAAACACATTGTCAAATGAACCATTGTAAACAAGTTCTATTTCACTTTTTTTTTAATTCTATTCAATCATTATCTTCAAATAGATTTCTTCCGTTTATCAGCAGCCTTTTTCCACCCTTCTCTCTCGGATCGGCTCTTCAATCTGTTCCCTTTCTTCACTGACTTGTTGTTTATTACAGCCGGATCTTTCAAAGGCTCACTAACACATGCTTCATTCACTGTTTGTTCATAAGTTTTATCCCCTTCTGCAGTTTGTTGCTTGCCTAGAAGATACTTACTATGAACAGCATTAACTGCATCCATCAGCTCTTGACAAAAATGTGAATCATGACTTATGTCAGAGCATACCTCCCCCACTGTATTCATCATGATGGCATATCTGACAGCATTGTGTGACTGGTCTTCTCCATTAATACCAAGGGCACTAGACTTGTGTTTCTGTAATTCCTTCTCCCTAAATTCTCTAGTCCATCTTGGAACAATATATTGGTCAGGTATCTTGAGCATGTCAAACTGCGTAAACAATCTAAGGATGTGGCAACAAAGAATACCATCCCTCTCAAACTTCCCACAATTGCACACAAATTCTTCCTTTTCTCGATTTACTTGCACAACAAAGATTTCCCTGTCAAACTATGGATTTTCGTATGGAAAGTTCCTTTTTAATTCATATGATTCGTTCTTCACAATCTCATTAACCCCGAAAGCAGTTGAATTAAACATTTCAGTCAAGAACTTGGTATATATAGCTCTGGTGTAAATTTCAGCTGCATGACGCTCAACCCGCTGATATCCCCACATGATAGGTACTTCTTCATTAGACAAGAACCTATCTTGATCCTCTATGTGCATCACATTTTCCTGGAATAATTCATACTGACGAAGGAAAGTTTCTATTGTATCCTTTCGCAAAACATAGTCCTTGAAATTCGAGTTGAAGCTCTCACTTCTGCTGGTAGACCTAATGAACGGGCAGAACACTCCTTGGAAATAAGCAGGAACAAAGTATTCTCTATTCTCCCACATGCGCTTAATGTGAGCATGCTTTCCACAACTATGCTTTAGCTCCATTTATTTCCAATTCATTTCAAACTCTTCAACAGTCATGGACTGCATGATACAATAGTCAAGGTCTTGTTCCATTCCTTTGTTAATTGACATGTATGCACCCAAATTTTCTCTTGCTTTCCTTCTAACATGCCAAATACAGAACCTATGGAGTGCATCTGGGAACACTTTTGGAACAGCTTTCTTCATTGCAGCATCTTGATCAGTAAGTACTACTCTAGGTTTTTTTCCACCCATCACTTCAACAAAAGTTTCAAACAACCATTTAAATGTGTCTACCTGCTCATTCTCCAAAAGGGCCCAACCAAAAACGATTGTTCTCGAGTGGCCATTAACTCCAATAATGGGTGCAAAGGGCATATTGTACTTATTAGTGCTGAACCTTGTATCAAATGATATTATATCTCCAAACAGCAAATAGTCCAGCCTTGATCTTGAGTCTGTCCAGAACAAGCTAAGCACTGAGTTGGATGCGTTTCTTTGAGCCTTGTATACAAAACCAGGTTTGTCAATTTGCAGTTTTTCAATATACTCCAGAGTGTGTTCAATGTCCGTGTTCCTTCTCTTTTCACGATCTTCCTGTTTCAGGTTGTCAAGTTTCTTGACATCGAATGTAATGTTACCCAATTTTCCACCAGACAGCTTCCTAAAAATACTCATTATCTTCCTTGGCTTAATTCTATGTTCTTGTAACAGCCTCGAGAGAAGTTTTTCAGCTTCATTCATGCTCCTATGACTTAGGAAGAATTTGGTCAATGTAGGCGAACATACCAAATCATGATTATGTTCAAGATCTTGGGAAGTAATAATCCATTTTCCATCTTGTAAGATTACTGTAACATGCATCTGACAGTTTGTCCTAACGACCACATTCCTCCTGCGTTTCCTCACCCCTGCTGCATTGGGCTCTGTTTTTCTACTTTTGCAGCAACAAATGGTAATCTTCCTGTTTCTATAATTCCTCCCTTTTTTGATTGTATTTCCTGTTTCTATATGAGCATAAATGTTGACAAATCTGACAGCCTCTTCTAGACTAGAGAATACTTTACCTACTTCAGGTGTACTTGTATTCTCCATCTCATCTGGCGTAGGGAACAAGTACTCTTCCGGTTTTGCTTCATTTTCAGTTAACTCATCATCAGAATCTTTTTTGCTCATGCAATCATCCGAAGGGACACAAGCGTCCTCACTATAATGTTGTTCCTGGAAGAACATTACAAACAGTAAATACAACCAATCCATATCACACCATAGACTAAGATATAAATACTGTTTAGGAAAAAATCTTTTAAATTTTTATAGCACTAATTTATTTACACGCGCAAGCAACAATTATCTAATCTAAATCAATGCTCAACTTTTTTTCTATCATTCTTAACACAAATAATTTTTTATTCATGTAACAACAAGATTTTTTTAAACCCACAAGTGCTGGCACTCTTTTTTTGAATTAAATAAGGCTATTTACCTGTTCACTAGGATGTCCTGCATCATCTTTCCCCCTTTCTGTGCTTGTACAACAAAGATTTTTCCCATTCAAAGTCTCTGTGTTCACAATTATGACAGCCGATGTAGAACCTAATTCATCAACGTAACTGTTTCGGACCTATTCAAAAACATTCATTCATCAAAATTCAATTCATAAACTGGCAATATCAATATTAGTAGAAAAGAAAACCAAGCAAAGTTTTTGAAGAAACTATTCTCACATCTTCACTGCCAGTATCATTTGCTATAAGAATAAGATCATCATACTTCTCACACTGTACCACTTTATGAATCTGAACCTCATCATTTTTTCGATCTGAGTTCGCTGGTCTTCTTCCTGGCTGCTACTGAGTGTTCCTTGGCTCACAATTTTGTCTTGACTACTAACAAATTCCTGTGCAATATAATATTTATGAGAATTAGCAAACCAAAAAGAAAGAAAAACAGTTCAACAAATGTTTTGGTGTGCTTTTCAACTAATTCTCACGGTACAAACCTCTGTTTTCTTCTTCATCTCATGGTACTGCACAAATTGGTCAAATTCAAGCATCACATCGCAAACCTGGTCATGAAAAAACAAGCGACATACTTTTTAGTTAACATAAAGAACATTTTCTCATATACAGTACCACTTCATTCCTGATATATAATGCACAAAAAAATTCATTTTAGGTCACCTTCTAACAGGATTTTTCAGAGATATGTTTTTTCATACTCACCCCAGATGATTCCTTCGGTTCAATACTTTCTTTCCCAGGCTCACGCAAACTCTGTGGTGTTTCTTTTTGGTTCATCCCTTTCCGTTTTCGAACTGCTGGTAATTTCTTTTTGGAAAGAACCTGCAAAGAAACAAGTTAAAAATAATCAGACTACCATAGCAAAAAGGCAAGAACCACACAAGTAAAACAGAGGAAAATATTCAGACTCCCAAAGTAAGAACCTACAGAGGAAAATATCCACACTTTGAAATTTACTGGACAAAAAAGAACCTACTAAGAACAATTCGGGTTGCCTATATATGAGTGTTTTTAACCATACAGATTTGTTGTTTGGGTTTCCACAAAGTTCCAGCCTAGGTGAGAGAGATCTAGAAAAGTTTATCACGAGCCTTTCTTTTTTCTCTATCAATCTTGAAATTCCACAACTCAAGTTTTTTGCCGTCTGTTAATTAGGGTGTGTGTTTTTATCAGTGTTCTGAAAAAAACACATTTCATTATGATGTTCGGTTTTGATATATTGTACTGCATTCATCTCTTTCAATAATACAACAACACCAAGACAACCACCGGTGAAGCATGTCTGAGTTGGACGAAATTCTTGTCTGATTTCCTATAGGGGGAAACAAGATCTGTAGTGCCAAACGGTCTCCAGGCAACATAAATGAATTTCATGACGTAAACTTCTGTACAAGACATGGGGGAAGATTTCAGACTACTTTGAACCACTGCAGTAAAAAGCACCAGGTGCCATATAAATGTTTTTTTATCACACCTAAATGTGAGAACAACACAAGTAAACCAGAGAATTTTTATCAAAAGAAAATATGAGAACCTGCTAGTTTATTTTTCTTAAACAATACTAATTTGTTTTTCCAAAAATCTTCAAACATATACATAAAATATATCCAAATCCCTAAGACAAACTTTACTTCTAAATTTAAATAGACATTTTTTTCTAGTTCTGAACCTGAAATATTTTCCATTGACCAGTCACTATATACCAAAATTAGAGCAATTATATAACTTATCGACTATACTGTTTTTTTATTTTTAATTATTTTTTCATATTCTTTTGTTCCTATCTAGCAAACGGGATGATTGCTTTCTAATAAAGCATAGCAGCAATTTTTGTGTACTCAAAAAAGAAAATAGACTACACAATCAACTATAGAAGAAATAATCTAGTAAGAAGAATCACCAGAGTAGCTCCACGGTCGGCTGGATCTGCCTTCTGGCTAGCTACTCCCCCATCATCGCCTGTGGTAGATCGATTAAGACTCGCCGGCGGCGCCCCACCTGATTCTGTCATCCCGTCAACACAGAAGATATAATCCACTAGTTGATTTCTACGGGGTGGCAAATCTGGCGCGCGACCTAGAAGCAGCCGCCGCCCCTGAGTCCTCCGCGTATCGTCCTATTTCTACCACTAAAGAAACATATATAAGACTCTTTCTATTTTCCTCCCCGTTCTTTCTGTAAAAATTTTAAAAGTAATGTGGAGTCACTGTTTCAGCGACTAAACCGCCTCGGAACGAAGTCTTACATGTGGGACCAACCTGTGGCCGACTGTCAAAGGGGTCTAATTGCAAACTAGAATCCACTTTCCCCTTTCTTCATCCAAAACTCCGCTCTCTAGCGATTTTTTCCCAGGTTCTGCACCATGAACTAATCCTCGGCTTCAACTAAGTTCCCAATATCAGGTCCAAAAGGTAATTCACCCATATAATCCCTTTTCTTACCACTACGGTCATGATTCCGCTCCCTTTTTTGCGTTTTGATTTTCTATAGCTTTTGATTCACGTTCATGCGGGCCGTTGGATTTGTGCCCACCGTGCGCGCCCGATGTGTGCCGTGGCTGCTATCCGGCAGCTCCCTCTGTCGAGCGGTAGTTCGTTGATCCGTCGACCATGTGCGTGGAAGCTCCGTTTCTTCCGCTGCCTGTATCTATGGGGATTACCATGCCAGCTAGCTTCATTTAGGTCTCTGAGTTAAAACATTAAGCAGCTATTTTGATGTTTTCTATTTTCACATCATCTTAGAGAGGTCTCTCACAAGATGCTAGATTATTCGTCTCCCCCGGCCATCCATGGCCTCTGTGACCCCTCAACCGTCCGATCGATTTGCAACGCCAGGATCTTCTTCTCTGTCGGCCTCCACGCTATCCAATCACGTTTTGGACTGTTTACTCATCGTGATGACAGAGAAGCTGGTCCATGGCATGTGAGTTGCATTCGCGTCGCGGCTCTACTACTGCGACTATGATTTTTATCCGAGTTTTTAAACCTTACTGCGAAACAGACGAACCAACTATGAGGTCTAGTTCGTTATAGTACGAGCCACAAACATTTTTCTTTCTGAATGTAGTATACACCCTAATTTCTTTCTGAATTTACGAACAAACCTATGAGATATCACTTCGGAATACATCACTTAATTTTTATCTTTTTTATAAAAAGTTTTTTCTTCTGTAGATATGAGTTGGGAACAACATAAATCCCATTTTTTGAGAATGTACTGCAGTCCAACGGAATTACTTCTTGTTTTAAGTTATTTTCTATATGTAAAACAGGACAAATGAACAACGGAAATACCTCTTTTTGACAATCCGCACAAAATTAGTGAAACACATTTTTTGTTACTTTTCATACCTGCAAACAAGTACTATAAATACAACTATAGTAATGTTGTCCTTTTTTCTTTAGAAGAACACAACTCCTAATTTGTTCAGTTATTCTATTTTCCAGGAATTCAACTAAATGGAAGAAATGTCAGCAAAGAAGAGGAACAACCAACATCTGCTTCCAAATGAAGAGAATGGCAATAATCCTCCCAAAAGAAAGAAGGTACATGTAGAGGCCAGAAAAACAACTACCAGGGGGCTACTACTGACTCAATTATTTCACTGACATCCGTTTCAATTTTTTAATAAATAGTAACCTTACATAATTCTTACAATTTAATTATTTAGGACATACACATAAAAAAACAAAAAACTAACACACAACCTATCTATTCCCTATGTAGGATGTCAGCAATGAAGACAACCTCTAGTTGTTTGTTAAATTTCTGTCTGAACTTAATGATACTCAGAAGAACATAGTTCGAAAACTTGGTTTTGCTTCACTGCTACAAATCAGTTGCGCCTGCAACATTGATGCTATTTTCATGTGGCTTGCATTACAATTCAATACTGCAACATGCACTCTGGAACTGAGGAATGGATTCAATTTTGAATTCAACACATCTATTGTTCATAAAATCCTTGGAATTCCTGCTGGTGGCTTACCAATAAATTCTACACCAACCAAAGAATGTGTAGATATTATCAATAACTTTGTACAATCATCAGCACCTACTACAGAGCATCTTATTGCGATGATTACGGACAACATTTCCAAAGAAAATTTCTCTACTATATTCTTGCTCCTCATTATCTCAAGCTTGATTCCTCCTAATGCGAAAGGTTCCCCATCAAAGAAATTCTACAGTGCTCTGCAAAACATTAGTTCTGCTGGCAAATACAACTGGTGCCTTTCAACTCTATCCTACCTAGTACATCAAATAAAAAAAATTAAGTCAGGTCATCACCAGAAGAAGGCATTTTATCCTGGAGGCTGCAAACTAATCTTGGTGGTAAGTTTACACTAAAATTATGAACCTAAGATCACTTTTTCTTCATTTAATTTTTGACTGCATCCAACTCTTTTCTTTTAAACAATTTAACTTACAAATATTTGTTCCTAATATCAGGTTGCGCACTTCGAATTCTTAATTACTTCTGAATTCAAGTTCCCTATCGACATACTGCCAAGACTCCCATTGTGGTCATCTAGCTTGCTAAAAACTTTCACAGCCCTAGACACAATGCACGGTGTACACCTTCAGTGCGGAAGACTTCCGATAAGTGTTTTTGCAACAAAAACTCTTTTACCTTCTCTAATAATTTTACAATCAGACTTTCCTTTCTTTTACATTTTTTGTCCTCCACATATATGTATTCTACGTAGGTCTGTTCTCTAACATTTTTTTTCCGGTTCATTTATGATGCAAAACAGTTGAAACATATTTCATCAACTCCATTCAACAATATATCAAATGAAGGAATAAACAAACTCCCTACATGTATTCTACAGTACATCAGTTCCAAATTTCCATCAATCTACAACTTACAGGTTGGAAACTTTTCATTATTCCATTCTTCCATTTTCTTCTTATCATGTATGATACATTCATCATTTTAAATATAGTTATATATTTTTTTGCTGATATATTGACATGTCACGCACATATATATGCAAAGTATTTTTTATTAATGTGAATACCCTTCAGGAGAAGGCAATGCTTGAAGATATGACCAAGAAATTTTGGCAAACGATAATATCAAACTCCATTCCAACAACGGAAAGATACATTGATGATCTCCATTCGACAATCTCCAACAGTTTGACCCACATCAACAATGAAATGACAGAGTCTGCAAATGAACAAATTACATCCCCGAACAACCACATTTCAGTACACCAGCAAGCTGAACAAATCTACTCAAACAAATACTTCAAGGATCCAACAACTTTTTTATCGTCACATGATTTCCTGGATTTCGCAATGCCTTACAGTAATCCTCCAAACTGGGAAAAGGAAGATGGAGATTCATCCATTCAATGGTTGGACAAGAAATTCTCAGAGTGCCTCCTTTTAGAAAACTCATCAAGCATTGATGACCTGTTTCAGAAAAGCCCACCAACCTTTGAAGATTTGTTCGTCATCGATAAAATAAATAAAGAATATGACTACCCAGATATCGATTTCCTACAAGGTAATTCTAATATTTTCAATTAAAATATTTTCTTTTCCAGCATGTTTCTCCTTTTTTTATACATAGGTTGAAACACGATCTAATACATTTTCTCTTCGTTTTTTCTAAAACTGTATGCAGTACTCAAAGATTACATCTATACGCACACAGAAGCGAATGAGATGCAAGAAACAGACAAAATTGATTGCACAAAAGAGAAATTCTGTTTGACCCAACTGAAATTCGTTAGACCTAATCATAACTGCAGAGGTTTATTTCTTCACTACCCCCTTTTTTCCTTAGAATTTCTGCATATTAGGTATCTTTTTTTGCACCATTTTTATCCTTAATACAGTGTTCCTTTTCTTTTTCTAATGACTTTTTCTATCATGCAATCAGATAGCAAACTGTACTGTTTGCAACAAGGTACGGTTTCAACAACTACGCTTGCCCTAGATGTTTCCAGGAATACGAAAAGCTCGCAATCAACGCCTCCTGCCAGAAGTTTTCCAACCACTCAAAACTACAACCTGGGTAGTACATCCAATGCGTGTCAACCACATAATTCAGATATTGACATCCCTTCTTTTACCGCTATAACAGACAGCCTGAATTTAGTCCCTATGCAAGAAGTCCCAAACAATTACCAAGCAAATTATTCACCTCCTGGTTGTTCATCAATCCTTCCCAAAACCAACTATGAATCTCTTGTAAGGAATTCAGGTAGCAACACTCATTTCCTCTATAGCAACAGCCCACTTAGGGCCTATCACAATTCTTCAGAAAAAGCAGCCAACAGATTCAGCACCCCATACCAGACCCTATCATGTACCAAGTTCTAGAAGATTATGAAGCTGAATGTTTGCTCAGAGATAAAGCAGCAGCAGAGGAGCCACCGATGCAGAACTTCTCTTCAGCATCAGAATTGCACAAAACAACTCAGCTCAATTCGAAACAAGTTATTTTCTCAACAGCAGCTCAAGCAGATTTCTTCAAAATGATGTCGTCACTTCTACCTCATATAGACATCAGGTGAAAATGTTTTGTACATGGTTATGTATTCTTTTTCTGTTTACTAATTTTCACCACCATGCTTCATTACTACCAACCCTGAAATTACTTACTCTATTCTATACAGCCAAAGGATATTCCAAATAGATAACGTGTGGGTCGATCAAAAAACTTTGACTGTTTCAATGAGGCCAGGCGGCTGGATGAACCCACACACTTTGGATTGCTATTCTAAAATGCTCAACACAGATCTACTCAATCGGGGAAGGCAGGGTCTAATACCAAGCAACGAACCTATTGTCCATATCGTCGGCATAGAAAACATGGTAATTTTTCTTCTTCTATCATATCTTGGTTTTTCATCACACAAAGAAGACATGAGTAATTAATGTACTTTTTTGTGTAACTACTAATTTGGTGATTATTCCTATTTTGTCTACACATTCATACAAACTTACTCTCATTTTTTCATTTTTCATCAGGAACTTCTAATGAGACCCTTACTAAACCATTCAGATCCAATATGCGCAGACATGTTAAGCGAAGCAACTGTTGGGTTCAGTTTACAGAACGCAAACTTCGTATGAAACTATCTTTTCGAGCAAATCATTCTAAAAAGAAAACTGAACACCAAATTTTTATGTTCCACTCTTCAATTTCTACTAATATGTCTGTACCTTCTTCTTTTTTTTCTAACAGGTTCATCTGCCTTGCTTCAATGACAAACAGTGGATTGTAATCACTGATAACTTTGACAGTGGCAAGTTCTTTGATATAATGAATCCTGATGGATCTGGAAACAACAAATTCACTACAATTATCAGCACTGTTACATTCAACTTCAAGAGTCTGTTTGCGAAAACATACCCAAATTGCATCGCATTCAACATAAAAGAATTTGACTACCGTTTTGTTCCAGTACCCCAGACTCATTTCAGGTAGAAAAGAAAGAAAGAATCATTTTTTTTCTGTGCACTGTACTCAAATTAATTAATTTTTCACTTTGTAATATTTTTGCGCACTCCTAACTCCTAGTAAATTCTCTTTCTTATCACTCAGGTACGACACCGGCATATTCCTCCTGCAAATTCTAAAAACATACCGGGGGATGGGAGTGCCAGGATTCACAACTGTAAGTTCTTTTTCAAGCTGCCCATGTAAATAATTTGTTGATTTAAAAAAGTACATGCTTGATATTCCAAATAAATAAAACTCAACGTACATTTTTTTCAAAAAAAGAATGAGAGTGTCTAATACAATTACTTTCTTTTTATTTTTTTGCAGCATGACCTACAGGCCTTAAGAGAAATTTTTCTGTACGAAATAGCGACTTGTTCCAACAGTGAAGTTCAACTACCATTGGTCAAAGCTTTCCAACAAAATCACGTTAGTTCCGCCATTAGAAAACCTCCCCCTACATTTTTAATTTTAATACATTAAATAATAATATTCAACTACAACAAGAAACTAATCTTTTTTCTTTTTCTACTTAAATAAACTGACCAAACTTCTTCTATTTTTTTTACAAACAGGGTTTCCGGCTATTCAGGTGAATCAGTATTCAGCTTAAACCATGTTCAAGATACAAGATGACCACATTTTGATCACATAAACATTTTTCTCCATTTTACTTTTTTCTCTACCAAATGAGAACTAATTTCCTTCTCGTGCTACTCGAATGAACAATATGTTGAGGGGGTCATTTGTTCAAAAAAGTCTGAAATATTTATTTTTTGTTCTGTTGTACTAAACATTCAATGCTTCCTTCTCTGTTTGATTACCTTAACTATACTAAAAATACTCAATTTTCGCTTAATAATTACTTCTCCAAAACAAGGCACGAGCAAAATCTGGTTACTTTTCTTTCAAAATATTTAATAAGAAAATTCATTTTTTTATTTTTATTCACCCTCTGTATTTTTTTCTTTATCTAAAAGACGAGACAAAAAAAACTTTTTTTTTACAAAGAAAAATAGGAATGCTCGCTGACGTTAGAAAAAAAGCTACAACCAAATGAAAGGAATTTCTAATAAACAAACGGCAACGAAAAAGAAACAGCGAAACAGAAGGGCAACGAAGCACAGAAACAGTAGAGGAGAAAACAGGACAGCGAAGCACAAAAACAGGGTAGCGAACCAGATACCGACATAACGAGTAAAATGGGCTTCCAATCAAAAGCCCAGTACGGGCACCTCAGTGGGCGCCAGGAGACCGAACCGGCGCCTTAGGAGATGTTTTTGTTGTTGCCCATCTACTTTTTTTTTGTCATAAACGTTTTTCTAAAAAATGATATTTGCATGAAACTAAATAAAGGTTCATCAATATATTTTGAATGCATGGATATTTTTGGAAAAAATACTCTAAAAATATATCAACATTTTTTTGAATGTACAAATGTTATCAAAAAGTATATTAAAATTTCTTAATTTCTTAATTTTCCCGATGAACAATAAATCAAAATAATTAGTAAAAAATACAAAAAAGTCTGAAATTTTTCGCATGCAAGATGCTTGAGTGCGCCAGGTGTGTGCAAAAATATGTGGGCAAACAACATCTGAGGAGCTCATGCCAAAAGAGACCATTTCGGCTATGAACATTGCATTTTTTTTCAAACTTACTCATATGCCCAAAAATGTTTTTTTGTCACGGGCTCTTCGAATGTTCAAACTCCACCAAATTTAGCAGGGGCATCACACATTCGGCCATCTTGCACCACAAAAAAAGCAGAATTTTTTGAACTTTTCTTCTATTTTAAACGAATTACTATTCACACCCGAGAGTATCTGGACCTGGTGTAGAAATGCAGCGTCCAACTGTAGGCAGCTTATTTTCTTTAAGAAAAATGTTAGTTAGCTACACCAACAATCAGAACCCAGAACCCATATTGGGCTATAGCTTACCTTGTGTGAGCATGGGCGAGCGCCCACTCATGTGTGGGGCGATTTTACCTAAAAAAAGGTGCAGGCCGACTTCCTATATGTTGCTCATTGCGGCCCTTCGAGTTTTTATATGTTGCGCATTGCGACAAAGTGTCCGGAAATGACCGCACGGGAATGAACCATTTAGTACACACCTTCTTGTCTGATTTTTTTACTGTTTTGGGAACCTTCTACACGGGAAGGTTCCTTTTCAGGTTTTATCCGGTTTGCCTTTTCAACTGTTTGTATCATTTTTTCCTTTATTTCCATTTTTCCAAAAAAATCGCAATTTTTCAAAACGTGTTCTCAATTTCGCAAAAACATCTGTCGCAATTCTATCATTTTTTTCATATACTTCAAAAGTTCAGATTTTTCAAAAACAATATTGTGTTATGAAAATTTCTTCATAATCATTTTATACATTGTTCTGAAATTTGCAAAATAAATTACATTTTTTGATAAAAATACTTGATGTTATTTTCTGGGAAAGCCTGTAAAAAAACAGGAGGAAACTAAGAAAAGAGAATTTTTTTGCAAGAACGCTCGTTATGACAGTGTTCACTACGTGGGCCGGCCTAATGGAGGGCATCTTGTGCGATTGCTCAGGACAGTCCGTATTTACCATGTAGGCCGATAAATACGGGGCACAGTTTTTTTTAGAAATATCTGTAATTTTATTCGTACTCACAATAATTACAGGTACACTAATTTGGACGTAAGATTCAAGAAAATACGAAGTACTCCTTTGTTTTCTTAGTCCGCATATAACATTTGGTCAAAATCAAACTTTATATAGTTTGACTAAGTTTATATTAAAAATATCAATACTCACAATATAAAACTAATATCATTAGATGCATTATGAAATTAATTTTCATGTTGTATAATTTTAGTATTATAGATGTTGATATTTTTTATATGAATTTGGTCAAACTTTGCTTAGTTTGACTTCAAACAAATCTTATATGCGGAGTAAAAAAACGGAGGGAGTAACTCCGATGACTAAAATTACAATAAAATCTCTTCGAAACACTTTCTTTGCGGTATCAATCTCTGCTCGAAAAAATGGGAGCCCCTATTTGTCGACCTGCACGGCAGGGGTGTGTGTTTCCTGCCGTGCAGGTCGACAAATAGGGGCTCCCATTGCTGAGCGCTTTGTCTCAATAAGTGTCATATAGGGGGCTTGTTGGGGAACTAGGGTATTGCCATCAGAGATAATTCATGGAGTGCGGCATGTGGGCTTTCGGGAGATTAGATGATTTGCCCCACTTTACAAAGGGTTAGATGATTTGCCCCAAGGTTGTCTCAATGACCAGTGGCCCCGGCCCCACCCGACAGCCTCTCGGGGGGGGGGGGGGGGGGGAATTATCTAAGTGGGAAGTAAAGTGGGGCAAAAGATCTAATTTTCCATGGGCTTTCAGGACTTTGGCCTTTATCAAATCAATGGGCTTTAACATTATGGCAGTGATAGTAGTTAACCTTGGCTTAGAATTGAATTAACAAATGCTAATTCGGCATTCTCTCAAAAAATGGTAATTTGGTAGCTGACCAGAAACACAATTTTGTGTTACCAACAGGAAAAACACAAAATTTGGTTAATTTTATTTTGGGTTTTGCTCAGTGTTTGGTTTCTCCCATTTCAAACTTTCTCTCTTTACCCCATTACATCTGAAAATAGAGAGGCGGGGGAGGAGGAGGAGAAGGGTGAGAGGTGAACTATTTCTAACTCTTCGACTCTCCGCGCATGCAAAACCCTAGTGAGAACCACATAGTGTTGGCACTGATGCAAACCTCCCCACCTACCCCCTCCCACTCCCCCCAATCACAAGATATCAGGGGTGAGCACGTTGGAAGACTGAAATGAGGTTGACCACAAAATTGAAAATGAGAGTTGTAGAAGGGGACATCTAATTTCTTGGTTCTCTCTTCCAGCTCAACAAAAAAATTATGCGACATTTCTAAAAATAAAGTTAATGTCACACAATTCTAAATTTGCATAATGTTAAAAGACAGACCAGATCCATTTGTTGAGAACTTGACCACAGTCGACGTCCACGAGTCAGTTCGCTCCATCCATCATACATAAATAAAGTGAGGAGAAGGAGGAGGATCTATGGTAGCCGGCCGTGTCGCTCTTGTGCAGGCGAGGAGGGTGGTGCGCCGTCGTCGTTGCAGCAGTAGCAGACGTCGCCGCGGACGAGATTGCAGCGGCCATGGACGTAGCCCAGGGCCTGGCAGCATCGCATGCACTTGCCCGTCCCTTGCCAGCACTTGACCATGCACTCTGCCCTCAGCACGTCGCACACCAGCTCGCCCCGCACCGCTGTTGTCGCCGCCCCCACTGCACATATGAAGAACGAGATTTGAACAAAATTCATCGAAGATTCACTAGTTGGCTCTTATCGAACACTTACGGATGAGAAGGATGGCCATGAAGAACAGTTTCTTGCCCATCTTGTAATTGGTTAGATTGTACCTCGTCTTCGATGATCAGTAGCTGAGTGATGATATGTGGCAATCTACGTGATCGATGGGCGAGTGATTTTGGATGCTTATGCTAGGTGGTAGTTTTATAGGACAGGGTGGGAAATAAGATGACAACACATCTAACACTTCCCAACTTCAGAGGGCTCTCATACCAAGGATATAGTATTAATTTTTACCTAAAAAATGTATTAATTTTACAACCTACTAAGTATTTTAGTTATATATGGAAAATATTTACTTGTAAAATATTAGAGGATAGAGGAAATGTCTCCAGCGACTATGTTTCTATGTTTTCTATAGATAATAATAATTGCCATTTACCTGCAAAGAAGAAAGAAATTGCCATAATCATTTTCTACAGTATAGTATTAATTTAGTAATATTTAATATTTTAAATATTTTCCTTGTTTGTACATTGCCTGGGTGATAAGTTTAACTCGGGTGGTGAGATTGCACATCCACTCACCCAATCTTTTGTTATCTCTCTCAACTCGCCTTGTAATTACTAGTGTCGCGGTTCCCTTATTTTATTGATGGAGTACTATGAATCCAAATGTTTTCATATATGCTTATTTTATTATAACAAACACAGTGGCCCGCGCACATGCGTGAGCAATAACTTAGTCTTGTACTCCCTTCGTTCGAAATTACTTGCTGTAAAAATGGATGTATCTAGACGTATTTTAGTTCTAGATACATCCATTTTTGTCCATTTCTAACGACAAGTAATTTGGGACAGAGGGAGTACTAATTACATGATGATTCAAATTGCCTTTACACAAAAATTATAGAGCTAGTAATTTTTTCTTCAATAATTATTATTTTTATAACAATAATATTAGTAACAACATATTATTATGATTAATAATAAATATAATAACCATAATCAGCAAGGTAATGTAGTGGTATACTCATACATTGTTTGAAGTATTTGATGTCTAATTGATCTTCATGTCACTGTATCGCATGGGTTGTATAATTTTAATGAATATAGGACCCTGATAAGTGCCACACGTGGGGCACAAACACATGGCAATTCCGAACATTTTTTCTGGCAAGATTAGTGAAGTGAGAATGGGAACTTTAGTTATCAATCATGAAAACTATCTTTTCGGATGGCAAGTTTTATATTTTTGATTTATTTTTTTCTTATCGAATGGCAACTTAAGTTGTAAAAAAAGTCAGAGCCGAAGTGCTTCATGCCACACATGTGACACTTATCATTTGGGACTGTATATGCCTAAAGCAGCTAACTATATTGATATGCCTTTTCGGGAATGTAAAGGTTATTATATAACTTAAATCACAAAGAGACATTTAAGTATGTGTAATATGCACAATCTCTGAGAGAAAGGACGCCACTAATAGTTGGCATACTAACAGGAGGTGCCATACTCAAATACACATCAAACAAAACACAACTTCAAAAAATAACCTACAATGACATATATTTTAATTATGATCTTGATAAGTGTCACACATGTGGCACAAATACAAGGCAACTCCAAACATTTTTCATGAAAAGTTTAGTGATGCGAGGATGTTAACTTTATTTGTCAAGCATGACAACTTCCATTTCTGATAACAAGTTTCAGATTCTTTTGGGTTTGTTTTTTCTTTTTGGATGATAACTTTAGTTGTAAAAAATGCCAGGTCTGGAGTGCTTCGTGCGACACATGTGGCACTTATCATTTGGGTTGAAGGGATCCTGTGGCACTTATCATTTGGGTTTAACTATAGGCCAAGAGCTGAATAAATGGTAGAATCACATACCTATAGTACCTTTGTTCTGATTACTAAAATTAGATCCACAATGCCTTTTATAGCAGGGTTTGTCAATGATGGAAACGGATTATCATGAGTTGTCCTAAAACTATAGCTTCCAAAACCATGTTGTTTTGGAATTTCGTCAGTACCAAGTTGCGCTGAGAATTGGATTTAAAGTAGTAGGAAGGAAAAAAGTATGACGCCATAAATGTCTAATGCCGTGAGTTGTCAACCTGGATATAGAATCTGGTTTTGAAACCACCTTCAGAACATATATTTTTCTTGTTTAATACATGAGTGTTTTCACAATTTCGATATATAACTCCAAAGCCTGAACAAAGATGGAAAATATTGCAGTTACAGAATATATATATTTCACAGTTAGATGCCAGTGAGTTAGAAATTGGTAACAGAAGGAGTGGTAAAGAAATTGTGACCCCGTTAATAATCTTATTTCTATTTTAATAGTTGCTTCGTGGGCGCTGAGATTAATGACAAAGTAGTGGGCAACAGATACTTGGAAGTGGAATCCTATCGTCACAATGGCCACCCGTAAGGTGTCGTCAAGAAGTGTGTCCTTTTTAAATTACTGACATTTACCTAAATTTGTGAAATAAGATAGTGGTTGTCCTGTGAAGCTTACTAATGATCAACCTATATTCTATAAGCAACCGTAAGAAGTAAATGGGATATATTGGATTCTTCAAAGACTTCTTAATTTAAAAAATCCTAAATAAAGTTATGCACTAATAAAGGAGGCTTGGGTTATATATTGTCTGGAGAAAAAAAATGAAACATCAGCAGAAGAAAAATAATATTAAGAATTAGCCTGGCAGGTGGCTGCTCAGTGGTCTCACCATTTGGTTCATCTTCTGTAGAGTCTTGGTTCCAGAAGGACCTTGTTGCCATGCTGCGTATAATATTAGCTTACTTGTATTGAACCCATAATCATCTGGAGGCATGAACATATAGTAGAAAATAAATGAATTGAATCATCAAGAAATACCATGATATGTGATGATTAAGGAAATATTGTCAGCGAGCCAAAGTTTACAGTTACATGTTGTAGCTGTGGCTGGGCACATGTGAACCTACTATTACATGTTCGTGCCGTGAAGGTGTAAGCTTCCTGTATCAGGAACAACACGATATAAACATAATTTACCAGGTTGGCTCGGATGGTGTATTGTATTGAATCTGGATTCACATACAGGAACTTATGGCTCCTAGGCATGCATAAAACATTAATTACAAACATGGAAATAAATAATACTCCCTTCGTCCCCACGTGCGCATACACACGAGAGATATGTTGCAATCATTTTTGGCGTCTGTTGTGAAGGATTGAGTTCATTTGTAATTTTACCTCCGTTGTTGCACACATTATTATTTTATATTGTTTGTGTTGATTTTTCTTATTGCATGTGTTTAGACCATTTAAAGATATTATTGCATAAAGGGAGATTTGTGGTACACATAGAATTTGTTTTGTTGCTCGGGAGTGTCATCCCAGGAGGAAAAGTTACAAGAACATTGCGTGCACTAATCCTGCCCATTGTGTCTGGCCGTGTTAGCGTGACATGCACTGTACCTTATCTGTATATTTGTATCACTGTTGTAACTCTCCTGGTCTTCAGGATCACACCTTCCCCTCCTCTTCGGCCTGCGTGCCTTCCGGGAGACAAGGGGAGGGGGTGCCTGTATATGTATCTGTACTCTCACGGCATAATTGATTGACAATTCAATGCCTTTCTCTCGTCTAGCTTGGTATCAGTCGCCATGGCGTTTGAGGATCTCTTCGGCGATCTCCCGGCTTTTCGGCCGCTCACTCCTCCTCTCAGGCCTCACCGCCGGGGACATCCTCACTAGTAAAAAACAGAGCTTTGGTTCGGGCCTGGCCAGCCCATTAGTCCCGGTTCTTCACGAACCGGGACCCATGGGGGGCATTAGTCCCGGTTCATGAGCCCAGGGGGCCGGCCGGGGCCTCGTGGGCATTGGTCCCGGTTTGTCTGGATCCACTTTTACTGATTCTAGGCATGAACCGGGACCAATGGACCGCGCTCCTGGCCCACAGCCATTGGTACCGGTTCGTGCCTAGAACCAGGACAGAAGGGGGGCGTTTTTACCGGTTCGTGCGACGAACCGGGACAAATAAGTTGCCTATATACCCGTCGCCGCAGCAGAGCACTCCACAATGCTCTGTTTTTTCTGGCCAGCGAGGGGAGGGCATTTGGGTGCTCTAGCTCACCTCCTATGCACATGAGGTGTTCGATGAAATGCCCGAGCGACACTAGTTAAGCTTTCTCCTCTTGAAGCTCGACCTCGGAGCTCCATTTTTCCCGAGATTTGTCTAGATTTAGCGGTCCGTCACGTCCCGTCCCCGTTTTCACCGCCGTCGATCGCCCGCGCCGATCTCGTCGCCGGCACCATCATGGTGAGCCTCTTGTTCTTATTTTCTTACTTTAGATAGATACTTGTCTGATTTTCTTACTTTTGACACACATAATTATATATAATGCACGCAGATGAACCGGCAATGGTTGTACGGTGACAGACACACCTCCGAGTACATTAAGGGCGTGCATGAATTTCTCGAAGTGGCCGAGGCAAACAAGCATAATGGTTTTATGTGTTGTCCATGCCCTAAATGTGTGAATACGATGTCTTACTCTAACCGGAAAATCCTGCACACCCACCTGCTTTACAAGGGTTTCATGCCACACTATAATGTTTGGACGAGGCACGGAGAAATAAGGGTTATGATGGAAGACGGCGAAGAAGAAGAGGACGATGACAACTATGTGCCCCCTGAATACGGTGATGCTGCAACGGGGGGAGCTGCTGAAGATCAAAAGGAACCAGACGATGTGCCCGATGATGCTGCAACGGGGGAAGCTGCTGAAGATCAAGAGGAACCAGACGATGTGCCCGATGATGATGATCTTCGCTGGGTCATTGTCGATGCAAAGACGCAATGCGAAAGTCAAAAGGAGAAGCTGAAGTTCGATCGCATGTCAGAGGATCACAAAAAAGGGTTGTACCCCAATTGTGAAGGTGACAATACAAAGCTCGGTACCATACTGGAATTGCTGCAGTGGAAGGTAGAGAATGATGTGCCTGACAAAGGATTTGAGAAGCTACTGAAAATATTGAAGAAGAAGCTTCCAAAGGATAACGAATTGTCCGACAGTACGTATGCAGCAAAGAAGGTCGTATGCCCTCTAGGATTGGAGGTGCAGAAGATACATCCATGCCCTAATGACTACATCCTCTACCGCGGTGCGCACAAGGATGTGAACGCATGCCCGGTATGCGGTGCATTGCGGTATAAGATCAGATGAGATGACCCTGGTGATGTTGACAGCGAGCCCCGCAGGAAGAGGGTTCCTGCGAAGGTGATGTGGTATGCTCCTATAATACCACGGTTGAAATGACTGTTCAGAAACAAAGAGCATGCCAAGTTGATGCGATGGCACAGTGAGGGCCGTAAGAATGACGGGAAGTTGAGAGCACCCGCTGACGGGTTGCAGTGGAGAAAAATCGAGAGAAAGTACTGGGCTGAGTTTGCAGGTGACCCAAGGAACATATGGTTTGCTTTAAGCGCGGATGACATTAATCCTTTCGGGGAGCAGAGCAGTAATCACAACACCTGGCCCGTGACTCTATGTATGTATAACCTTCCTCCTTGGATGTGCATGAAGCGGAAGTACATTATGATACCAATTCTCATCCAAGGCCTTAAGCAACCCGGCAACGACATTGATGTGTACCTAAGGCCATTAGTTGAAGAACTTTTACAGCTATGCAATGGAAACGGTGTACGTGCGTGGGATGAGCACAGACAGGAGGAATTTAACCTGCATGTGTTGCTGTTTGTAACCATCAACGATTGGCCCGCTCTCAGTAACCTTTCAGGACAGACAAACAAGGGATACCATGCATGCACACACTGTTTAGCTGACACCGAAAGTATATAGCTGGACAAATCCAGGAAGAACGTGTACCTGGACCATCGCGATTTCTTCCGACCAACCATCAATGTCGAAAGAAAGGCAAGCATTTCAAAGGCGAGGCAGATCACCGGAAGAAGCCCGCCATGCGTACCGGTGATCACGTACTTGCTATGGTCAATGATTTACACGTAATCTTTGGAAAGGGTCTCGGCGGACTAGCTGTTCCGAATGACGCTGAGGGACACACACCCATGTGGAAGAAGAAACTATATTTTGGGACCTACCCTACTGGAAAGACTTAGAGGTCCGCTCTTCGATCGACGTGATGCACGTGACGAAGAACCTTTGCGTGAACCTGCTAGGCTTCTTGGGCGTGTATGGGAAGACAAAAGATACAACTGAGGCACGGGAGGACCTGCAATGTTTGCACGAAAAAGACGGCATGCCTCCAAAGCAGTATGAAGGTCCTGCCAGCTATGCTCTTACCAAAGAAGAGAAGGAAATCTTCTTTGAATGCCTGCTTAGTATGAAGGTCCCGACTGGCTTCTTGTCGAATATAAAGAAAATAATAAATATGCCAGAGAAAAAGTTCTAGAACCTAAAGTCTCATGACTGCCACGTGATTATGATGCAACTGCTTCCGATTGCATTGAGGGGGCTTCTACCGGAAAACGTCCGATTAGCCATTGTGAAGCTATGTGCATTCCTCAATGCAATCTCTCAGAAGGTGATCGATCCAGAAATCATACCAAGGCTAAGGAGTGATGTGGCGCAATGTCTTGTCAGTTTCGAGCTGGTGTTCCCACCATCCTTCTTCAATATCATGACGCATGTCCTAGTTCATCTAGTTGACGAGATTGTCATTCTGGGCCCCGTATTTCTACACAATATGTACCCCTTTGAGAGGTTCATGGGAGTCCTAAAGAAATATGTCTGTAACTGCGCTAGGCCAGAAGGAAGCATCTCCATGGGCCATCAAACAGAGGATGTCATTGGTTTTGTGTTGACTTCATTCCTGGCCTTAAGAAGATAGGTCTCCCTAAATCGTGGTATGAGGGGAGACTGATTGGAAAAGGCATGCTTGGAGGGGATTGAATTATATGCAGGAACGGATATTCTTGGTCTCAAGCACACTACACAGTTCTACAGAACTCTACCTTGGTGACCCCGTATGTCGATGAACACAGGAACAATCTGCACTCCAAACACCCGGAGTAGTGCGACGACTGGATTACATGTGAACACATCAGGACTTTCAGCAGTTGGTTGAAAACACGTCTCAGAGGTGACAACACTGTTTGTGATGAGCTGTACTCGTTGTCTAGGGGACCATCTTCGACTGTATTGACTTACAAAGGATACGAGATAAATGGGAATACATTTTACATGATCACGCAAGATCAAAAGAGCACCAACCAAAACACGGTGTCCGCTTTGATGCAGCAACCGAGAGGGGAAATGACACATATTATGGTTACATAGTGGACATATGGGAACTTGACTACGGACATGATTTTAAGGTCCCTTTGTTTAAGTGCAAATGGGTCAATCTATCAGGAGGCGGGGTACAGGTAGACCCACAGTACAGAATGACAACAGTGGATCTGAACAATCTTGGGTACACTGATAGACCGTTCGTCCTACCCAATGATGTGACATAGGTTATCTATGTGAAGGACATGTCTACCAAACTGAGAAAAAGAAAAGATAAGGAAGCGAATACATCATACGATGAGCTAAAGCGCCACATAGTTCTTTTAGGAAAAAGGTACATCGTGGGAGTGGAGGGCAAGACAGACATGTCTGAAGATTATGAAAAGTTTCCTGGAATTCCTCCATTCAAAGTCAAGGCTGACCTAGGCATCCTAATAAATGATGAAGATTATCCATGGTTACGGCGCAATAAGCAAACGACACAAGCGAAGAAAAAGTGAAGACTTTCTCTCTACAACTATTATGATGATGCCTTTGATCTAGAATATCACTGCAGTTACATGTGAAGAAATGAAATGCATGTTGTAACAGACGAGTTTCCGTGTGAAATGATGATACCATGCCAATTTGCAACCTTATCGGAGTTCATTTGAAATCCTTTTCAATTTCCGGGTCTTATAGCTCAAAAAAGCAGTAAATGCATGAAAAATAATAAAATGCATAAAACTATAATATTTGTTATGATCAACTAAAAAACTAAATCAATTAAAATATTCTGTTATGATGAACTAAAATAAAACTATAATATTCTTCAATAGCAAAAAGAATCAACTAAAAAGATTTTATAAAACTATAATAGCAAAAGGAATCAACTAAAAAGCTTTTATAAACCTCTAGTATTTTTGAAACTAAAATTATATAAAATTTATGCAACTTATATTAACCAAGTATTTTTTGTTCAACACATTAATAGCAAAAAGAATTTATAAAACACAGTAATATTAAATATTAGGAAAAAGAATCACTCAAAAATCTATTTTTATAGTAAATTTATTCATAAAACTAGTGATTCACATACATTTAAAAAAATTCAAATTTTAAAACTAATGGCACTAACAGAAAGTTTATAATTTTTGTGACCTAAAAGCAAAAAGAAATCACTAAAAAACTATAAATATTTAGTTTTAAGTAGAAATAAAAAAATAAAAAGAAAAAAATTGAAAAAAATGCCACCTACTGGACCTCCACGGCCTGAATACGACTAAAAATCCTACAATGGGCCAGGATTCAGGCCCGCAGAAGGCCCAATATGCCCAACATGCATGGCAAAGTAGAGATTAGGCCCGTAATTAAGCCTGCAATAGAGAGGAGCTCGAGAGGGTGGCGGCAGCAAAGCTTATAAACCACCCCGAGCCCCTCTCAACTAGCGAGGTGGGACTAAACTTCCCACCGCACCATGCCAGCACAAGGCCTATGGTCCCAGATCGTGCCACCAACCGGGACCATAGGCGGGCATTCATACCGGTTCGTGGCACCAACCGGTACCAATGCCCACTGAAAGAACATGCGGTGCCCCCATGTTTGGTTTTGGTAATTGACGACAATCTCTATGGACTAATGGTTGCCTTGAGTTATATTTGAAGGTTTTGTCCATAGGCTTTTCTTGGAGTACATGTGTTGGTTTCAAGGAGAGTCTGTGTCGACCAAGGTGCTATTCAAGGAATTATCCAAAGATTGGCCATGTGAGTGTTGAGCTTATTGCAAGCATGCCTTGAAGAAGAAGAATAATGTGTGATCATTCATGTCTACCTTCAAGACATCATCCAAATGAAGAGAATTGGAAAGATTCAAGGTTGATCAAGATTAAGTCAAGAGTGAATCAAGTTGATCAACACACAAAGCGTACAAGATGTACTGAGCGATCAAGTGATCCCACACTACTAGGGAAAACCTTATACACAGAACTTTAGCAGTAGCGCGGGTCAAAGAAGCACGCTGGTGCTAAGTAGCAGTAGCGCGCCTGTGCAAACCGCGCTGTAGATAAAGTTTTAGCAGTAGCGCGTCTTGTTCTAAACACGTTACTACTAAAATTCCCACGGCTTAGCCGATAGGTTACACATAGTAGTAGCGACCTATATCGGACCGCGCTACCGCTACTTTCTTTGTAGCAGCGCGTTTTAATCTAAACTCGCTACTGCTAAAGGATATAAAATTAAATGGAAAGCACATAGAAAGGTAATTGAAAATGAAATAAATAGAATAAGGTGAAAGGAAAAAAATAAAATGTGAAGAAAACTAAATGAAAAAGGGGGAAAAAGAGAAAAGAGTAGCAGTAGCGTGTATCCCAGAATGCGCTGTAGCTAACGTAGCAGTAGCGTGCTTTCTGGAACGCGCTACTGCTACTTCTGACTTAACCACGGGGTTCGTCCTTCCTCACGACCACTTCCCCCAAATCCAGCTCTCCACTCTCACCGCGGCTGTCGCCCGTCGGCCGCCGCGTGCTCTCCGCACACCCTCTACGCCGCCCCCGACCCCAGATTCAATGCCGCCCCCGCCCCCGACCTCAACGCCGCCCCGGACGCCGCCCCCGACCCCGACCTCGACGCCGCCATCCGCCGCGTGCCCGAGCCCCGACCCCGACCTCGACGCTGCCTGCCCCTCCCTCGTCGTAGGCACCCGAGGTGAGCACGCCTGCTCCTCCCTCTCCCCTACCTCTGCCTAGGGTTTCTTTATATTTTAGTTGCACCAAATTAGTTAGGGTTCATGTAAGGGTGGAAATGAATTGGATGCGGATGCGGCTCAAATGAGTTAGGGTTCATGTAAGGGTGGAAACAAATCGGATGCGGATGCGGCTCAAATGAGTTAGGGTTCATGTAAGGGTGGAAACGAATCAAATTTCTAATATGAATCATAAAACGAGTAAAATTTGACCACTTATTTCACTTTATAGTTGGATAATTGGAATATCCGCTACCACTTTCCACCCCTAGCTTCATCAAATTAGATGGTAATTAGGGTAGTAGTTTCTAGGTACTAATTAGTTAGTAAGAACTAGGTACTAATGAGGTACTAGTTTATTTTTATTTATAGTAAGTTTATTTTTAATAAGAACTAGTTGAATTAATAGAACTAGTTAGTAAGAACTTGTTGCTATTTTTTAGTTAAAGCAATTTTTCCCGCATCGACGTGGACGATGCCTATCCCGCATCCTCGTTGTCGAGTCGGCGGAGGACGACACCTGCTTGACCAGATGGGCCATGTCTGGGACTGGGCTCCGCCGGGGTGGTACTGGGAGGCGCTACCTACCGGGGGCGCAGGTTGGTGAGGAGCCAGCCTGTCGTTGACCCGAACCTTCTTTGGTGGCGGTCGCGTGGGCCAGTGACGGTCCAGAGGCTCGAGGACCCCGTGGAGGTGGTGCGTCACCGTGTCAGTGAGGAGGACGCGCACGTCCGTTGCTACTTGTTTGCGTTGGAGCACAGGTTCTCCAATACCTGGCAGGTTCTCCAGGGATCTCACTGGAGCTATGATCTCGTGATGGTTCCTTCTCTGTGGGTGTCCACCGCCCGCGCCGATACCCGTCGTGTGCTAGGGTTTTAGTTATATTAGTGACGTTATATGTATGACACTATTCGGGATGTATTAGTGATAATATTCGACGATGTATGGATGCATGAGATGATTTACTTTTGCTTATTGAATGCTTGCTAATTTGAGTCCTATAAGATATTTTGAAGTGTATATCTTGTGTTGCTCAAATAGGATATGTGCTTGCCCAAGTGGTCGGTCATGTTTGCAGGTTACACCTCGGAGTGGCCTATGTTTTGCCGGAGTGTTGATTCATTTCTGTTCCGGCAAATTTCAGGCGCTCGATATTTCCTATTTTAGCAAAGGTCATGCCGGATTTTTCCGTGAATTTTGGCATGACTTGTGCCAGAAGATGTAGGAAATATTGAGTGCCCCGGATTTGTGTGTTGAGTATCCTCGTAGTTGTCTTCGATTGATTTTCAATTAATGTTTTAACTATGAACATAGGAAATGTCTGACGATGAAAAGGATTCCGGTATTTGCAAATACTGCGAAGATGAGCGCGGCCTGTGCGACGGAATCTTCCTAGATGATGATAGGCGCTTCAGCATCAAGCTGGACGAGAACTTCGAAGTGGATACAGTAAGTCACAACGACAAGTCTTTTTTTGTAATTAAGCATGACATTTGCTTCATTTGCTTCAACTTATAATTTAAGCATGACATTAAGCATGACAAGTCTTTTTTTACTATTCTACTAGCGTATCCCGTGCCATGCAAGAGTTTTGTATTGGATAAGATAGGTTTTAGTCGTACTATGGAGGAAAAGAAAGTTTACTTGAAGACCGAGCATGGTTATATTTTCCACGCAAAATTATACAATTCAGACGACTACACCTATTTTGGATGCAAAACATGGTGAGCACTATCCAAGACTTATGCATTTGAGCCTGATATGGTTATCACCTTTGATATTCGTCCGAAAGATGATATTGAAGGTAATACCGACATCTGGGTTGATGTGCAGACCCCTCCAATCATACCATTATGTAAGTTTCTCAACCATATTTATGGCTTTGATATTGTTTATTTAAAAATAGTTGACAACTAATTTGTATTGTCAGCTTATTTCGGTGCAAGCAAACATGTCCAACGCTTGGTAGACAGGACCTACTACTGTCCCGAGGCTAAACTAAATTGCGGGAGCTAAGTCATTATGTTTCATGGCTTTAGGATCTTGATACTGTCAAGACAAATTTTCTTCCTGCATTTAGAAATGTTAGTACTGAAAACGTGCGATCAATAGTGTTCGTAATGAACTACGGTGACATCTATTTAGGAAGGATGGTAAGATTTTTACTATTTGTCCTCAGTGCATCTTTTCCATACATTATTTTTGAAGCTAAACTTCATTGGTAAGTATGTTACAATACGATGTTGACTCCCGATGAATGTTGTGCCTTATGGGATCGAGACTAAAGGTACCATGAGTATTATTAGCTTACGGCCAAGATATCCTACAGATTACTTTAGTGCATTCAAGATTAGCGACAGATGCTTAATAGTGCAAGACTGGACCAAATGTGTGATGGAGAAGCGCAGAGAAGTACTAGGGGGCAGCAAACAGATGCGCTACCCACGATTAGGAGACGGGTTCATCTGCATGCTCCAACTTGATCAAGGAGGAGAGCTACACATGTTTTATGTTATTTTACCTAAGAGAGAGCAGCAGGAGTGATTAGCTAGCTAGAAATGAGTTTGAGGATGATGATGTGCTACACTATTACTATGATGATAAAATAGCTAGTTTTGGTGGTAATGACTATGATGATTATTATTAGCTAGTGTTAGTGGTGATTAAATAAATACGGTTGGTGGTAATGACTATGATGATGATTAAATAGCTTGTGCTGGCGGATTAGATTCAAGTGGAGGCAACATGTGGTGCACATCGAAAGTACTACTAGCCCAAACTGATCAAGTTTGGATTAGTAGTATACTTTTGACATGCACCACATATTGCCTCCACTTGAACCTAATCCACCTTCATTTGACACACTGTTATGGACATAATGATGTAAGCCTCATAATTGGTATTGTACCAATATTTGTACGATGGCACATAAATACACTAAAAATAAAAAATAAAAAAAGAATACTAGTAGCAATGGAGAGAAAACACACTGCCAGTAGTTACATTAGCAGTAGCGTGGGAGTGAACAAACGCTACAGCTATTTGTCCTAGCAGTAGCGCGTGCGGGCACGTGTTACTGCTAAGCAATAGCTGTAGCGCCTTATTAGTAGCGCGCCTACCCACGCTACTAGTGAGCACAAAACCAGCGCTACTGCTAGGGTTTTCCCTAGTAGTGCCATGGTATGGTAAGCATTGTCCATTACACTTTGTTTGCTAACCCATGATTTTCGTGAGAGTTCTTTGTGGGGTTAGGTTGCCATGTGCAAGTTTAAGTGATGGATCATAAAGAGATCAAATGCTTGAAGCTTGCCGTCCATTGTGGTGACAATGGACTTGTGAAGATGTACCGAAGAGTGGCTCATCCATACTGGAGTATGGGGGAGCAATCTACTAGTCTTCACCAAGCCAACGCAATCAAGAAAGGTGTTCCAACATGAGGAAGTTAAGATCGTCTACATCTAGCTCAAGTGGACTTTGTGCAAGGCAAAGGTTTGTCCTTGATAGGTTTTCTATTTTACCGGTCTTATGGTGGTAGTTGGGAGACCGGGTTATAGGATCGATTACCATACTATCAAGGGGGCTCTTGATGAGTTGCTTTATAGTATCGTTCACAGAGAGCTCAAACCATTGCATCTTTGCATCATCTTTCTTGGTTCTTGTTTGGTTCTCTTTGTGAGTCTTAGAGCTTATGATCATCTTGATGACAAGCTCAAGTTCATCGAAAATGGAGTTCTCATGCTTCTTCTATTGCGTTTTCGGTGTTGGGGGTTTTACCGGTCTTTTTCGAGGAAGGGTTCTCACCATTTTATTATGGGCCTTTTCTAATTTCCTTATTATTGTTATTTCTATCAAAATTGTGTTAGCCCTTGTCTCTATCTTTCCAACAAACTTGGTTTCGTTGAATTCGGAGTCCGTTTGCAGAAGTTGTGTTAGTTTTGGTGTCCTTAAAAAGGCTGCAGCGGTACTACCGCCCATGGGAGCGGTACTACCGCTTGGAGCGGTACTACCGCGGCTACTTCCGTGGCTACTTCCTCTCCGGACCAAAAACTTGTCATAAGTCTAGCGGTGGTAGGCACGGATGTAATTTTTTAGTACCACTCGCAAGCAGTAGTACCGCTACCCCTAGCGGTAGTATTGTGCGGACGAGCGGTAGTACCGCTCTATGCAGGCTGTGAGCATAACGGTTGGATTTTTCCCCACCTTTAAAAGGGGGTCTTCTTCCCCAATGAACCTTATCCTTTGAGTTCGTGTTCTTCCCCCATTATTGACCTTCTTCGAGCTTGCTAACTCTCAATCCCTCCATGGATTCTTGCTAGTTTTTGAGGGAAAAGAGAGAGGAGATCTAGATCCACATTTCCACCAATCACTTTCTCCTCTATGTGAGGGAAACCCCTTGGATCTAGATCTTGGAGTTCTTGGTGTTCTCCTTCTTGTTCTTCCTCTCATTTTCCTCCCTAGCATTAGTTGCTTCGGTGGGATTTAAGAGAGAAGGACTTGGGCACTCTGTGTGCCCTTGCCATTGCATTTGGTGCATCGATTTGAGTTCTCCACGGTGATACGTGGAAGTTACAAGTTGAGAAGCTTATTACTCTTGGGTGCTTGGTACCCTTGAGCTTGTTCCTCTTGGGTGCTTGGGTGCCCTAGACGGTTGGTGGTGTTCGGAGCTCAATCATTATGGTGTAAAGCTCCGAGCAAGCGTCGGGGTCTCCAATTAGGTTGTGGAGATCGCCCCGAGAAATTTGACGGGTACCGGTGACCGCCCCAAGGGTTGCCAAAGTGTACGGGTTCGATACCGCCCCCCAAGGGTTGCCATTTGTACGGGTTCGGTGACCGCCCTCAAGGGTCCCTTAGTGGAATCACAACATCTTGCATTGTGCGAGGCCGTGAGGAGATAACGGTGGCCCTAGTAGCTTCTTGGGGTGCATTATGCCTCCACACCTCTCCAAACGGAGATTAGCATCCGCAAGGGTGTGAACTTCGGGATACATCATCGTCTCCGCGTGACTCATTTATCTCTTACTCGAGCCCTTTACTTATGCACTTTACTTTGTGATAGCCATATTGTTCCTTGTCATATATCTTGCTATCACATAGTTGTTTATCTTGCTTAGTGTAAGTTGTTGGTGCACATAGGTGAGCCTAGTTATTGTAGGTTTGGTGCTTGTCAAATTAACCGCTAGGTTTATTCCGCATTTGTTCAAGCATAAACCATAATTATTTTAAATCGCCTATTCATCCCCCCTCTAGGCGACATCCACGATCTTTCACCCACCTATGGTCCCGGTTCATGCCACCAACAGGGACCACAAGCCTCTGTTTCCCGCTCTTTGGGCTGCCAAAAAGAGACCTTTAAACCCGGTTGGTGGCACGAACCGAGACCATAGGTGGGCAATGGTACCGGTTGGTGCCACGAATCAGTACCATTGGTTTTGCTATATAAGGTAGCACTTGTGAAAATTTCGCCAACTGCGCCCATTCCCCCCGACGCCGCCAGGCCGTTCCTCGTCGTCGTCGCCGTCGCCACCCCGAGCCCCTGCCCCGACGCCGTTGCCGCGCCCCTGACCCGTCGTCGATGTCGTCCTCGCCGTCGCCGTCGCCGTCACCGCCCCCGAGCCGCTCCTCTCAGAGCCCTCGTCGCGCACGTAACCCCTCCCCCACGAGCCCGCCGTCCTCGTCGCTGTCCTGCCTCGAGTCCCCAGTGAGCCCCTTCCCATCCCGATCCGTGTGCTACCGTGGCTGCCGCCGCCCCCCTGCGCCGCGCCCCCCTGCGCCGCGCCGCCGCCCCTGTTTTTTGTATGTATGTATGTATGTATGTATATGGATGTATGTATGTATGGATGGATATGCATGTATATGGATGGATGTATGTGTATGTGTTCATAGTTTTTTTGTTCATAGTTTTTTGTTCATAGTTTTTTGTTCATAACATTTTTAGGCTATGTAGTTTTATTTTTGTTCAATGTTTATGGTTAGAAGAGGAGAGGAAAAATTTTGTTGCAAAAGTTACATTTAAGGTTAGTTGCTTTAGTGCATTTTAGGTTATTAGTTATACTGTTAGCGCATTTAAGGTTAGTTTATTTTTAGTTGAACTAGTTGATTCAATAAAACTACTTTATTTTACTATATATAGAAATAGTTTATTTTTAGTAAGTACTATTTTATTTTACTTATAGTAAGTGCTTAGTAGTTGAACTAGTTGATTTAATAAAACTACTTTATTTTACTATATATAGAAGTAGTTTATTTTTAGTAAGTGCTTAATTAGTAGTTGAACTGGTTGATTTAATAAAATTAGTTTATTTTTGTAACACCCGGGTAATCATGCTACAGTAATCCCACGCTAATCATGCCACGTCACCTCGGTTACTGTTGCTAACCTCACAATGATTCGAAACTGTTTCAAAATTTAAATTCTAAACATGTCAAACAATAAAAGCTTTCAAAAGTTGAAACAAAAATGTTCGGTGGGTGCCGAATATTACAAGGGTAATTATAGTAAAGAAAACATATTTTTAGAAAGTGCCTGAATATTTTAAAAGAATTAAAACAGAAAAGATAAATAAGGAAAAGAAGATAAAAACAAAAATTAACACTAACAACAACAAAATATAAAGGGAACCTCCCCTCCCACGGCCCACCGACCCACCTGGACCAGGCCGGCCCACCTGACCCATCCGGCCTCACCCCACTCCCCTTAACCCCCGATCCACACCAAACCCTAGCCCTATCCCCTCGTTCTCCCACTTCCCCCCGATCTGGATCAGGGATCCACCCATCGCTCGCCCTGCGCGACCCCAGCGCGCCCCGCTCCGCCGCCTGTTGCCGCCCCGCCCCGCCTCCGTCCTCCCCCGCGACGCCACCTCACCGGTGCCGCCCGGCCCCGAACGCCTCGTCCTCGCCGAACGCCTCGTCCTCGCCGCCCCCTCCCGGCCTTCTTCCTCACCCTCCGGCATCGCGCCCGTCTTCCCCGAGCCCCGGCACGACCTCGACGCCGCTGGACCCCGCCATCGTCGGAGCTGCCTCGCGGAGCGGCCCTGCCGTCCTCCTCTTCGACTCCTCCTCGCCGGACCTCCTCCTCTACGTCGCCGCCATCCCCGTCCTCCTCCCCAAAGGCTCCACCGAGCCTCACCGACCCTCTTCTCTGCAACGCCGGTGAGGCCACGGCCTCCCTCTCCTCTTCTCCCCTCTCTGTTGCACGTCACCGTGCCCGCACCCCGTTCGCCCCCGCTCGACCCAGCGCGCGCCCACGCGCTCCCGTGCGCCCCCGCGTGCGCGACCCGCGCCATCCAGCCGTAGCCACGACGCCCGTCGCCCCTGCTGCCGACTCCCACCGCCGTCTCTGCCCTGCGGCTCCTGGCCGCGTCCGCCCGGGGCGCCGTCGTCGTCCGACGCCTCATCCCACTCCCGCTACGTCAGCCGTCCACTGCGGCGATCCTCTCAGCCAACCGTGCCGCCCTGCTCCGGTCGTCGGAGCCAGGCCGCACGCCCGCTGCCCCGCGGCGCCTCGTCGGGCTGGCGCTCGTCGCCCGACCCACCCGGCGCGCGTAACCGTGCGCCCGCTAAGGCACTTAGGCCAATGACATGTGGGGTCCCACACTCCACGCCCTAGAATGTTTAAAAAAAACATAAGAAAAATAATATATAAAATAAAATTAATAATAATTGAATTATTTAATTAATTGTTTACTTAATTAATTAATTTAATTAATCTTGTTTAGATTAACCTAATCATTTAGTTAGACTAACTAAACTTGATTAGTTAGTCTTAGCCTATGGCATGCAGGACCCACATGTCAGGTTGACCAGTCAACTCTGTTGACTGCTGACATCAGCATGACCTCATGCTGATGTCATTAATCCATTTTTCGAATTAATTTAAATAATTAATTAAATTCAAGAAATTCATAAAATCTTTAGAAAATCATAACTTTTAATCCGTAACTTGGATTAAATTATTTTCAACATGAAAGTTGCCCAAAACGACGTGACGAATCCGGATACGCAGTCCGTTCGTCCGCCACGCACCCCTAACATATCAAACTCGCAACTTTCCCCCTCTGTCTCCTCTGCCCGAAAACACGAAACACCGGGGATATTTTCCCGGATGTTTCCCCCTTCACCGGTATCGCCCATCCCTACGTTAGGTCACCCCTAGCACAACGTATTGCCGCGTCTTGATTTGTGTTACATTTGATTGCTCTGTTATTTATTGTGTTCCCCCTTCGTTACTCCTTTCCGGTAGACTCCGAGACCGATGCTGATGCCCCTGTGGTCGACTACGTCACCGACGACCCCTCTCTCTTGCCAGAGCAACCAGGCAAGCCCCCCCTTTGATCACCAGATATCGCCTACTCTTCTCTATACTGCTTGCATTAGAGTAGTGTAGCATGTTACTGCTTTCAGTTAATCCTATTCTGATGCATAGCATGTCATTGCTGCTACAGTCATTGATACCTTACCCGCAATCCTAAATGCTTAGTATAGGATGCTAGTGTTCCATCAGTGGCCCTACACTCTTGTCCGTCTGCCATGCTATACTACTGGTCTGTGATCACTTCGGGAGGTGATCACGGGCATCTACTATATACTTTACACTGTTACATTAACTGTGATACTGTTCGGAGAAGGGGGCTGAAGGGGCAGGTGGCTCCATCCCGGTAGAGGTGGGCCCGGGTTCCCGACGGCCCCCGACTGTTACTTTGTGGCGGAGCGACAGGACAGGTTGAGACCACCTAGGAGACAGGTGGGCCTGGCCCTGTTCGGCGTTCGCGGATACTTAACACGCTTAACGAGATCTTGGTATTTGATCTGAGTCTGGCCATTTGGTCTATACGCACTAACCATCTACGCGGGAGTAGTTATGGGTATCCCGGCGTCGTGGTATCAGCCGAAGCCTTCTTGACGTCAGCGACTGAGTGGCGCGCGCCGGGTTGGACTGCGTTAACGCAACTTCCTTTGTAATGGAGGTTGCTAGGTCTGCTCACCGGCCGCGTACGCAATGTGCAGGTGTGCAATGGGCGATGGGCCCAGACCCCTGTGCGCTTAGGTTTAGACCGGCGTGCTGACCTCTCTGTTGTGCCTAGGTGGGGCTGCGACGTGTTGATCTTCCGAGGCCGGGCATGACCCAGGAAGTGTGTCCGGCCAAATGGGATCGAGCGTGTTGGGTTATGTGGTGCACCCCTGCAGGGAAGTTAATCTATTCGAATAGCCGTGATCTTCGGTAACAGGACGACTTGGAGTTGTACCTTGACCTTATGACAACTAGAACCGGATACTTAATAAAACACACCCTTCCAAGTTCCACAGACAACCCGGTGATCGCTTTTCTACAGGGCGACGAGGAGAGGATCGCCGGGTAGGATTATGCTATGCGATGCGACTGGAGATGCTACTTGGAGATGCTATTTGGAGATGCTATTTGGAGATGCTACTTGGAGGACTTCAATCTACCCTCTTCTACATGCTGTAAGGCGGAGGCTGCCAGAAGCGTAGTCTTCGACAGGATTAGCTATCCCCCTCTTATTCTGGCATTCTGCAGTTCAGTCCACTGATATGGCCTCCTTACACATATACCCATGCATATGTAGTGTAGCTCCTTGCTTGCGAGTACTCTGGATGAGTACTCACGGTTGCTTTTCTCCCTCTTTCCCCCCTTTCCCTTCTACCTGGTTGTCGCAACCAGATGCCGGAGCCCAGGAGCCAGACGCCACCGTCGACGACTACTACTACACTGGAGGAGCCTACTACTACGTGCAGGCTGCTGACGACGACCAGGAGTAGTTTAGGAGGATCCCAGGCAGGAGGCTTGCGCCTCTTTCGATCTGTATCCCAGTTTGTGCTAGCCATCTTATGGCAACTTGTTTAACTTATGTCTGTACTCAGATATTGTTGCTTCCGCTGACTCGTCTATGATCGAGCACTTGTATTCGAGCCCTCGAGGCCCCTGGCTTGTATTATGATGCTTGTATGACTTATTTATGTTTTAGAGTTGTGTTGTGATATCTTCCCGTGAGTCCCTGATCTTGATCGTACACATTTGCGTGCATGATTAGTGTACGATTAAATCGGGGGCGTCACAAGTTGGTATCAGAGCCGACTGCCTGTAGGAATCCCCCTTCCAACTCCTTGGCCGAAGTCGAGTCTAGACTTTACAAAACTTTTACTAACATGGCTGTGCGGCCCATGGGCCCACGTCGCCATTGGGTGGTACTAGGATCTTTTACTCCTCGACCTTTACTCTGGGACTCTGATCTCTCCTCTATTCGGGTTAAATGAAGTTTACTAAATCTAACATTAGGATCTCGTTATCACTTTCACCCGGAGAGCCCCTTATTACTAATGATCGTCTGCTGCACCAGAAGACCCTGAAGATACTCTCCACTGTTAACCCGAGAACTTGTGTTCATCGCGTTTGCAATTCACCTTCCACCGCAAACCCTTATGGATAACTACTTGCATTTGTTATTCTTACATTCATCCCCAGTGGTCTTGTTATTACAAGATACCCTGAAAAACTCGTCGTTGTTTCAATAATCCCTTGAGCTTACTGCCTTGCTGTTCTTTGTCACTTGAATACCCCTACGGTTAATTCTCGCACTTATCGAGTATCCGCTCATCCCCCAGTTGTTCATGTGTTACACAAAAGTCTTCGAAATACCACCCGATATTCCGAAAATCCTCAGCAACCTATTGCTCTGAAATTTCTTGTTTGCTTTCATTATGATTAATCCCATAAGTATAGAAATCTTATTGACATTCCTTGTCATTATCATTTTGAGTCTGTTGACTCAATATGCTGCGAATACACGCAATCATCATTGATCCTTATAAATTACCTTTCCGGCTGAGCTTCCATTCTTTTAACTGGAATTGGTTCTCGACCAATCCAATTGTCGTTGATTGTACCCTAAGGCTATTCAACTTATCCATCCCTAATCAGAGCATTGCTTCTGATCCCTTGATTTGGAAATCATAATTCCTTTGCATTTGACAATTGAGTTAGTCAGTTGTTTCTATAATCTGATCTCCTTGCATTCTTCTTCCTCTAGTTGAGTACCGATACTCGTAACAGATCCTTTGTGGACCATCAAGTCCTTTGTTGGATTGTTATCCGACAGTGTCCTTCACATTTGATCACTTTATGAGTTCTTCCCCTGATACATAATGCCTTTGTTAAGTTGTATCCTCTGCTTGGCCAACCATGCTCTGCTTTCGGGCTTGTGTTATTTACTCTTGAAACTTGTGGTATATGTTTCTAAGAAGCCCCTATGGGTTGAACATATGCCTTCTCTAAACCGTGTGAACCCGAAAGTTTTCACGAGTCATACTCTTCCGGTGCTTCACCAGATAAAATTTCAACACTGCAACTTCATCGAACGTGAGAAGTGAATGAAAGGTTATGCATTGGAGAAGTGGGAGTCGACCTTGAACTTGTGTTCATGCCCATGGACACGATGTAGATCTTGTCATTTAAAGCTTCTCTTAAATGAATTATTCCTTTGGTATAAGTTCATCTTATATCTAGGATCTGGCCTTTTGCAATCGTGGTTCCGACCATGATTGTTCTTCTTTGATCTCATTTCTCGGACAAGTTAAAACAATTGTCTTCTATGGATCAATACACCAGACCAACCTTTACTTTGATCTTGTGTCGAGTATTACCCCCTGGTATCTCGTGATTATCATGGAACTGCATAACTTTTTATGAGTTCTTCATCAAGTGCTACCTTCCCACTGATTCCAATTTTTCGCGGGCTCTGAGTTATTGAACACTCAAAGACACCGATAACTGAACCGAGTCCGCTCTACGGTTCAACAACTCTTCAGTAAGCTTCTATAAGTACGAGTTTGTACCCGATCACGCCATTCCTAGCCTGTTTGGCTATATCATTGTCGTGACGATTCTAACTGTGCTACCTGGTCCTTATTCTCAGAGCACCAATTTTCGACGATGAACTAACCTTACGTCGATCCTAATCGTCATATCAATTCGCCTTGAACAACAAGCTTGGTTTCGAGTTTGTGTCGTACCTTTGGTTCCAATAACCTTTCACTTCATCATTACTTGACTTGATGTCGTCACCGATCGATTACATCTTCATGAACTCTCGCGACAAAGGTGTCGTGATCATCAACATTCTGAGCTCATCCAGGATATCAATTGAATTCATGATGAGAAATACCATCCTTGCCCTTGATGAATTGTATTATCGTCGACCACTTTATTGCCCTCCCACCAACACAAGCTTGTTCATGTTTGGTGTTATACCTTGAGTTCCTTGCTATCCAACAATTGTTCTTCTTTACCTTGGAGTATTACCATCCTTTATGTCAAGAATGTTCTGAGATTTGTTCCACCTCTTGAGAATTCTTGACATAGAAATACTTCTCACCATCACCATTCTTTCTTGGTCCCCGTGTTAATTCCAACAAGTGAACGGTGTTGTTTGGATTCTTTCCTTCTAGCAACCCTAATTTTTTTTGAAGTTAATGGTCGGAAGTACATTCTTAGGCTATTGACTATTGAATCACCATTCTGACATTGGTCGTGCAACCCAACCCATATTTCGGGCGCACCTTTCAACCAATGTTTAATTGTGTATGTTTTCCTCGAGCATATTTCCTTATATCATTTGATCTGACCAATGTTATCTCCTTGTTCACTTAATTGTGGACATCCATCTTTTGGGAATCTCGGTGAATTGCCGTTGAGTTCACCAGACACCTCCTTGTCCTCTCCTTGGGTTAATGATGGACTCCTGATAACGGAAATCACTACATAGTTCATTTCCCCGAGAATCTTACAATGTCATCTCGTCAACTTGCGTTACATCTTTTCTTCTCAGATATCCTAAGTCTGAGGTATCCTGACACCAATCGGATCTGAATCTCGGTCAGATATGATGGTTGGAACATATTTCCAAGAGTTATAAGAATGGTATTTATGTGACCCGGTAAGGTGCTGTCGTGCCTAGCACACCTGGCCGGAGGCCATGTTGTTATAGATTCCTTTCCAACAAGGTTATCCATTCTTCCATGAGGAAACTGTAAGACTTAATCTACAAGTTATTCCTGATGAATCCTTCGTGTTTCCAAAGTCTGATCTTCACCTGATGACCATGTCAATGCTATCTCGAAGCATGTCTATGGTACTCCGATTTTCAACAAGACCATTTGAAGCCCAATGCTAAATGTTTCTTGCTCAATTACCCAAACACCGTTGTATGGGCAATGTCATGAAAATTCTCTCCCCTACCTAAAGAGTTTTCTACATAATATCCTGTCATGGATATCTTGCTCTGCTTGTCCTGGGGAAGGATATACCCCTGATATACGTGTTTTAAGCACATCTTCCTTCCCGTTGTTTTGTTCAAAATTTCTTGTAAACCACTTAACCGAGCAGTGGTAATCCCCTGCTTAGGTAAACACCTCGGTGTACCTTCCTGTCTGGTGTAACCCTGTTACTATTTTGATGACATTCCGGTAGCCACCGATGGACGAGAACTTTGCCTATTGGTCCGCCTCGTTCAACGAGCAGGAAATGGTTCTCTTCGTCCCTCGCCCTTGGTATCGATGTTGTTGCCGACATATCTGACAGGCTACCCTTTGACACGCCTTACTATCATGACCGTGCAAAATGTCGGCCCCCTTCCTACTTTCAACCACATGGTGGCCCCATAACCCACAGTTCCACAGGATCGAAATCTGACTCTCCTGTACACCCCTGTTCCCAAAGTTATTCCTCCCGCGGGGACTCGTACATAATTCACGAGCCAGTTTCCGGGAGATCATCAATTCTGTTATCAGACACCGTACTTATTCTCGTTGCCCTGAAACCCCTCTCACCTTCTGACGAGGCATTGAACGATTGCCTGGCTGCTTGAAACGTCTTATGGCACCTCCTTACTTTGCTCTCGATACTTTCTTAAGCTTCAATTCGAGAGTTACTTTCGCCACCTTCCCTAATGTTATCTACCAGATAAGCAACAGTGCAGAGTTCCGATCTTTCGAGTTACCCATTATCATTTTACGTAAGTACGATGGAGTTCCCGAAGAAAGGATGCCGACTTCATCATCATGACCTGAAGCAGAGAAATGAAGACAACAACACAATGGATCGACCTCTTCGAGAAGAGCAACCAAGATCGAGGACACCCGTTAAAATTTCGTAGCCAGAACTTTCCCCCTTACTCCCCTCTTAAATCTCGGGACGAGATTTCTTGTAGTGGAGGAGATTTGTAACGCCCGGGTAATCATGCTACAGTAATCCCACGCTAATCATGCCACGTCACCTCGGTTACTGTTGCTAACTTCACAATGATTCGAAACTGTTTCAAAATTTAAATTCTAAACATGTCAAACAATAAAAGCTTTCAAAAGTTGAAACAAAAATGTTCGGTGGGTGCCGAATATTACAAGGGTAATTATAGTAAAGAAAACATATTTTTAGAAAGTGCCTGAATATTTTAAAAGAATTAAAACAGAAAAGATAAATAAGGAAAAGAAGATAAAAACAAAAATTAACACTAACAACAACAAAATAAAAAAGGGAACCTCCCCTCCCACGGCCCACCGACCCACCTGGACCAGGCCGGCCCACCTGGCCCATCCGGCCTCACCCCACTCCCCTTAACCCCCGATCCACACCAAACCCTAGCCCTATCCCCTCGTCCTCCCACTTCCCCCCGATCTGGATCAGGGATCCACCCATCGCTCGCCCTGCGCGACCCCAGCGCGCCCCGCTCCGCCGCCCGTTGCCGCCCCGCCCCGCCTCCGTCCTCCCCCGCGACGCCACCTCACCGGTGCCGCCCGGCCCCGAACGCCTCGTCCTCGCCGAACGCCTCGTCCTCGCCGCCCCCTCCCGGCCTTCTTCCTCACCCTCCGGCATCGCGCCCGTCTTCCCCGAGCCCCGGCACGACCTCGACGCCGCTGGACCCCGCCATCGTCGGAGCTGCCTCGCGGAGCGGCCCTGCCGTCCTCCTCTTCGACTCCTCCTCGCCGGACCTCCTCCTCTACGTCGCCGTCATCCCCGTCCTCCTCCCCAAAGGCTCCACCGAGCCTCACCGACCCTCTTCTCTGCAACGCCGGTGAGGCCACGGCCTCCCTCTCCTCTTCTCCCCTCTCTGTTGCACGTCACCGTGCCCGCACCCCGTTCGCCCCCGCTCGACCCAGCGCGCGCCCACGCGCTCCCGTGCGCCCCCGCGCGCGCGACCCGCGCCATCCAGCCGTAGCCACGACGCCCGTCGCCCCTGCTGTCGACTCCCACCGCCGTCTCTGCCCTGCGGCTCCTGGCCGCGTCCGCCCGGGGCGCCATCGTTCGTCCGACGCCTCATCCCACTCCCGCTACGTCAGCCGTCCACTGCGGCGATCCTCTCAGCCAACCGCGCCGCCCTGCTCCGGTCGTCGGAGCCAGGCCGCACGCCCGCTGCCCCGCGGCGCCTCGTCGGGCTGGCGCTCGTCGCCCGACCCACCCGGCGCCCGTAACCGTGCGCCCGCTAAGGCACTTAGGCCAATGACATGTGGGGTCCCACACCCCACTCCCTAGAATGTTTAAAAAAAACATAAGAAAAATAATATATAAAATAAAATTAATAATAATTGAATTATTTAATTAATTGTTTACTTAATTAATTAATTTAATTAATCTTGTTTAGATTAACCTAATCATTTAGTTAGACTAACTAAACTTGATTAGTTAGTCTTAGCCTATGGCATGCAGGACCCACATGTCAGGTTGACCAGTCAACTCTGTTGACTGCTGACGTCAGCATGACCTCATGCTGATGTCATTAATCCATTTTTCGAATTAATTTAAATAATTAATTAAATTCAAGAAATTCATAAAATCTTTAGAAAATCATAACTTTTAATCCGTAACTTGGATTAAATTATTTTCAACATGAAAGTTGCCCAAAACGACGTGACGAATCCGGATACGCAGTCCGTTCGTCCGCCACGCACCCCTAACATATCAAACTCGCAACTTTCCCCCTCCGGCTCCTCTGCCCGAAAACACGAAACACCGGGGATATTTTCCCGGATGTTTCCCCCTTCACCGGTATCGCCCATCCCTACGTTAGGTCACCCCTAGCACAACGTATTGCCGCGTCTTGCTTTGTGTTACATTTGATTGCTCCGTTATTTATTGTGTTCCCCCTCCGTTACTCCTTTCCGGTAGACTCCGAGACCGATGCTGATGCCCCTGTGGTCGACTACGTCACCGACGACCCCTCTCTCTTGCCAGAGCAACCAGGCAAGCCCCCCCTTTGATCACCAGATATCGCCTACTCTTCTCTATACTGCTTGCATTAGAGTAGTGTAGCATGTTACTGCTTTCAGTTAATCCTATTCTGATGCATAGCCTGTCATTGCTGCTACAGTCATTGATACCTTACCCGCAATCCTAAATGCTTAGTATAGGATGCTAGTGTTCCATCAGTGGCCCTACACTCTTGTCCGTCTGCCATGCTATACTACTGGGCTGTGATCACTTCGGGAGGTGATCACGGGCATCTACTATATACTTTACACTGTTACATTAACTGTGATACTGTTCGGAGAAGGGGGCTGAAGGGGCAGGTGGCTCCATCCCGGTAGAGGTGGGCCTGGGTTCCCGACGGCCCCCGACTGTTACTTTGTGGCGGAGCGACAGGACAGGTTGAGACCACCTAGGAGACAGGTGGGCCTGGCCCTGTTCGGCGTTCGCGGATACTTAACACGCTTAACGAGATCTTGGTATTTGATCTGAGTCTGGCCATTTGGTCTATACGCACTAACCATCTACGCGGGAGTAGTTATGGGTATCCCGGCGTCGTGGTATCAGCCGAAGCCTTCTTGACGTCAGCGACTGAGTGGCGCGCGCCGGGTTGGACTGCGTTAACGCAACTTCCTTTGTAATGGAGGTTGCTAGGTCTGCTCACCGGCCGCGTACGCAACGTGCAGGTGTGCAATGGGCGATGGGCCCAGACCCCTGCGCGCATAGGATTTAGACTGGCGTGCTGACCTCTCTGTTGTGCCTAGGTGGGGCTGCGACGTGTTGATCTTCCGAGGCCGGGCATGACCCAGGAAAGTGTGTCCAGCCAAATGGGTCGAGCGTGTTGGGTTATGTGGTGCACCCCTGCAGGGAAGTTAATCTATTCGAATAGCCGTGATCTTCGGTAACAGGACGACTTGGAGTTGTACCTTGACCTTATGACAACTAGAACCGGATACTTAATAAAACACACCCTTCCAAGTTCCACAGACAACCCGGTGATCGCTTTTCTACAGGGCGACGAGGAGAGGATCGCCGGGTAGGATTATGCTATGCGATGCGACTGGAGATGCTACTTGGAGATGCTATTTGGAGATGCTATTTGGAGATGCTACTTGGAGGACTTCAATCTACCCTCTTCTACATGTTGTAAGGCGGAGGCTGCCAGAAGCGTAGTCTTCGACAGGATTAGCTATCCCCCTCTTATTCTGGCATTCTGCAGTTCAGTCCACTGATATGGCCTCCTTACACATATACCCATGCATATGTAGTGTAGCTCCTTGCTTGCGAGTACTTTGGATGAGTACTCATAGTTGCTTTTCTCCCTCTTTTCCCCCTTTCCCTTCTACCTGGTTGTCGCAACCAGATGCCGGAGCCCAGGAGCCAGACGCCACCGTCGACGACGACTACTACACTGGAGGAGCCTACTACTACGTGCAGGCTGCTGACGACGACCAGGAGTAGTTTAGGAGGATCCCAGGCAGGAGGCTTGCGCCTCTTTCGATCTGTATCCCAGTTTGTGCTAGCCATCTTATGACAACTTGTTTAACTTATGTCTGTACTCAGATATTGTTGCTTCCGCTGACTCGTCTATGATCGAGCACTTGTATTCGAGCCCTCGAGGCCGCTGGCTTGTATTATGATGCTTGTATGACTTATTTATGTTTTAGAGTTGTGTTGTGATATCTTCCCGTGAGTCCCTGATCTTGATCGTACACATTTGCGTGTATGGTTAGTGTACGATTAAATCGGGGGCGTCACAATTTTACTATAGAAGTAGTTTATTTTTAGCGAGAAAATTAATAGAACTAGTTTTTTTTAGTTAAAACAATTATTCCCGCATCGACATCGATGATGCCTATCCTGCATCCTCGTCGTCGACTCGGCAGAGGCGGCCGGCTTGATCAGAGGGGCCATGTCCGGGACTGGGCTCCGCCGGGCTGGTATTGGGAGGTGCTACCTTCTGGGGGGCGTAGGTTGGTGAGGATCCATCCCGTCGTTGACCCGAACCTTGTTTGGTGGCGGTTGTGTGGGCCAGTGACGGTGCCGAGGCTTCCGGACACCATGGAGGTGGTACGTCACCGTGTCAGCGAGCAGGACGAGCACGTCCGTCGCTACATGGTTGCGTTGGAGGGCAGGTTCGACAATACCTGGCAGGTTCTTCACGGATCTCACTGGAGTTATGATCCTGTGATGGTTCCTTCTCTTTGGGTGTCCACCGCCCGTGCCGATACCCGTCGGGCACTATGGTTCTAGCTGTACTAGCGATGTTATATGTATGATAGTATTCGAGGTGTATTAGTGATAATATTCGACGATGTACGGACGCAAGAGATGATGTAGTTTTGCTTATAATTGAATGCATCCTAATTTGAATACTACTTTATTTTGCGATTTGATTTTGCTTATTGAATGCTCAAATTGAAAAACTACTCCTACTTTGAATGCTAAAATTGGAGAGCACTATGCAAGGCGTATGCATATGGTTAGTTGATAGCTTATAGGGTCTTTGTTTTCGCAGAAATCTAGGAGCCCCCCACCATCATCCCCGCCGCTGTCCCCGTCACCGACCCCCTCCGACCTCGAGGTGAGACCAGCCAAATTCTTTTTTAGAAAGATAATTAAACGATATTTCGGGTTGACTTTAAGTCTATCGAGTCTCCACCATATATGAGAGGATGAAGAATCCCGACTGTTGTCGTGTGGGTAGCTTCTCCTTCGTTTCCGTGTGCTAGACAATTTGGTGTAATGCACTCGAGAACGAAAGGAGGAGCTACCATCACCGACGGTCGCAAATGTCAGAGAGGAATCAGTGAGGGAGAGTTCCACCATATATATATGAGAGGACGAAGAATCCCGACTGTTGTCGTGGGGGTCGCTTCTCCTTCGTTCCCGTGTGCTAGACGTTTTGGTGTAATGCACTCGGGGACGAAGGGAGGAGCGACCATCACCGAGAGTCAAATATATACACCACATGAGCTGAGAGTTTTCAAGAAAAGACTCGACAGACCGATAGTCAGCCCGTGATGAATAATAGTGATCTAATTTAGTTTTTGTAGTACATATATTTAATTGTACAAGTTTAATCTTTGAATTATGAACGTAGGAAATGTCGTCATCAGACGACGAAAGTGTCCAGGGGGAGTGCAGCTGGTGCCACGACGATCGAGGTATGTGCGACAGGCCTCACCTGGACGATGATCGACGCTTCAGCATTAAGCTCGAGGAGACCTTCAATGTTGAAATGGTACACAATGACGACAAGTGTTTTTTTCGTAATTAAGCTTGACTTCAACTATTTCAACGTGTAATTTTCATCTTTTACAATTCGAGTAGCTTATCCCATGCCATGCAAGACGCTATGTCTTGGAGAGGATGGATTTTGAAGACCATGAAAATTATGAAACAAAGAAAATTCACCTAAGGACTTATCATGATGTGGATTTTGAAGTAAATCTGTATAATTCTGAGAGCGTAACCCATTTTGGTTGCAAAAATTGAGAAGCACTTTGCAAGATGTATGGTTTTCATGAGGGTATGCTTATCTCCATGGATCTTGGTGATCCTGACATCGACCAAGACAATATGGACATTTGGGTCCTTGTTGATACGCTTCTAGTTCTACCGCTATGTGAGTTTCTCAAACATAGTTATTAACTAATTTATATTGTTTATTTCAAAATAGTTGACAGCTTATTTCCATTGACAGCTTATTTTCATTCTTCAAAGAATGTGCGGAAGATGGTAGACAAAACCCACTATACCGATGGCTCCGAATTAACTTATCAGGAGAAAAATCATCTGGTCGGATTTTGTACTGATATTGAGAATTACAATATCTACAATCAAACTCCTCAACATTATGGTCAATACATGCCACTAGTGCATGTGTTGAACTACGGTAACTACCATGGAGATACCCTGGTAAGATTTTTTCTATTACGACATCCGTGCATCTTTTGCATACTTCTAATGTTGGGGAACGTAGTAATTTCAAAAAAATTCCTACGCACACACAGGATCATGGTGATTCATACCAACGAGAGGGGAGAGTGTTTCTACGTACCCTCGTAGACCATTCACGGAAGCGTTATATCAACGCGGTTGATGTAGTCATACGTCTTCACGATCCAATCGATCCAGGTACCGAAAGCACAGCACCTCCGAGTTCTACACACGTTCGGCTCGGTGATGTCCTTGCCTTCTCGATCCAGCAAGAGGGGTGAAGTAGTAGATAAGTTCCGGTAGCACGACGATGTGGTGACAGTGTTGGTGAAGAACAATCTCCGCAGGGCTTCGCCTAAGCACTACGAAAACTATGACGGAGGATAAAATAGAGGGGACGGGGTTGCCGGCACATGGCTTGGTGTTTCTTGATGTCTTGGGTGCTAGCCCTACCCCTCTATTTATATGTTGAGCCTTGGGGTCGAAACTTGGAGTAAAAGCCTCCAGAAAGTCGGTTTCACCCGAAAGGCAAGAGTCCTTCTCGAACTCCAGGGCCAGACGCCAGGGTTCCCGGCGTTTGGACCCAGATGCCAGGGATCCTGGCGTATGGCCCCTGGACTCCGCAAAACTTCCTTTTGCACTTTCCAAAAACCTTGTGGGCTTTCCCCTTTGGCCCAAATAAAGTGTTCTCGTACCCAAACATTTCGGGAAACATCCGGAACCCTTTCTGGTGAATTCCGAAACCCTTCCGGTGACCAAACACTATTATCCCATATATCAAACTTTATCTCCGGACCATTCAGGAGTTCCTCATCATGTCCGTGATCTCATCCTGGACTCCGAACAACATTCGGTCACCAACATACATAACTCATATAGTACTATATCGTCAACGAACGTTAAGCGTGCGGACCCTATGGGTTCGAGAACTATGTAGACATGACCGAGACACCTCTCTGGTCAATAACCAATAGTGGAACCTGGATGCCCATATTGGCTCCTACATATTCTATGAATATCTTTATCGGTCGGAGCGCATAACAACATATGTTGTTCCCTTTGTCATCGGTATGTTACTTGCCCGAGATTCAATCGTCGGTATCTCAATACCTAGTTCAATCTCGTTACCGGCAAGTCTCTTTCTCGTTCCTTAACACATCATCCCGCAACCAACTCATTAGTTGCAATTCTTGCAAGGCTTAAGTGATGTGTATTACCGAGTGGGCCCAGAGATACCTCTCCGACAATCGGAGTGACAAATACTAATCTCGAAATACGCTAACCCAGCAAGTACCTTCGGAGACACCTGTAGAGCACCTTTATAATCACCCAGTTACGTTGTGACGTTTGGTAGCACACAAAGTGTTCCTCCGGTAAACGGGAGTTGCATAATCTCATAGTCATAGGAACATGTATAAGTCATGAAGAAAGCAATAGCAACAAACTAAATGATCAAGTGCTAAGCTAACGAAATGGGTCCAGTCAATCATCATTCTCCTAATGATGTGAACCTGTTAATCAAATGACAACTCTTTGTCTATGGTCAGGAATCATAACCATCTTTGATCAACGAGCTAGTCAAGTAGAGGCATACTAGTGACATTCTGTTTGTCTATGTATTCACACATGTATCATGTTTCCGGTTAATACAATTCTAGCATGAATAATAAACATTTATCATGATATAAGGAAATAAATAATAACTTTATTTTTGCCTCTAGGGCATATTTCTTTCATCTAAAACTAGTACATCATTGCTAACTATGAAGTTATTACTATGTTTTTCAACAGAGAATCCCGACGGATTGTGTGCCTCATTTGATGTATCAGAATGGCAACCTTCGTGTTTTGAACATATATCCAGGTCATCCTATGAATCTCAATTGTCCATACCGAATTTCTCAAAGAAGTGGAGACATGCTAATCAAAGGATGGAAAAAATGTATGGACAGTCGTAAGGAGGTTCTTGGAAGCAAAAGGAAGCGAAGCGCAAGAATTGGAGATAGGATGATCTTCATTCTCCATAATGGAGAGTCAGGGTCTATATTGTTTTATGCTATTTTACCTTAAAGAGAGTATTTAGGTCCTACCTAATACTGATGATCATGTGCTAAGAACAATTAAGTAGGGTTGGTTCGATGACTATGAGGATGATGATCGTATGACTTGTTATTAATAATGAGTAGAAGTTGTATGATGATGATTAGTAGGACTTGTTATTATATATGATGATGCATGATGCGAGCATGAAGAGTTATTATATATCAGCGGGTGAAATGAACATGGATTGGATTGAAGTGAAGGCAACATGCATGTGGTGCATGTCGAAAGTAGTACAATCCAAACTTGTTCAAGTTAGGATCAGTATTACTTTCGACATGCACCACATGTTGCCTTCACTTCAATCTAAGCCATGTTAGGCATAGCAGTAGCATTGGTAAACCAAGCACGGAGATATAAGATAGAGGACTCTTCTCTCTATTAGCTAGCTAATAACAACCTAAATTAACCCCCAAAACCCCTAATCCAGCCCCTTTCAAAAAAAAAACCTCAGCTCCAGCCAGCTGCTGACGCATGGATGCCTTTTGGTCCCGGTTGGTGTCACCAACCGGGACCAAAGGCCCCCCTGCCTGGGCTAGCCGCAGCGGCCACGTGGAGACCCATCTGTCCCGGTTCGTGTAAGAACCGGGACTAAAGGCCAAGGGCATTAGTAACGACCTTTTAGTACCGGTTCCAAAACCGGGACAGAAGGCCCTTACGAACCTGGACAAATGGCCCTTTTTCTACTAGTGCCTCCTCCCTCCTAACCTCCACCTCTCCCGCTGCCTCCTCTGCCATTAGCACCGAGCTGCTGCCTCCTCCACCCCTGCCTCCCACCACCGCACCCCTCAATATCCACCAAGATCACATCTCAAACCACATCAAGTTCAAGCTTGATCGTGCCGAGAACAATTACACCAAGTGGCGCATGTTTTTCAACCTCGTTCTCCTCCAGTATCATGTTCAGGACCACATCGCTTGGCCACCTCCTCCCAACGCCGACGCTGACTGGCTGGCCATCGACCAGCGCCTCCTCCTATGGATCTTCTTCACCCTCTCCCACTCCCTCACCGATCTCATTATGGACGGCACCGTCGACGCCTACATGGCCTGGACGCGCATCCGTGATTACTTCCTCGCCAACCAGGGCGCCCAGTACCTCCACCTCACCCGTCAGTTCCGCAACCTGAAGGAGGGCGACCTCCCTGTCGCCGACTGCGCCCACCGCCTGAAGGGCCTCGCGGACGGCCTCGCTGACACCGGCAATCCGATGAAGGACCAAGACCTCACCATGCAGCTCCTTGATGGCTACTACATAACCTTCTTCTTGTAGACGTTGTTGGGCCTCCAAGTGTAGAGGTTTATAGGACAGTAGCAAATTTCCCTCAAGTGGATGACCTAAGGTTTATCAATCCGTAGGAGGCGTAGGATGAAGATGGTCTCTCTCAAGCAACCCTGCAACCAAATAACAAAGAGTCTCTTGTGTCCCCAACACACCCAATACAATGGTAAATTGTATAGGTGCACTAGTTCGGCGAATAGATGGTGATACAAGTGCAATCTGGATAGAAGATAATAGTTTTTTGTAATCTGAAAATATAAAAACAGCAAGGTAACTAAAGGTAAAAGTGAGCATAAACGGTATTGCAATGATAGGAAACAAGGCCTAGGGTTCATACTTTCACTAGTGCAAGTCCTCTCAACAATAATAACATAGTTGGAACATATAACTATCCCTCAACATGCAACAAAGAGTCACTCCAAAGTCACTAATAGCAGAGAACGAACGAAGAGATTATGGTAGGGTACGAAACCACCTGAAGGTTATTCTTTCCAATCAATCCATTAGGCTATTCCTATAGGTGTCACAAACAGCCCTAGAGTTCGTACTAGAATAACACCTTAAGACACAAATCAATCAAAACCCTAATGTCACCTAGATACTCCAATATCACCTCAAGTATTCGTGGGCATGATTATACAATATGCATAACACAATCTCAGATTCATCTATTCAACTAACACATAGAACCTCAAAGAGTGCCCCAAATTTTCTACCGGAGAATCACAACGAAAACGTGTGCCAACCCCTATGCATAGGTTCATGGGCGGAACCCGCAAGTTGATCACCAAAACATACATCAAGTGAATCACGTGATATCCCATTATCACCACAGATACGCATGGCAAGACATACATCAAGTGTTCTCAAATCTTTAAAGACTCAATCCGATAAGATAACTTCAAAGGGGAAACTCAATCCATTACAAGAGAGTAGAGGGGGGAAGAAACATCATAAGATCCAACTATAATAGCAAAGCTCGTGATACATCAAGATCGTACCACCTCAAGAACACGAGAGAGAGAGATCAAACACATAGCTACTGGTACATACCCTCAGCCCCGAGGAAGAACTACTCCCTCATCGTTACGAAGAGCACCAGGATGATGAAGATGGCCACCGGAGAGGGATTGCCCCCTCCAGTAGGGTGCCGGAACGGGTCTAGATTGGTTTTCGGTGGCTACAGAGGCTTCTGGCGGCGGAACTCCCGATCTATTATGCTCCCCGATAGTTTTAGGGTACGTGGGTATATATGGGTGAAAGAGATACGTCAGGGGAGCCACGAGGGGCCCACAAGGGTGGAGGGCGCGCCCCCTACCTCGTGGCCTCCTTGAAGCTTCCCTTACGTGCACTTCAAGTCTTCTGGGCTTATTTCCTTCCAAAAATGAGTTCCGTGAAGTTTCAGTCAATTGGACTCCGTTTGATTTTCCTTTTCTTCGAAACCCTAAAACAAGGTAAAAACAGAAACTGACACTGGGCTCTGGGTTAATAGGTTAGTCCCAAAAATGATATAAAAGTGTATAATAAAGCCCATAAACATTCAAAACAGTAGATAATATAGCATGGAGCAATCAAAAATTATAGATACGTTGGAGACGTATCACTCCTCCACGGTCTGGACAACCGGTTCGACATGGTCCGCACCCTCCTGGGCGATCAGGTGCCGCTGCCGCCCTTCAACGTCACTCGTTCCCATCTGGAGCTCGCCGAGTACACCATCAACCTCCGTGCAGCCGAGGCTGGCTCTGCCGCCCTCACCATCTCTGGCGGCTCCAGCTCCGCGCCTGACCGCGGTGACCGCGGTAACGGCAACGGCGGGGACCGCGGCAACGATGACAACAGCGGACGTGGCGCAGGCGGCTCTTGCGGCAACAGTGGCGGTGATCGCGGTCGTGGTCGTGGTCGCACTGGTGGCCGCGGGCGCGGACGCCCGGACTCTGGCGGCCGCGGGTCTTCTTCAACACCACCCACGCCCTGGACAGGCTACTTTGCCCCCTACGACATGGCCCTCCCTCCGCCTTGTCTTGGATGGATCCCTCCCAACGCCGCCTGCGTGCTCGGCCCTCGGCCCGACGTCCACTCCCAGGCGTAGCCACTGATGCTCTCGGGCCCCTCGTCATCCACTACATCGTCTGCTGCTTCGTCGTTCTACCCGCACCCTGCGCCCTCGTGGGATCATGCCGCCCTTTTCAGCCATGCCTACAGCCAGCACGGCTTCCCCTCCAACGGTGCCGACTGGATCCTCGACTCCGGCGCGGCTACGCACGTCACCGGTAATCCTGGTAATCTCTCCTTGTTTCGTCCTTTCCAAAAGCATTTTTCATCTAGCATTATTGTTGGCAATTGTGATCGGCTTCCTATTATTGGCACGGGCTCCACAACTCTCCCTCCCACCAATCTCTCTCTCAAAGATGTTGTAGTCTGTCCAAACATTGTGAAAGATCTTATCTCTGTTCGCAAATTATCCACTAACAATGATGTTTCCGTTGAGTTTAATCCCCGTGGTTTTTCTGTGAAGGCTCTTCCAACCAAGACTCCGCTCATGACGTCCAGTAGTCCCATCCTGATGTACCCTTTCTATGGCGCGACCTCCTTAGACAAGCATGCCTTCCTCACCACTACCGGCGATCTGTGGCATCAATGCCTTGGCCACGCGGGCAAGGCTTCCCTAGATTTTCTTTCTAGCAATTTCCTACCAGATTGTAATAATGTTTCTCGCTCTCCTTGTACTTCTTGTGAACTAGGGAGACAACCTCGCTTAGCATTTTCATCTTCCAATAATTGTACAATTGAGCCATTTCAAGTTATTCATTGTGATCTATGGACTTCTCCGGTAATATGTTTTTCTGGTTTTCAATACTATCTCATTGTGTTGGATGACTTTTCTCACTATTCATGGTCGTTTCCTCTTCGTCACAAAGATGACACCTCACCACCCTCCAACGCTTTTTCACTTATATATACACCCAATTTCACACTCTCATCAAATGCATGCAATGCGACAATGGCGGCGAATTTATCAACACCTCTCTTCGCACCTTGTTTTCCAACAATGGCATTATCTATCGACTCTCCTGCCCCCATACCTCACCACAAAATGGTAAGGCCGAACGTATGATCCGTACCACCAACGACGTCGTCCGCACACTTCTTCTTCATGCCAACCTTCCTCCACCCTTTTGGGTTGAGGCTCTTCACACGGCCACTCACTTACTCAACCGGCGCCCCTCCACCACCACCACACCACACACACCATTCTTTCTTCTCACCGGCGTTTAACCTCTCTACGATCATCTCCGCGTCTTTGGTTGCCTCTATTTCCCAAACCTATATGCCACCGCACCTCACAAATTGGCCCCTCGCTCCACTCGATGCGTGTTCCTCGGTTATCCCTTGGAACATAAGGGTTATTGCTGCCTTCGATCTCCAAACTCGCAAAGTCATCGTCTCGCGACACGTCATTTTCGACGAATCTACGTTTCCATACACGCCTCCCACACCACCGGTCACACCCTCCCCTCCCGCACCCGATCCCACTTCTGGCGCCCACCTGCACGCAATCTCCTCCGGGATTCCCACCACGCCAGCTTCCCCCCGCCCGCACGACCGGCCTCGCTTCGTGCATCACCCAACCCCCGAATCCCCACACCCCACGCGTCGCCTTGTCCCCCCACTCCCCCGACCGCGTCGTCCGCTCCTCCTGATGCGACCCATGCGTCATCCCCCCACCCGCCTAGCCCGGTCCCTCCTACTTCCCTCAGATCGCCCGCCCCTGATTTGCTAGGATCGCGCGCCTCACCTACCGCCACTGACCCAACTACCTCGGACTCCAGCCCCACCGAATCTCCATCGCCTTCCGCGTCCAACACTCCCTCACCGCCACGTCGCCCTATCGTACCAGTTCCACCTCTCCCATTAACTCCCATAAAATGACCACTCGTTCCAAGCATGTATTTTCCCAACCACGTAAACTTTTTCCCCTCACCACGTCCTTACCACCACATCTCTCCCCTCCCTTCCTCTTACAAATTTGCCCTTAAGGACCAACACTAGCACGCTGCTATGCTTGATGAATTTAATGCTTTGCTAAAGAACAAAACTTGGAGTTTGGTTCCTCGACCTGCAGGTGTCAACATGGTCACCGGGAAGTGGATCTTTCGATACAAATTCAACCTCGACGGCTCTTTGGCGCGCTACAAGGCACGTTGGGTCCTCCGTGGTTTCACTCAACGGGAGAGCATTGACTACACCGAGACTTTCAGCCCGGTTGTCAAGCTGGCCACTATTCGCATCGTCCTCAGTCTCACCACCGTCAAGCATGGCCCATTCACTAACTCGACATGAAGAACGCCTTTTTACACGGTGATCTCGGTGAGACAGTGTACTGTGCGCAACCTTTCAGCTTTGTCGATCCCTCTCACCCCACGCATGTTTGCCGTCTCTAGATATCCTTGTATGGTCTCAAACAGGCTCCTCGCACCTGGTTCCCGCGGTTCAAGTCGTTTCTTCTCTCTTTGGGCTTTCTCGCTTCCAAGTGTGACACCTCTCTCTTCACCTACCACCATGGTCCTTCGGTAGCCTATCTTCTTTTATACGTCGATGACATCATACTTACTGCCAACACCACCTCTACGTTGCACTCTCTCATCTCCTCTCTCAAAACCGAGTTCGCTATGTCCGACCTCGGTGACATTCATCACTTCCTTGGCGTCAACGTCACTCGCTCCTCCTCAGGCCTGTTTCTCTTGCAGCAGCAATATGTTCTTGAGATCTTGGAGCGCGCTAGCATGTTGAACTGTAACCCCATCTCCACTACCATGGACACAAAGTCCAAGGTCTCAGCATCGGATGGTACACCCCTCTCTAATCCGACCTTGTACCGGAGTCTTGCCAGAGCCCTACAGTACCTCACCCTCACCCGACCGAACATCTCTTATGCGGTGCAGCAGGCCTGCCTCTTCATGCATGCACCACGGTCTTCTCACTTCCAGCTTGTCGAACGGATTCTCCGGTACCTCAAGGGCACCTCTCACTTCGGCCTCCAGTTCTATCAGTCTTCCTCGCATGACCTCATCACTTATTCCGATGCCGACTGGGCCGGCTGCCCCGACACCAGGAAATCCACGTCCGGTTTTTGCGTCTTCCTCGGCCCGAACTTGATCTCCTGGTCGTCCAAAAGCCAGTCTACGGTGTCCCGGTCCAGCGCGGAGGCTGAGTACCGCGCGGTTGCCAACTGTGTTGCTAAGACTACGTGGTTGCGTCAGCTGCTGCATGAGCTCCGTCGGCCTCCTTCTCGTGCCACGATTGTCTACTGTGACAACATTAGCGTGACATACCTCTCAACCAACCCGGTCCAGCATCAACGCACCAAACACGTCGAGATCGATCTTCACTTCGTCCGGGACCGCGTCGCCTTGGGAGAGACCCGTGTGCTGCATGTTCCATCCGGTTCACAGTTTGCTGATGTATTCACTAAAGGATCGTCTACTGGCGTGTTTGAAGAGTTTCGGTCCAGTCTGAACGTCCACCCAGGAGGAGAACGTCCACCCAGGAGGAGTCCCGACTTGGGGGGGGGGGGGGGGGTGTTAGCGTGACATGCACTGTACCTTATCTGTATATTTGTATTACTGTTGTAACTCTCCTGGTCTTTAGGATCGCACCTTCCCCTCCTCTTCGGCCTGCGTGCCTTCTATTACGAGAGACAAGGGGAGGGGGTGCCTGTATATGTATATGTACTCTCACGGCATAATTGATTGACAGTTCAGTGCTTCTCTCTCTCGTCTAGCTGCCTCGCGCGCTCGCCACACGTGTTGTGGTCTCATGTGTCGCGCTCTCCACCGTGGTCCCTTAACCTTATCCTCAGAGACAATTCTCTCCATTTGCTCTTCTTTCTTAGTTGACCCCTCCTCTCTTCTCTCTTGCTCTTTCTACCTCATTGCCAACAACTAATCTGGTTGTGCCGCTCTCTCAGCCCTTTTCATCCACAAATGCCGCCGACTACTGCAAGCAAACCACTGTTACTGCAAGTTGAAAACAACATGTGAAACACCATCCACTTTTGTTACAAGGCCGAGTGTCGGTGCTGCAGGCAAGGGTTTGATGCTACAAGATGGGTCGGTGTTGCATGGCCGACCATTGCTCTCCACGACACTGCAACCTGGGCGCTCTATGCCGCAAAGCAGGTTGCCAATGTGCTTCCGACATTGCAAAACATGTGCATGTTCTGCAAGGCCGGCCCTCTAGTGCTGCAAGGTCGGTGCCAGCGTGCCTTCTCTACTGCAAGATGAGACGCTGGTGCTACAAGTCCGTGGCGCTGGCGTGCTTTTCATTGGCCTACCATGGCTACCATGGTGGTACCCAAATTGGTCTATTGTTGAGAAACATTGGTGTATGTTTCTAGTGGTGGGGCCGAGAGACGACCGAGTGGGAGTCGATCCGACAGTGAGGCATGAAGAATTGAACGGCTAATCCGTGCTAACTCTAGCGCACACCCATGAAGTTTCCTTGTTGGAACATAAGGGCTAGCCAGTTTTGACCAGCTTTGGGATTGTAATTGCTTAGACCGATGTAAGAAAAATAATAACCACTCGAGAGTGTAAAATCGGTAGGACGTTCATAGATTGTGATCGTTAAGGGCCGCTCCTCCCCGCTCCAACCCTAACCGCGTCGCCAGCCGCCCCTCCCCGCTCCTCCCCCGCTTCGCCGCCGCCTGACGGGACACCGGCGAAGCCCGCGTGGTCCCCAGGGAAGGTGGTGGCGGGGCGTCCTCGTCGTTCTCGTGCAGATCTCGCGGCGGCCGGTGGCGCGCGGCGGTGTTTCGCCGGTGGCTGGCGCCTGCTGCCCGTGGGGCGGCGTCCCTCACGGCGGTGAGGCTGTCCCTGAACGGCGCTTGGTGGTGGCCACGTGGCGGTGCGCGGGTGGGCCAGGTCTGGGCTTCCGGTCTGCGTCCTCGTCATGGCAGCGCTTTCCATTGCCCTCGGCCATTAGGCGTGGTCCGGGACGGGCCGAGCGCCGGTGGTGCTGGCCAGGACGCACGCTGGCAGCGCCCTACTTCATCTCGCATCGTCTCGCTGGCCAATGGTGGTGGTCATCTTCCTCGTCAGAGATGGCCGGCCAGAGGCTTGGTGATCGGATCTCGAGATCCATCATCTAGTCCCGGCTGCGAGTTGGCGAGACATGGTTGCCGGTGAAAACCGAGCTGTTGGCAGGCGATGGCGGCGTTCTACGCCGTTACCTTGATGGAGGTATCGTCGTGTAACTACTGTCAACCCACTCGTGCTGCTCTGGGGGAAACCCTAGGATCTGGTGTTCCATATCGGACGATGGCGGCACTGCGGCGTCGTTTCTCTCTTGGGAGTATCATTAGTGGAGCAGCGCTGGAAGTCAGAGGCAGGAGGTGGAGCATGGTGGCTGGTGGTACTTGGCAGCATGGTGCTGCGGTGTATCAGTGGCAACCGCGACGTGCACAGCTGTTTGCGCGCAGGAAGGAGGTGCTGTTGGGCGCCGTGGTGGCGTCGACGATAGCTAGACCGAGCAAGGTTGATGCATCAGTACAGTTCTGAAGATGGAGCGGTGGCAGTTGGCAGCGGTGGCAGTTGGCAGCGGCGGCCTCTGAAAGCATGCCGGACCGGCGAGACCCATGCCCGGCAGGCGTCCTGGATGGATCCTCATGTGTTAGATGTTAGGTTTGGCTGCGATGTCTGTTTGGTATTAGGCCCAGGCTCTCTGCGCCCCTTCATCAACTAGATAGGTGTAGTGACAGTTTGTTGCTTAGACGATGACTTTAGACTTATTGTGGTATTGCTTTGTAAGGTCTTGTGAGAATAATTAATAAAGTGGCTGTATGCATCGCCCAGATGCAAAGGCCGGGGGTCATCCTCCTTTTCTAAAAAAAATGACTTTCATAAATTTGTGGGTGTAGAATCGTGCATAGAATGGTGACGACGTTCTGTTGTCAAACCAAATAAGAGCACCCTATGCCTATGCCGCTATATATGCCAGAACTGAGATAACGAATTGTGGTGACCTCCACCGACGTAGACAGGCACATGCAGTTTTTTTTTGTGGCGGGGGGTGGGGGGGGGGGGGGGGGGGGGGGGTCTGTTTGCTGCAGGATCCGATCGAATGGCTTGCCAGCCGACTGATCTTGAGCACCGATCAACCGATTGACGTGTAGCGTCCGCAAATAGCGTATGCGTTTTTTCTTGGTGATAAAAATGTGTTCTGTACTATACACATGATATGGCAATTTATTCACTATATACATGAGAAACAAATACACAAATGCATGCTTTTCCAAAGTCTTGCTATACACATGAGATGACAATTTATTCGTAAGTGCATAATATAAACAATAAAGGTTGTTGTCCGCGCATTTGAGCGTAACCACTGTGCTTTCTTCAAATATAATATGTGAGTTTTGTGTTTGATTTGACAGCGTCAGTTCAAATAGTCGATTCAATGTTGCAACGTTGAAATAGCTAGCATCAAAACAAGTGAATAGCCAAGATTGGGGAGAACATGATGTTAACGTCAAATCTGTCTTCATTTCCAAGACTGAAACAGAATGCAACATGGCTCTTTACGAGCATAAGTAGGAAACCGGTTGTAACGTAACAAAATCAACGTGACTCAAAACGCGAGCCCTGACCCATGGAGCTTCTCTCGGACGATGCGATCTAACTTTTCCCCCATTTCCTGGCTCATGTGGTTCCTCCAGTCTCCAACTTTTCCTTTTCTAAAAAACATAGAATTACCTACATAACATTTGTTTCCACGATCAATGCCACCCACCTGGTTAATTTCTAGGCTAGTAAGCATCTCAAAGCTGCACAACCTGACCACCTCTTGGGCAACACCAGAGCTCTCCTCCTCTCGAGACAGCGGGACGCCGAGAAATATTGCTAGCCTCCGCACGACATGCACCGGATCCGACTTGATCTCTTCATGCTTCAGAAAGAGAACATTGTTAGGCCTGGCTAGGCTCTCCTTCCAGTACTCGAGGCAGTGGTCCCAGAAGGGGCCGTAAGACGAGAAGCCCTTGGAGAACATGCTGAAAGCACTCTCCATCGACAGGTTGGAACCCTCGGTGAGAGCATCTCCAACAGCCGCGCTAAACTAGCGCCGGGCCGCAAATTAGGCCGTTTTAGCGCGCGCGCAACGCGGCGGGTAGCTCCAGCGGGCGCGCAAAAACGGCGCGCGCGCTATAACGGGTTGGGCGCGCGGTTGAAAACACTTACCCGCGCGGCGTATTTCGAGCGCCAGCTACAGCGCGCGGCACACTCGAGCGCTCGCGCCGCACTCTCTCCTCTCCTCATCCTATGCCCCGCGCGCGCCGGCGCCGGCGCCCTGCCACCCACCCATGGACGCGCACACCGGCGCCCCGCTCACCCCGCTGTACAGCCGCGACCCCCCCCCCCCCCCCCCCCGCCGCCGCCGGAAACCCTAGCGCGGGAAGCGCTGGCGTCGCATTTGAACTTGGTTGGATGAACTTGTGGGCATGATTTTGAACTTGTGGGCATGAACTTTTATTCATCAACTTGTTTGTGTCAAATTTCACATGTTCATTTTTGTCCAAAATATCATATATGCAAAATGCCCGGCGAGTCGCGCGCGCTGTATTTTTGCGCTCTGCTGGAACGGAGCGCGCGCGCTGCATTATAGCGCGGCTGCTGGAGCCAGCGCAGGCGGGCGCGCAAAACCAGCCGCAGCGCGCACGATAAACATGTTTTTTGCGCACGGCGCTCAGCGCGGCTGTTGGAGATGCTCTGATTTTGTTCTCGAAGTGCAACCTTGAGACCAGGGCATCCTTGGGATCCCGGCACATGTACACGACTCGGTAGCTCATGTCCAGTGGGAGCAGCGACATCGGCATGTGTGTGGCGAGAAGCCTCGGGGAAGAAAGCGTCTCGATGTGTGCATGATGATCCGCGCCGCCGCCGCCAACACCAGGGATCTCGATGAATGGCACGACGCGCTGAGGGTGGTTACTGAGGAGGGGGTGGTCGTCGAAGCTGTAGCGAGAGCGGTTGACGATGGTGGAGGCAAGGGCCTTGAGCCAAGTCGTGCCGCACTTGGGCTGCGTGGCGAGGATATGTCGTCGGCGCGGGGTTCGAAGGCGTCCTGGGCCAGCAGGATCTGCTCCAGCGGCAGGCCTCTGAACCAGAAATTCTTGTACTGGATGAGTGGTTACGACCACCCTTTTCTCTGGGGGAGTGTGGATATGAACTCATCGATGCTTACTTTTGGATGGGACATCTTCTTGATGAGGTGAACTCTTGGTGGCGCTACTCTCTCGGTCGCACTGTCATGGATGTGGAACCCATGCCATGGTCGATGGGAGGAGGAGATGCAAAGCTTTGAGTTCATGGCTAGCTACTTGATTGATGTTACAATGTATGCTACTGGCCGATTGTGTGTGCTTGCAAATGAGGGGCCTTATTTATCTGGTGGAGGAAGCTGCAAGCCGGTTGGTGCGGCGATGAAACTCTACCATGCATTTTAGTTTGTTTATTTTTCCTTTAAAAAATGTAAATCTGATCGAGATATTGTATTCTTTTTTTTTGAGGGGAATCGAGATATTGTATTCTACGGAGCGGCCAGGCTTGCGTAGTGCTGATAATTTGGAGGATCATAGCGAATCGATTAATTTCTGGCCCCACGTGGGTGCGTCCTCACATCCATGCATGCTGAATCATGCTCCGGTACTCGCACCCATGCAAACTTCATCGACTTCAGGCCCAGGTGTGCAGTGTCGCAATGCTATTATGTGCTATCATATGCATAAAAAATACGAATCTGATCGAGATCTTGTAATCTGTGCTGATAATTTAGAGGATCTTACCGGATCCACTTATTCTTCGCCCCACGTGTGTCGTGTTCGATCAGGTCCATGCATACCTCCCAAGCCCATTCAACCCAGGGAATACACAGCTATACAATGCAAATGACCAGCATAATTTTTTTTTTCGAAAAGGAGGTTAAAACCCCCGGCCTCTGCATCATTTGATGCATACCACCATCTTTATTTATTATTCAACACATGTATCATCGCCGATCCATTCATATAACGTATCGGAACCCACAGTCGCTGCAACAGACCTAAAGCGTACATCACATGCACACGTTTTAGACGCCGCAATCATCATCAAACCGCGGACCCATCTTCTGGAGAAAGATTTGCACCATCCTTGCCAGTCGGTCCATCTGTCGACCCCATGGTTTTGGGTACCGCCCGAGAAAAACGGATACCGGGCGGTTACCGCGTTTCTCGGCGCCCCACGAGAAATACCTATCCCGAGCAAAAAATACCAATTGTTTTAAATAATTTGACTTTGAACGCTCAAGTTCTAATACTTCTGCTCCATCTTTTGTTCTTTTTGTTATTTCTCAGAATATAGGCAGTAAAAAACGTGAAAAAATGACGGCGAAAAGAATCGAACTCACGACCTAAACAGAACTCGCGCATGTAGTTTAGGTACCACTAAGCTACTACCCCTTTTGTGAATGGCATCAGTTCAAGATGTTATTATATCTAATTTTAAATTGTTTGAATTCAAAATTCAATTGTAAATTTCTTCCGAAATTTGTTCAGTATTTCTCGATAACCGTGGTTACCGGGAATATCGCCCACCCAGGAGAAAATTTTCCTATTTGGTGTCCAGTCGGTCCATCCATCCTGATCCGCCCTCCCACGAAGCCGCCAGAGCAGCGCCGAACCGCCGGGAAAGACGAAGATCGAAGGGAGATCTCACGCCGCCGATCCCTCCAGACCGCGGGGCTGCAGCCTAGATCCCCGCCGCCCCCATGACCGGCGGTGCCCGGGTTTAGCGGGCGCACATCTCCGGGGACGACGAGGTGGAGGAGAGAGGGGGGGGGGGGGGGGGGCGGCCGGGGCAAATGACCAGCATGTCTACAAATTTTGTTGTACCCAAGAACTGGTTAATTTCGAGAATATTTTGAGTAAGATCATCTTAATTTGAAGATTCTTTACAAACTTTCTAGGCTGGTCTATTCATCATGATACACTTTCTCTCATTTCTTTGCTTCCCAATATTCCAGCAGCCTATGGGCATCTCCAAGAGACAAAAAAAGAAAGGACCCAGAAGGCCGTCACAGAAGATTGCACATTCAATGCAACTCGCAAAGTCAACTTGGAGACTCGACATATCATAAAGGTGAATCAGCTCAAGGCGTGTGTCCATTCTCCTGGCGGCAATCACATGAATGGGGTGGGGATGAGATTCCTCCTCGGGATCCCTTGGTTCCTAACTTTGGGTTCCTGACTAGGCCCAACTATGCAGACTTCTTCGCTCGGGTGACTCCGACAAGCTTGGTGATGATGCCCTCGATGACCACAACAACAAGTGATTTCCTTTGATTTCGTGTAGTTCCCTTCAACCTTTTTGGTACTTTATGCCAAACGGGGAGAAGTGGTATCTTAGGGTGCTTCACCGGTATTCGTATTGGTAAAGTCACGGGAGAATATCATACGGAAACCAATATTCAATAAAAACTTCGTGGAAACCATATTTTAAAGTTTAAAAAAAATCTGAAGAAAATACAGGATGTTAAGAGGGTGATGTTTTATTGCCACGCAAAATTTCAAGTTTAAACACATTACGAGATGTGAGATATAAAAAAGACAAATTGAGCCGTGAATAGTGACATTACTGTTTGGCACTATTTAATGCTGATTTTGTCTTTTTCATAACTCACATCTCGTAATGTGTTTCAACTTAAATTTTTTTGTGGCAATAAAACATGATCCTCTTAACATCCCGTATTTTTTTTCAGATTTTTTTGAAACTTCGAAATATCCTCTTCTCGTGGTTTTCACCGGTTTCCATCAAATGTTGGTTTCCATATGATATTCTCCCGTAAAGTCGGGAGAAGTCACATGCCTTTTTTGGTTCTTCCTTGGTTGGTTCTTTGTGGCATGTGAACCTGATTTTTTTTCTTATTGTAAGGTGTATGAGACTACGTGTTATGCATGCTGCCTTACATGGATGTGGTTGTGAGACATATTATTAATTATATGTGATGCGATGCTATTTCATGCGATGGTTCATAAATTTTCATTACAAGTATAGCTCTCAACCAAACCATGATACCCAATGCATTTGTGATGGCTATCATAACTACAAAAATAGTTCAAATGCATGCATTATGTGGTTATATGATCTATAGGGGGAGTAAATTCTCTCAAGTATCACTGTAAATATGTGCATCTTGTTTTACGTCAAGATCCATTGTGCACACATTAAGGTGGAGCCCATCTAAATCATGTAACCATTTGCTCTCCTAGGCTTAAAAGTGCAATCATGCTCTTAATCATATTTTGATGTTGATGACAATATAGATATAGGGAACTAATTTTGTTTGCTAAGTATATACACAAATTTTAGTCCCCGTGAAAATTATATGTGTGGATCATCAAGCCACCAAAATGGTTATCACTCAAGATTGGTGCAATGACGACAAGAACCATTGCTTTTTCTGTTATGTCTTCAGTTATACGGATCCCGCACTTTTAAGAGGGGATCAAAAGGGCTTCAGGATATTTTTATCAGTAGATCTTCTATACACCATTCCTCTCGAATGATACACAAAAAGTTTACCAAGTCCCACATTTACCATAGCAAAATCCCCCCTCCCCACCCACACACGTGCGCGCGCGTGCACACACACACACTGAATGGTCGATTGTCTGGGCTGCTAGCCGGAAGACTGGGTAATGTTGGAAATGACTCTAGTAGGTTTATCTCTAGCTGGACAAAGTGGTCGGACAAGTTGGCCAGGGAGTGTTTTTCGTCTAGGCATAGCCAGCCGGCCGAGCTGCAAGTCAGACGTCCATTGGTACAAAGAGCAAATTCGTCCGGGCATAGCCAGTTGTCCAGTTAACTAACCGGATGACCGGCGAATGCCATGCCTCGCTCTTTGTTTCCTACTACTCTCTTGTGCAGACACTAAATGTCTTTGTGCCAATGTAAATACACCTTAAATGTCTTGAGTGACATCGGCATGAGTGCACAAAATCCTGAGATATTTAAAGGGCACTCCAGGTAAAGAGTTGGGGTTTGCAAAGAGTAGACATCTTGAGGTGAATGACTATAGTGACCCTGATTGGGCCAATTTCAAGATGGCGTAAGATCAACTTCAAGCTATTGTGTGCCTGTGAGAGAAAATTTGATGCCATGAAGAAGCAAGAAAACAGACAGTTGTGTCTAGATCAACAACAGAAGCTATGTATAGAGCATTGTCTCAAGGGTTGAGTGAGATGCTCTGGGTGAAGAACCTACTAAGAGTTGAAACTTCTGAGGAAGGGAACCTTGAGAGTGTGGTATGACAATCAGTCATTCATAAGCATTGCCCATAACTCAGTTCAACATGATAGGACAAAACATGTGAATATAGATCACTTCTTCATTAAGGAGAAACTCAATACTAAGATCACCAACCTTACTCATGTCAGCTCTAGGCATCAGATTGCTTGACGAAGGGAATGGGAACAAAGGACTGCCACTTGGCATGTGAAAGATGGATATCTACCAACCCATTGAAGTTTTGAACCGATGTAGGCCTGGCCCATCTCCACTTAGCCCAGCACATGTGACTGACGTACATAGATGAGGAGGTGTTGGTCCCTGTCTGCACGAGGCACCAACACACGCGCGCGCGCGACACAACCTGGTACGTCTCTGTCTGTCTCTCTCTCTGTCTCTCTCTCACCCTCTCTCTCTCTCTCGTTCTACACATAACATTGTCAGCAAACAAATATGCTCAAGTCATATCACAAGCAGAGGCAGAGATGCAATGGGCCTAAGGTGCATACATATCAGTTTGGTCAACCACTATTACCTTGCTAATTAATATTATGAGCTCCCATTTAGCATTAGTAATCTGTACAGTCAGCAGGGTTGCAGATTTGAAGTCCCTCCCATTTCGCCCATTATATCTGTTTACTGGAGCAAGGAAATCTTCAGGGGTTTACTCTGCACAGCTTCAGTGATTCAGGAATTTATGTTGGTTAAAAACCTGGTAGCAATTGATATTCAGTTTTGCAGGTGGCGGTGTCTTTTCTTCAGATTCCAAACGGAACCGACAATCTCTTCTACATATCTGTGTTCGATGTGTATGACCAATACTCCTTGATTTTTGAGTCATTCTTTTTCCTGCTATTTAATATTACTGTGTTTTATCATTATACTCAATTAGATAATTTTAGTTAGTCATAACAAATATTATAGGCATTTTTTTTCTTTTTTGCTATTTATTTTTTCATTTCTACTTAGAACTAAATACTTATAGTTTTTTAGTGATCTCTTTTTTCTTTTATTCACAAAAATTATAAACTTTCTGTTAGTGTCATTAGTTTTCAAATTTGAAAACACTTTTTTAGTTTTTTTTTGCTTTTAGTGCCTATTTTTTTCCAGTTTTTTGTTTTGTTTTCTGCATTTTTTTTGTTTTTTGCTTTATTTTTTAATTCTTTTTGCTTTTAGTTTTAGAAAAATTATAAACTTTCTGTTAGTGCCATTAGTTTTCAAATTTGAAAACACTTTTTTAATTTTTTAGTTTTCTTTGTTGCTTTATTTATTTTATTTTGTTTCTACCTACAACAAAATACTTATTGTTGCTATTTTAATTTGTTTTCCATTTTTTTTGTTTTGTTTTTTGTATTATTTATTTTCTTTTGTTTTTTGCTTTATTTTTAAATTCTTTTTGCTTTTAGGTCAGCAAAATTATAAACTTTCTGTTAGTGCCATTAGTTTTAGAAAAATTATAAACTTTTCTTTAGTGCCATTAGTTTTCAAATTTGAATAGTTAAAATCTGAATTCTTTGAAATTTGTGTGAATCACAAGTTTGTGATTAACTTTACTAAAAAATGAACATAGATGCACCTATAAAGAAAATTCGACCTAAATTCATAGTTTTCAAATGAACTCTGAAAAAGTTGGCATAGCATACTCGTGTGTTACAAAGTTGGCATGGTATCATCATAATAGTTGCGGGAGAAAGTCTTCACTTTTTCTTCGCTTGTGTCATTTTCTTATTGCGCCATAACCATGGATAATATTCATCGTTTATCAGGATGCTTGGGTCAGCCTTGACATTGAAGGGAGGAATTTCATGAAACTTTTCATAATCTTCAGACATGTCTGTCTTGCCCTCCACTCCCAGGATGTCCCTTTTTCCTGAAAGAACTATGTGGGGCTTTGGCTCATCGTATGATGTATTCGCTTCCTTATCTTTTCTTTTTCTCGGTTTGGTAGACATGTCCTTCACATAGATAACCTGTGCCACATCATTGGCTAGGACGAACGGTTCGTCAGTGTACCCAAGATTTTTCAGATCCACTGTTGTCATTCCGTATTGTGGGTCTACCTGTACCCCGCCTCCTGACAGATTGACCCATTTGCACTTAAACAAAGGGACCTTAAAATCATGTCCGTAGTCAAGTTCCCATATGTCCACTATGTAACCATAATATGTGTCGTTTCTGCTCTCGGTTGCTGCATCAAAGCGGACACCACTATTTTGGTTGGTGCTCTTTTGATCTTGGGAGATCGTGTAAAATGTATTCCCATTTATCTCGTATCCTTTGTAAGTCAATACAGTCAAAGATGGTCCCCTGGACAACAAGTGCAGCTCATCACAAACAGTGTTGTCATCTCTGAGACGTGTTTCCAACCAACTGCTGAAAGTCCTGATGTGTTCACATGTAATCCAGTCGTCGCACTGCTCTGGGTGTTTGGAGCGCAGACTGTTCTTGTGTTCATCGACATACGGGGTCACCAAGATAGAGTTCTGTAGAACTGTGTAGTGTTCTTGAGACCAAGAATATCCGTCCATGCATATTATTGAGTCACTTCCAAGAGTGCCTTTTCCAGTCAGTCTCCCCTCATACCGCGATTTAGGGAGACCTATCTTCTTAAGGCCAGGAATGAAGTCAACACAAAACCCGATAACATCCTCTATTTGACGACCCATGGAGATGCTTCCTTCTGGCCTAGCGCGGTTACGGACATATTTCTTTAGGACTCCCATGAACCTCTCAAAGGGGAACATATTGTGTAGAAATACGGGCCCCAGGATGACAATCTCATCGACTAGATAAACTAGGACGTGCGTCATGATATTGAAGAAGGATGGTGGGAACACTAGCTCAAAACTGACAAGACATTGCGCCACATCACTCCTTAGCCTTGGTACGATTTCTGGATCGATCACCTTCTGAGAGATTGCATTGAGGAATGCACATAGCTTCACAATGGCTAATCAGATATTTTCCGGTAGAAGCCCCCTCAATGCAACCGGAAGCAGTTGCGTCATAATCACGTGGCAGTCATGAGACTTAAGGTTCTGAAACTTTTTCTCTGGCATATTTATTATTCCCTTTATATTCGACGGGAAGCCAGTCTGACCTTCATACTGAGCAGGCATTCAAAAAAGATTTCTTTCTCTTCTTTCATAAGAGCGTAGCTGGCAGGACCTTTATACTGCTTCGGAGGCATTACCGTCTTTTTCATGCAAACGTTGCAGGTCCTCCCGTGCCTCAGGTGTATCTTTTGTCTTCCCATACACGCCCAAGAAGCCTAGCAGGTTCACGCAAAGGTTCTTCGTCACGTGCATCACGTCGATTGAAGAGCGGACCTCTAGGTCTTTCAAGTAGGGTAGGTCCCAAAATATAGATTTCTTCTTCCACATGGGTGCGTGTCCCTCAGCGTCAGTCGGAACAGCTAGTCCGCCGGGACCCTTCTCAAAGATTACGTGTAAATCCTTGACCATAGCAAGTACGTGATCACCGGTACGCATGGCGGGATTCTTCCGGTGATTTGCCTCGCCTTTGAAATGCCTGCCTTTCTTTCGACATTGATGGTTGGTCGGAAGAAATCGACGATGGCCCAGGTACACATTCTTCCTGCATTTGTCCAGGTATATACTTTTAGTGCCATCTAAATAGTGCGTGCATATGTGGTATCCTTTGTTTGTCTGTCCTGAAAGGTTACTGAGAGCGGGCCAATCGTTGATGGTCACGAACAGCAACGCCTTTAGGTTAAATTCCTCCTATCTGTGCTCATCCCATGTACGTACACCGTTTCCATTCCACAGCTGTAAAAGTTCTTTAACTAATGGCCTTAGGTACACATCAATGTCGTTGCCAGGTTGCTTAGGGCCTTGGATGAGAACTGGCATCATAATGAACTTCCGCTTCATGCACATCCAAGGAGGAAGGTTATACATAGATAGGGCCACGGGCCAGGTGTTGTGATTGCTGCTCTGCTCCCTGAAAGGATTAATGCCATCCGTGCTTAAAGCAAACCATACGTTTCTTGGGTCCTTTGCAAACTCATCCCAGTACTTTCTCTCGATTTTTCTCCAGTGCGACCTGTCAGCGGGTGTTCTCAACTTCCCGTCTTTCTTCCGGTCCTCACTGTGCCATCGCATCAACTTGGCATGCTCTTCGTTTCTGAACAGACGTTTCAACCGTGGTATTATAGGAGCATACCACATCACCTTCGCAGGAACCCTCTTCCTGGGGGGTTCACCGTCAACATCACCAGGGTCATCTCGTCTAATCTTATACCGCAATGCACCGCATACCGGGCATGCGTTCAGATCCTTGTATGCACCGCGGTAGAGGATGCAGTCATTAGGGCATGCATGTATCTTCTCCACCTCCAATCCTAGAGGGCATATGACCTTCTTTGCTGCGTATGTACTGTCGGGCAATTCTTATCCTTTGGAAGCTTCTTCTTCAATATTTTCAGTAGCTTCTCAAATCCTTTGTCAGCCACAGCATTCTCTGCCTTCCACTGCAGCAATTCCAGTACGGTACCGAGCTTTGTGTTGCCATCTTCGCAATTGGGGTACAACCCTTTTTTGTGATCCTCTAACATGCGATCGAACTTCAGCTTCTCCTTTTGACTTTCGCATTGCGTCCTTGCATCGACAATGACCTGGCGGAGATCATCATCATTGGGCACATCGTCTGGTTCCTCTTGATCTTCAGCAGCTTCACCCGTTGCAGTATCATTGGGCACATCGTCTGGTTCCTCTTGATCTTCACCAGCTCCCCCCGTTGCAGCATCACCGTATTCAGGGGGCACATAGTTGTCATCGTACTCTTCTTCTTCGCCGTCTTCCATCATAACCCCTATTTCTCCGTGCCTCGTCCAAACATTATAGTGTGGCATGAAACCCTTGTAAAGCAGGTGGGAGTGAAGGATTTTCCGGTTAGAGTAAGACCTCGTATTCCCACATTTAGTGCATGGACAACACATAAAACCATTCTGCTTGTTTGCCTCAGCCGCATCGAGAAACTCATGCACGCCCTTAATGTACTCGGAGGTGTGTCTGTCACCGTACATCCATTGCCGGTTCATCTGCGTGCATTATATATAATTAAGTGTCCAAATTAATAGAAATTCATCATCACATTAAAACCAAAGTACATACATAGTTCTCATCTAACAACATATAGCTCTCCAGAGCATCTAATTAATTAAACCATACATTGAAACTATGTAAAACATTTCAATGCGAAAACAAATGCGATCATAATCACAACCAAGGTAACAATTGATCCAACGACATGGTGATACCAAGCCTCAGTATGAATGACATATTTTCTAATCTTTCTAATCTCAAGCGCATTGCATCCATCTTGATCTTGTGATCATCGACGACATCCGCAACATGCAACTCCAATATCATCTTCTCCTCCTCAATTTTTTTTATTTTTTCCTTCAACAAATTGTTTTCTTCTTCAACTAAATTTAACCTCTCGATAATAGGGTCGGTTGGAATTTCCGATTCACATACATCCTACATAAATAAAATCTATGTCACGTTGGTCGGCATAATTTTCATAAACAATAAATGAACCAATAGTTATAAAGATAATATATATACCACATCCGAATCATAGACAGGACGAGGGCCGACGGGGGCGGATACCAAAACCATCGCACTATATAAGATGCAATAATAAAAGTAAGAAAATAATACAAGTATCTATGTAAACATACAAGTAAGAATATTTTTTCCTTTCAGAAAGAAGATAAGAACAAGAGGCTCACCACGGTGGTGCCGGCGATGAGCTCGACACGGGTGATCGACGGCGGTGAAGACGGGGATGGGGCGTGACGGACCGCTAAACCTAGACAAATATTAAGGAAAATGGAGCTTGGAGGTCGAGCTTGGAGAGGAGAAAGCTTATGTAGTGTGGCTCGGGCATTCCATCGAACACCTTGTGTGCATAGGAGGTGAGCTAGAGCACCACCAAGCCCTCTCCCCCTCGGCCAGAAAAAAACAGAGTAGTGTGCTCTGCTCTTACGCGAGGGGGTATATATAGGCACCTCATTGGTCCCGGTTGGTGGCATGAACCGGGACTAAAGGGGAGCCTTTGGTTCCGGTTCAAGCCACCAACCGGGACCAATGGTGGTGGGCCAGGAGCGAGGCCCATTGGTCCCGGTTCGTCCCACCAACCAGGACCAAAAGGTCCAGACGTACCGGGACCAATGGCCCATGTGGCCCGGCCGGCCCCCTAGGCTCACAAACCGGGTCCAATGCCCCCATTGGTCCCGATTCTGGACTGAACCGAGACTAATGGGTTGACCCGGCCTGGACCTTTGCCCCCTTTTCTACTAGTGTGACCAGCTCGCGAAAGAGAGATCCTTCAGTTTCCATGAGCTTTGTATGTCTGTCATACTCCACTACTCTCCCTGGAAATGCTCATTAGTACGGGAAAGCCACCATGCATTTGGTTTCAAGTATAATTCATAAATTCCATATTAACTGTTGCTGGTCAATAAGATGATGGGTTGATAACTACAAAAGAATCAATATTTTTTTCATAAGTTGCCGGAAGGTAAACGTACCGTCACCAATTGCAAGTACCATATCACAGTCCATAACAGTTGGTATACGGTGTGCAATTGTAATAACAGTGCAATGTTTGAATTCCGTCCAGATCGTTTTCTGAAGGACAACATCTGTGGCATTGTCTATAGAGGCTGTGGCCTCATCAAGAACTAAGATACGACATCTTCTCAAAAGTGCACGTCCCAGAGAGAAGAGTTGCCTTTGGCCCATTCTCCAGTTTGATCCGCCTTCCACAACTAGTATGACAAGTTCTTGATCAGTACTACGAACAATATAATTCCCAGCATCGTGGTAGAAAAAGGATATAGCTAATGTGCTTAGGGGCACCAACAGTTTGACATATTTAGTGGCACATGTATTTTCCCATTTATTTTGAATTCCCGAAATGACTAGAACAGAGTTTTCCGTTTTCCCAATTTATTAGTTTCTGAAAATGAACTCCAGAAACAAGTATAAATGAAGTGAAGGTTCCTACCATGTGAATCCAATCCCTGCTCCTTCTCCTGGACAGCTTCAAGCAGTTGACATTTGTCAAGAACCTGCAGCACAAATGCACAATAACAAATGGAGGAACCACTTTAGTGATTCCTTTTGAAATGTACCTATGCCATAAATTGAGAAAGAGGGGCCTTAAGCCTATCAAAGTTGGTGGTAGGTGTCAACTTACTCTCCTACCAGAACGTCATCCATGTTCAACTTGTTCTTAACTCGAATTAGGGTGCCTATTTCTTCTATCAATGAAAAGTTGTCTAGTTCGTCCTAGGCAATCTAGTTCTTTTTTAATGAAAAAGGAAACTTGTCATTTGAGATCCCTAATTTAGTTTATTCGCCCCATTTTGATGACGCGCTGAACTTTCTGAAATAGTTAGGTATATTTTCATATTAACTGAGCTGAATTGCCATGGTACTGAAGAGGATTGCCTCATGATTAAACAATACACCAGGTTCTTTTGCTGTAACACCTTTTCGTCATAATATTATTTGGTGATCTGATCACTAGGTAAGACAAGAAAGAGTAACATAGGTAGCTGTGCACATTTTGCCTCCCATATTTGTTGATCTGCGAATTGCCCGAGAGGATCCAGGTTGTGTCTTACTGTACCCTGAAAAAGTGTTGGATCTTGTGGAATAATACCCAAACATAAACACAGGTCATGTAAGCCTATCGTACTGATGTCCACAGAGTCTATAATTATTCTCCCTTCAGCAGGTTCAACAAGTCAAAACAGTGCACCAATTAACGTTGTCTTGCCACTTCCGGTTCGACCAACTATTCCAATTTTATCTCCACGTTTAAACTTGCAAATGATTCCATGTAGTACAAGGGGAGCATCTTTCCTATACCTAATCTGTCGAAATAAAATCAATCACATACATTTGTTTAAGTGTTAATAAAAAGTTACCTTATAAATTGTACATGTAAATATTTATATTTGATTACCTTCGAATTCCTAAGCTCCACATTGCCATCTTTGGGCCAATATGGTGCGGGTCGTTTTTCTTCAAGAACTTCTGCTGCTTCACTTTGTATCTCCATGTACTGGTTCGCTCGTTCCACCGAGATTATTTGATTTGCAAGGTTGCATTGGTTTTGAATAGAGAAAACAAATGACACATTTAGGGAAAGACCATAGGACAATGCCATTCCCACAAAACCTGTGTAAGTATGAAAACAAGGGATTTATTATATTGTTTGTAATGTTAATTTATTCATGTACTGAGTAGTATCAAATACATATAGTTATTTGACTCTAGCACATACATTTCATAAAAGATAAAAATCTATCCATAAAATCATCAGGATAAGTGGTAGATTGAGAAAATGTACGTTGTTTCATATTCATCAGATAATCCTGCCCAGCAGAACGCGTCGGATATATTTTTCTTGCGAAAATAATCACTACTACCTCACTTCGAAAATACAAGACATCCTGGCAAGTGTTCGGTCAAGCTTTTCTAATTTGACTACTACTATTAAAATGTATTTGCACTGGGAAGGTGAAAATACCATCATTAGATTTTTTGTGATTTAAATTTTCATAATATTACTTTCATGTGCATATCAAAAGAAATGGGCAAATAAGTTTTAGGAGACCCATATCATGTCAAAGAAGTTATCTACTTACAAGTGGAGGGAGTATGAAGTACATTTTCATAACAAAAGCTTTTCATAACTCAGTATCAAGAGGCTATGAAAAGTTAGCAGCATTTTCCTGGCAATGCATCTAACATTTATCAAAAATCCGACGCAATTGTCGATGGCCATAGAACGAGCTGGCTAGTCAAAAATTTCCAATATTTGAAGCAACATGGTCGTCATGTATTTACATACCAGGGCTAAAAGTTCCTTGCGGAAGAAGAGCCATGACAAAGGTAGTAAAAGAAAGAACTGTAGCGCTCATTATTTCCAGGCGTTGAATCAACCATTCAGTTGCAGCAACATTGTAGAAATATGGACCAGCATTCTTGTCAACAAGGACCAAATATTTAGCAAGGAAGCGATCTTCTTGCTCAAAGGCCCTTATTGTTATAGCCCCTGAAATTGATTCACTTAAGTGATTTGCTAGGGCAGACTTGGTAGTACCATTGATCCGCATCAACTCCTTAGCTGAGGCTAGATAGTACCTCTGCATGACCAACATAACATGCTTTAGTTAATGGGAACTTTGAATGTAGAACATCAGGCTCAGTTCAGACCTCAGACGAAAATAGCAGCAGGGCAGCACATCAATTGGTGAATGAAATCAAATAACCCGAGAAAAAGGGCTTAGCCATAGAGAAAAGATGTCACACCAATCACCTGCAACCTAGTTGCCAAAACTATCATTGGCATGGATACAAGCAGAACTTCCCATGAAACTACAGCCAATACCCCTAGATTGTTAAGTGCATTTAAGCTGGCACCAAGTGTAAACATGAGGGCAAATGGAACATCAGGGTCAATGATGTTCAAATCCAAAGAGACCTGCACTTGAAGAGAAAACAGAATAAGTTAATCCATCATCAGAAAATCTCCACATGTAAAAATTTGTTGTATTTGCCATTTTTTAAAAAGAATTCTTACCCGGCTAAGAACTCTTCCTATAGGAGTGGAAACAAAAAAGGACATTGGTGCGCAGAACAGTGAATTGAGTAGCTGGGAAAATAAGGATCTTGATGTCTGGATCCCAAGAACAACAACTGATAAAGATCTTCATAGCAAGAAGAACATTGTGCAAACTCCCATAACAATGTATACAGAAATTAACTTCAGTGTACTAGCATGAGGATTTTGGATATTAGCAGCCATCCATGAATTCTGTGATATTTGCCCGGCTATGAAAATTATGTGAGAAATAACACAAAAGGAGGCATACATCAAGCCTTTGCTCTGGCGCAGGTAATGCATATAAGGCATAACACCTGCATCCCCTGTTTCTCTTTCCTCTTTCTTGATCAGTTGATCTGCTGGTGATGGCTTCACAGACTCTGTATGTCTGTTTCCATGAATACCATTAGTTTCCTTTATTGATATTCCCTTAGCTCTGTGAGGGGTGCTGTCGTTATTAAGATCTGAAACACCGATACTAGCTTTATGGGCACTTACAAGGTCTTTAAATTCTTCACAATCTGTCAATAGATCTTGATAGGGTGCAGACCAAATAACCTCTCCATCAGACATTAACTGCCAAAAAACCATCACTAGTTTTAGATGCCATCAAGAAATAACTAAAGCTCGGTAGAGACAAAGATAAATCATCGAGGCACAAATCTTCATATGGATACTTTTGACTTTTTGAGGTGGAGAGCGGTACCAAAATGGAGTCAAATATAAGTAGGAAATCCACTTGGTGGGTCACCAAAATAACAGTCTTGTCTGATAGGGCACTCATAACATATTCCTGTCACAAAACAAAGAGCTTCGTAAGAGCCAACTCCACCCCGTGACCTCCTCCCCCCCGTGCGGCGGCGCCGCGCCGCACTGGGGTCTCCCCGCCGCCCCCCTCTCCTCCCTGCCTAGCCTTCCTCTCCTCCCGCCGCCGCCGCCGAGGGCATCGCAGGCTAAGCCCGCGGGCCGCAGGGCGGCGACGGTAATCTTCCTCGGCCGGCGATCGGATCTGGGTGGCGGCGACCCACTCCGGCCGATCCAAGGGCGATGGCGCAGGCCGGTGGCGACCAGGGTTGTCGTGCTGGTGGCGGCTGAAAGAGCGTTATATCGACTGGAGGGGGGGGGTGAATAGGCTATTTTTATGAAATTCTTCACTGAGGAATTTGCCGGTGAGGAAATTCCTTAGCAAAGAACTACTAGCAGCAGAGTAAGTACTCAAGAATAAACATGACAGAATACAAGCATGGTCATCATGATAAAATGAAGACAGGCACAGAGTACTGAAAGCGTAATCACAGGATAACACAGGATGAAGACAAACGGACTGAAGAAATTGAACTGGGTAAATTGAGAAAGTCTTCAGTCAAAGTCTTCAAACACAGATATGAACAAACACACAACACAATTATGAGGAAATGAAAGAGTTGAGGAAATAGAACCAGTAAGCTTGGTGAATACAATGATTTGGTAGACCAGTTCCAACTGCTGTCTCAGTTGTACGTCTGGTTGGAGCAGCTGCGTATTTAAACTCGAGGAAACACAGTCCCGGACACCGAGTCCTGAACACGCAGCTCAGGACACCCAGTCCTCACTGTATTCTCCTTGAGCTAAGGTCACACATACCTCGCCCAATCACTCGTGGTAAGTCTTCAGGCGACTTCCAAACCTTCACAAACTTGGTCACTCGGCGATCCACAATTCCTCTTGGATGCTCTAGACCATGACGCCTAACCATCTGGAAGAAGCACAGTCTTCAAAGGTAACAAGCGTCGGATCCACACAGGATCAATCTCTTCAGTGATGCTCAATCACTTGGGGTTTGTAGGTGTTTGGGTTTTTAGTTTTTCCTCACTTGATGATTTTCGCTCAAAGTCCTCGGAGGATGTGTTGCTCTCAAATGATAAGTGTCAGTTTCTCTCGGAGCAGCCAACCAGCTAGTGGTTGTAGGGGGCGGCTATTTATAGCCTAGGGAGCAGCCCGACATGATAAGACATAAATGCCCTTCAATGATATGACCGTTAGGTGGATAGATATTTTGGGACAGCTAGCGCATAGTACAGCAACGGTCAGAATTTTGAGTAGCAAACTCCTCAGGGCTATCATGTTCCTCACTGTATAGGCAATCCGCACTGGCGAATTCCTAACTCCTCAGTCAGAACAAATTCCTCAGAGACCAGAAGTACTTCGTCTCTGTCACTGAAGAATATGAGTGGACTCTATGAGATTTCCAATGGCTTCACTCGAAGGGATTGATAGGTGTAGGATTTTGAGTTGAGCATCACATGGAAATTTTTCCTTAGTATTTCCTCGACCCCCTTTAACAGTACGGTGTTTCCTATGACTTAAGAAAGAGAAAATGAAACTACGAAAACAAAAGTCTTGACGCTTCATGTTCCACGAATGAATACCAAGTCTTCAAGGTCACACCAATTTCTTCACTTTCAAAGTCTTCAGAAAGTCTTCAGAGATTCAAAGTCTTCAGTCGAAGAACTTCATTTTTAGGGGTCGACTTTCTCTGTAAATATCGAACTCCTCATAGACTTATAGACCTGTGTACACTCACAAATGCATTAGTCCCTTAACCTATAAGTCTTCAATACACCAAAATCACTAAGGGGCACTAGATGCACTTACAATCTCCCCTTTTTTGGTGATTGATGACAATATAGGTTAAGTTTTCAACGGGGATAAACATATGAAGTGTAAATACTGATATTGAGGAATTTGATTGCAAGATATAGAAGAACTCCCCCTGAAGATGTGCATAGTGAGGAATTTGCTTTTGAAGCAATGCACACTTGAAGAGTTGAATCATGGAGATCTCCCCCTATATCTTGTAATTCATACACGCATTTGACATATAACAGTGAAGAATTTGAAATGCATGATGAAATATGGTGACTGATGTAATTCAGCATGCGTGCAATAATATTAACGAGGGATAAGCATGCAGAAAAATGTATCAAAAGTATCAGAGAATCATCGGGTTTAAGTTTACAACTCGATCCAATAAATTCTCAGAAGAACGAGAGTTGTAACTTGAGAAAAACGCCCATATAGAAAGACCCGCTTGAAGACTAAATCAAAATTCTCCCCCTTTGTCATCAAATGACCAAAAGGATCGAATATGAGGACTAACGCCCCTGAAGAATATCAAGTTGATGAAGGAGCGCCGGCGTTGTTGGGGTCGTTTGTTGTAGTAGGGCCTGCCGCAGTGTCGTCCAAGTCATCATTTTCATCAGTGTCGCGCGATGAAGAAAATGAGCTGGCCACCAGAGAAGGAACCTTGACCTTCTTGAATTTCTTCGGTGGAGGTGCAGACCAGTCGAAATCTTCATTGAGACCCATTTTCTTCACCATATAGATGTGACAGGATTGCCCAGGTGCGACCGAAGACTTGATGGAGGTAGTAATGGTTTTTCTTCACTGCATTGTGTGTAGCAGTCATGTTGTGAAGAAATGAACCAAACCAACGCTTAACCCATTTATGATTTTGATCCACCTTCTGGTGAAGACTAAGCAGAAGTTCACGGTCAGTCATCACGCACGGAGTAGTGTTTGAGGAGTGGACTTGGGTGCATTGGAAGAGTCATGTGTGGTGGAATAAGAAGCAGCTTTGCGAAATTGACCATCCAATGGACGAATGCCTTCATCTATTACAGCTGGTGCCTTGCCCTTTTCCATCAACTGAGGAATAGGTCTGCTTGAGGACTTCAATTGGGGGCAAGTAGCTGAGGTGATTCTGGAAATCAGCTTTGTAGTTGGTGAAGACCTTGTCCTGAGGAATCTCATAATCCATGGAGCATAAGGCTTCAGCTCAAACGGAGACAGTGCAACATTTGCCAGAGTCCTCATGAAGAAATCGTGATAATTGACAGGAATGCCATGAACGATGTTAAATACCAGATTCTTCATGATGCCAACAATTTCCACATCAGATGAGTCGTGGCCTTTGATAGGACTGATTGTCCTCATAAGAATACGATAGAAAGTTCTAGGCACGTAAAGCAGTTCCTTCACGAGGAATTCGGTTCTTGGTGCTTGACCTGGCTTCAAAGGTTTCATCAGCACCTGCATGTAATGATTTGTAAGCTCAGGTTCATTGTAGATGCAACGAGCTTCTTCAAGGGGAGGACTGAGTGGTAAGGCACGAAACAATTCAGAGGCTGGTGTAGTGTAGTGAGTGTTTTCAGACATCCAGTCCAACACCCATGAATTCACATCTTCAGAATCTCCTGTGATGTGCAGCGTTGCATAGAATTGAAGAATCAGTTCTTCATTCCAATCGCAGATGTAAGAGCAAAAGTTTAGCAGTCCAGCGTCGTGAAGAACACTGAGGACTGGTGCGAAGCACGTCAGAGATTCCATATCTACGTGAGGAATATGCTCATGGTAGAAGATTTTCTCTTTGTTGAACAACACCGAGGAATAGAAATTGGCTTGAATAGCAGTCCAGAAATGTCAGGACCCCGATTCCAAGTCACACCGATCTAACTGGTAACACCTCATATCACTTTGCGGCCTCACGCACGGTATCCCCATGGGTGTCGCCTTACCAAGGCCCGGGACCGTTTGCGCCTTTTGGCTCACGTATATGATAGTGTCGCTAGCATCCATATGACAGAGAACCCGGGCCGACATGGCTAGTCGTGAACCCGAAGCGGTACTAACCTATGGGGACAGGCATACATGAATCACATCGAGCATGTCGGTCATCAGCGAGTGAATCCGGGCTGTAGCACTGGGCTAACAGGACTCCGGGGAACCCGGGCTGTAGGAGGCTAGGCAGGACTCCGGATGTCACCGCATGACATTTCCCCGAAGGGACAGACATAGGAACGAAGTGAAACACATGCCGGCTAGTCAAGTGTCCTGAGGAGTAGTGCTGGGCTAGCAGGACTCCGGTGAACCGGGCTGTAGCGGACTACTATGGCTCAAGGAGCACTAGACTACATTTGCCCAGAAGAGAGGCTGCCAAGGATAAACAACTAGATTGTCGGATCCCACACATACCAAGCATTTCAATCATACACACAATATGCTCGATATGTGTAAATACAACATGGCATCACAACAAAACTCTACAACTCAAGTACTTTATTTAAAGGCTCCGGAGAGCCATACATAACATGTTCATATAGGTAGGGGTCACATGACCCGACACTCAAGTCATACAAGCATACAAGCATACAAGCACATGCGGAAGCAAATAGTCTAAGTACAGACACTAGAAAGAAAGAAGGCTTGTCGAAGCCTGTCTATCTAAAAAGGGACCTCCATGGCCAGAATCACCACATGGGTGGCAAGTTACTCATCGACGTCGATGTCTACATAAAACCCATCGGAGGGGGTGGTGTTGTCGTCTGAAAACAGTAATTAAGCAACATGAGTACAAAGGTACTCAGCAAGTCTTACAACAGATCCTACTATACATGCTCATTCTCAAGAAGGTGGTGGACTTAATGCAGCAAGCCAACTTTGACTCTTGGCTAAGCTATCCTATGAGACACCACTAGTAAAATAGTTTTCGCACATGAGTCCACTAATCACCAACACAATACTCTACCGGGGATCCTCCCTCGTCATCCTACGAGGGGTCCATCCTCGGTACTCACACTTATCTTGAGTCTTTTAGTAGTAAGCATTAACTTGTCTATGAACTGTATAGGCAACCAAGTAGTCCTTTACCACAGACGCGGCTATTCGAATAGTTTTATACCTTGCAGGGGTGTACTTCGTCACGCATGTTTCCACCACTTAGTGTCTGCACATGACACGTGCTCGGCAGACTTCAAGAGAAAACCGACGTGGGTGTAGACCATGACCTGACTAACCACACAAGTCTCTAGTCCAGGTTTATCGCCTATTCGGGTTCCATCCGCGAGGAAATCCGGCCGAGATGTCCTCAACGGCCCCAAACGATGTGTACAGGGTCCCGAGACGCCAAACGGGCGCCCGACATAGCCGACCATGGTATATCTACCGCATCATAGCCCACCCCCTAGGGTCAGCGCTACGCACGACCGCCAACACATAACCTATAAACACCAGAAACTAGTTGCAACTCCTGGACAAAGGACAAGAGGGGTCAGTAAGTCGAGTGGGGTCATATTTCAGGGCCCAATGTGTGGTAGTAACTGAATCTTAAATCACACATACAGATCTTAGTTCTTAGGGACGGCCTCAATGAAACAACCCACCATGTACTCCTACATGGCCTCTCATCGATACCTTTATCAAATCATGTTCAACACATCCCTCACATTACCGACATAAACATTTCACCCTAGCCCATCATCCAGATGGATCAGACCTGACACAACTCTAAGCATAGCAGGCATAGCAAGGTAGGAAACACATACATGGCTCAATCAACTCCTACACATGCTAGTGGGTTTCATCTAGTTACTGTGGCAATGACAGGTCATGCAGAGGATAAGGGTTCAGCTACCGCAGCATACAACAGTTTGAAATGTTGTTGTCTTAATGCAGTAAATGAGAGCAGAAGCGAGAACATAGGATTGTATCGATATGATCAATGGGGCTGCTTGCCTGATGAAGTAGTAGTAGGGTACTGCCCTTCAGTTGGATACTCGGAGATATCCTCGGAGGCAGAACCTACCACGAAAGGCACCACAGAACACAATCATCACATGGCAATATGCAACAACATGATGCATGCTATGACATGGCAATATGAGGTGTCCTGCCTAATGCAATGTGAAACAAGTTGGTTTGGGTCCATTTGAATCAAAGATTCAAATGGAAGCTTATGTTCTTAAGCATTATAAGTGTATTAGCTTGTTTCACCTAAACATAAAGGTTAAAGTGTTTTGTCATGCATGAAACCATTACAGATGGAAAGATTGATTTTTTCTGATCAAATTTCATATATAAATCTTTTCAATCTGAGTTATAGATTAATTTCTATGATTTTTTGAAGTTTTGGTTATTTTCTGGAATTTCCTATATAAGAATACATCCAGAAAAGGATTTACTGCGTCAGCCTGGCGTCAGTGTGACGCCAACGGTCAACTGAGACGGTCCAGGTCAACCCTGACCTGTGGGTCCCGTCTGTCAGTGTCAACTAACTAACTAAGTTTAGTTAGCGGTAAACTAATACTAACCTAGTTTAGTTAGTGGCCTGGGGCCCACACGTCAGTGAGTCAGGGGGGAAGTCAAACCCCAATCAAGCGGGGTCAAACCCGCCGGCCCAGGTCAATGGCTCGTCGCCGGCAAGACCAGGGACGGCGGAGGGGTGCGGGTTTCCTCCTCCGGTGACCAAATGGCCGGCGGAGGGCATCTACGTGACGCGGGCACTCGTCCGCGTCGAGTGGTGTAGGTGGTTGGACCTGGGGTGGCCGGAGTCATCGCCGGCATCGACCTTGGCGGTCGCCGGAGCTCGGGTGAGGTCGGGATCGTCGTTGTGACGGTCATGGTGGCTCATGCGGGGCAAGTACGTGCTCTACGCGGCGCGGGGAGGAAGCTGGGCACGACGGCCGGACCATTAGATGGCCGGAGACTCGTCAGCGGCGAGCACAGGCGGCAGTGCGTGCGGGCGAACTCGAGGCGGAGCGTACGATGCACGAGAGCTAGAACGGAGAGGGGGAGAAGGGTCAGTGGCTCACTGCGAGTGCAGGGGAGCGAACGGCGAGCTTGGGGAGGGGCTGGAACGGTCGAGGTAGCGAGGGGGATCTCCGGCGATGGCGGATCGGGACGAGCTCAGTGCAGTGTCTCCGGGGCGTGCGAGCGCTCGGGGATCGGTCGAGGCGAAGCAGTGGACGACGGCGAAGCTTGTTGGCACGGCGAGGCAACGAGTGGACGGCGGTGGCTACGGGCTTCACGATGGCGCGGGCGCGGCTGCATCGGCCATGGCGTCAAGGGAGCGAGGGAGAGAGCAGGGGGAGTGTGAGGTGTTGGGTAGACCGGGGTGACACCGAGGAGGTGTTAGCGGCGTCGAGGCGGTGACCAGGCGAAGTAGACGAGTAGGGTGGTGGCGTGGCGAGCTCGGGCGCGTGCGCCGTGTCCCTCCTCTGCCTACTGGCAGAGGTAGGCGATGACTGGCGCGGGCCAGCATAGTGCTGGGCCGGCCAGTGGCTGCTAGGTGGGCTGTGCCAGGTAAGTGGCTGGATCCTTTCTCTCTCCTTTTTTCTGTTTTCTATTATTTCTGTAACTTCAGGGCTTTATTAAAAATGCCAGGGAATTTCCAAAAATCATGAAACTAATCATGGCTACTTCTTAGAATATATCCAACCGTAAATATTTTAGTTTATGATTACTTGAGCATTTAAAATATTTTATAGCATTTAAATGCCCAAATGCAAATACTATATGAATTAATCCAATGACCTTAAGATGTCCTAGAAAAGTGTGCACCATTTTTGTCAAAGGTTTTAACCCAAAACAAAAAGGATGGACTTTTTAGAAGGGCATTTCAGGTTCATTGAAAAAGTTTTTAGTAAACCCTAGTTGTTCCAGGGGGGTGCTGGGGCTTCTGTCATCCCCATTTCAGTTTTCTAGGAAATTAAACATGATGCAACGCTCTAATGCATGAACTAGCTAGGGTGTGACAACTCACCCCCACTCAAAAGAATCTCATCCCGAGATTTAGGATCCGTTGGGAAGAAGGTGGGGTACTCGAGTCGAAGACGATCCTCCCTTTCCCAAGTGGCTTCTTTTTCAGAGTGGTGTGACTATTAAACCTTGAGAAACTTGATGTTATGGAGTCGAGTGGTACACTCGGCTTGATCAAGGATACGAATGGGATATTCCCGATCAGTGAGATTATCTTGGAGATCAAGCATTTCGTGGTCCACTCCACGGATAGGATCCACGCAGCAACACCTGAGTTGAGAAATGTGGAAGACATCGTGAACTCTGGAAAGATGCGGAGGTAGTTCCAATTGGTAGGCAACTTCTCCTTGTTTGGCAAGAATGCGAAAGGGTCCAATGTAACGAGGAGCCAATTGGCATTTGATACCGAAACGATGGGTTCCCTTTAACGGAGTAACCCGAAGGTAAGCCTTTTCGCCGACATCATAAGTCATGAGCTTATGTTTTCGGTCATATTGGCTCTTTTGACGAGATTGGGCTGTTTTCAATTTCTCACGAATAATGCAAACCTGCTCTTCTACTTCCTGAATCATATCCGGGCCAAAGAGTTGTCTTTCCCCGGTTTCTGACCAGTTAAGAGGTGTTCGACATTTTCGTCCATAGAGAACTTTGAAAGGAGCTTTGCCCAAGCTAGCTTGATAACTATTGTTATAAGCAAACTCCACGAATGGAAGGCATTTCTCCCAATCCATTCCGAATGAGATGACAGAAGCTCAAAGCATATCTTCTAGAATTTGATTTACTCGCTCTACCAAACCACTTGATTGGGGGTGGAAGGCGGTGCTAAAAGAGAGACGAGTTCCCATAGCATTTTGGAAACTTTCCCAAAATCGAGAGGTGAAGAGACTCCCACGGTCTGAGTTAATTTCCAATGGGACACCATGAAGAGACACTATTCGGGAGATGTATAAGTCAGCTAGCTGGCTAGCGGTGATACTCTCACGAACAGGTAGGAAATGGGCTACTTCGGAAAGACAATCGATCACGACGAAGATAGCATTATTCCCTCTCTTGGTCCTGGGAAACCCAGTAATGAAATCCATACTGATTTTATCCCATTTCCACTCAGGAATAGCCAAAGGTTGAAGGGTACCAGCAGGCCGTTGATGCTCTGCTTTAACACGACGACGGACGTCGCAACTAGCAATGTATTGAGCAATTTCTCTCTTCATCCTAGTCCACCAAAACCTCTGGTGTATGTCTTGATACATTTTAGTACTACTGGGATGAATGGTGAGAGGGGATTCATGAGCTTCCTTAAGAATCAACTGACGTAGATGTTGTTTCATGGGAACTACCAAGCGGTTCTCGAAGAAGACACCACCTCGCTCATCCATGGAAAAACATTTAGCAACTCCGCTAGCGATGTTTTCCTTGATCCGAGATATGCCCTTATCACGCTTATGGGCAGCTATGATTTGATCCGTAAGGTTAGGCTTCGCCACCAGGGTGGATAGGAATCCTCGAGGAACAATGTGAAGGTTAAGCTTGCGAAATTCCTCATGGAGAAGTGGTTGACTTTGATGTAACATCAGGTTGTTACAATAAGATTTACGACCTAGCGCATCAGCCATGACATTGGCTTTGCCCGGGGTGTAAGTTATTCCTAAGTCATAATCCGAGATCAACTCGACCCAACTTCTTTGCCTGAGATTTAAATCCGGTTGGGTGAAGATATATTTCAAACTTTGGTGATCGGTAAAGATCTCGCAACGATTACCAGAAGGTAACGTCGCCATGTTTTAAGTGCATGGACTACAGCTGCAAGCTCTAGATCATGTGTGGGATAGTTTTCCTCATGGGTGTGTAATTGCCATGAAGCATAGGCAATTACCTGATGATCTTGCATGAGTATGCAACCTAGTCCTTGTCGCGAGGAGTCGCAATACATAATAAAGTCCTTGGAGAAATCTGGTGGTACTAGTACGGGAGCAGTTGTCAGGCGTCTTTTCAGTTCCTGAAAGCTGAACTCGCTCTGTGGGGTCCACTCGAACTTTTTATCTTTCTTGAGGAGTTCAGTTAGAGGTTTGCAACCTTGGAGAAATTCTCGACGAAGCGGCGAGAATAACTCGCTAAGCCAAGGAAGCTCCGAACTTGCTTGACCGTTTCAGGTGGAGTCCAATTAAGGATGGCTTGAACTCGCTCGGGATTGATAGCAATACCCTTACCAGAGATTACATGGCCTAGATAGGTCACTTCTGGCAACCAAAATTCTCACTTGGAGCATTTGGCATAAAGGCGATGCTCTCGAAGTTTCGTCAATACCAGCCTTAGATGTTCGGCATGTTCCGCCCCATTCTTGGAGTATATGAGTATATCATCGAGGTATACCACGACGAATTTATCTAAATACTCCATGAAGACCGAGTTCATTAACCGAGAGAAAGTGGCTGGGGCATTGGTTAAACCAAAGGACATGACAGTGTACTCGTATTGGCCATAGCGAGTAACAAAGGCCGTTTTGGGAATGTCCCCGTTTTTGATTTTGATTTGATGGTAGCCCAACCTCAAATCCATCTTGGAAAAGGCTGAGGATCCAGCGAGCTGATCATACAGATCATTGATCCTGGGAAGCGGATACTTGTTCTTGATAGTGACCAAGTTGACAGGTCGGTAATCTACAACCATCCGATCCGTTCCATCCTTCTTCTTGACGAAGAGGACGGGGCAAGCCCAAGGAGAGGAACTAGGATGGATGAAACCCTTTTTCAAGGACTCATCGAGTTGGTTCTTAAGCTCGGCTAGTTCTAAGGGTGCCATCTTATAGGGTCTTCTAGAAATTGGGACGGTTCCTGGAACAAGGTCTATCACAAACTCGACATCCCTGTCAGGTGGAACACCTGGCAGTTCTTCTGGAAAGACATCCGGGAAGTGTCGGACTACCGAAATATCTTCAAGGTCTGGAAAGGGGTTGGCATTTAGGGAGTAAAGCTGGCGCTTGGCCACTCGAGTTAAGACATTGATTGTCTTGCCCGATGGGTGAGTAAGTTGAACAGTTCTAGTAGAGCAATCAATCCTAGCATAGTGGGCTGACATCCAGTCCATACCCAAGATGATGTTTATGTCCGAGGACTTGAGAGCTATTAAGGATGCAAGGAAGACAAGTCTATCGACAAGAATTTCATTCCCATGGCTTACTCTGGAGGTTTGCCATCTAGAGCCAGGGGTTTGAATTCCATGGTAGTGGGCATGTCACAGAATGTCGTGTTATGCAATCGAGCATAGCTCTCAGATATGAATGAATGAGATGCTCCAGTATCAAAAAGAACAGATGCCGGATGGCAATTAACAAGGAGTGTACCAAGGACGACGTTAGGATCATCATGAGCCTCCTCAGCTGAGACATAGTTGACATGGCCACGTGCAGTGGTGGCTGGCTTGGCATAGAAGGTCTTTCCCGCTGGCTTACCACGGCCAACGGACTTTCCAAACTGGTTGGGGTTGTTGTTCTGGGGACACTCTTGACTGTAGTGACCCGACTCTCCACACTTGAAACATGTCACAACATTGGGGCGTGGAGCAGCATTAGCAGCGGGGCCACCATAGGTCTTGGGCAGTGTAAACTACTGATTGGGGCGAGGCGCCTCAAAGGATGGCCTCGGAATGAACCTGGGTGGCAGCGCTGTGCTTGGAATCCACACCCAGCGCTTCTGAGATCCAGAGCCAGATGAATAACCAAAATCACGAGAGTGCTTGCATGAAGCGTCATAGTCAGTCGGGCCTGTCTCAGCACTGATGGCTTTATTGACCAACTTCTGGAAGGATGTGCACTCATGCAGACAAAGATCGCGACGAAGATCGGGGCTAAGTCCCTTGCGGAACCTTGCCTGCTTCTTAGCGTCGGTGGATACCTCTTCAGGAGCATAATGTGCCAGATTTCCAAACTCATGACTATAAGCATCCACAGTCCGTCTGCCTTGGGTGAAATTGCAAAACTCTTCCCTCTTACGATCTTTGAGACCTTCCGAGATGTGATGCTCACGGAAAGCCTCACTGAATTCATCCCAAGTAGTGATTTGGCCGACCGGGCGCATAGCCTCAAAGTTTTCCCACCAAAGGCTAGCAGGGCCTTCGAGGTGATAGGCAGCATAAGTAACCTTATCAGCTTCGGCTATGTTGGCAGAACGTAGCTTGTGGGTGATGCCGCGAAGCCAGTCATCTGCGTCGAGGGGCTCGACAGAATGATTAAACTTTGGTGGGTACAACTTGATAAAGTCATTGATTGACACCAAGTCGTTTCGCTGTTGACGTGCAGTGTTCTTCTCAATCCGCTCCAGCAAGCGATTAGTCTCACGCTTGTTTCTTTCTGCCTCCAGCATAACTTCGGCCAGAGAAGGCGGGTGGGGAAGGTTTTCACCCCTAGCTGCACTGGCTTCCCCCTGCTCTGGGGCAGCAGGGTTGCTGCGGGTGTTGACCATCCTAGGAAAAATCAAGACAACGGTTTAGACAAGGATGGCTCAAACTTGGCAAGGAAGTGCAGAATGTAATGGATAACATGGAATGCAGAGATGTTCATTGCACGACATGGTAATATAGAAACTGCCATATATATACCATTGGTCATACATACCGTACATAGTTTAGTACAAGCCCAGACTAGAGTACAACTACGGTGAAAGACATTACATCTCATCGGAGACATTCCAAGCTCCTATACATTATTTTTCTACACCTCCAGAGCATGGTACACACCAAGTCGTATCCCACGGGTCACGCAGGACTGTGGAGAATACAACTATTACAGTACTGGTGAAACTACTACTAGCTCAGACGGCTCCGTAGTAATCCTCATAAAAGTCACCACCAAAGCCTGGAAGTGGAACATGATCATCTGGGAACAGACGGTCCTGCAGAGCCTGCGGACCATAGGGACTTGGATGTGGCCTTGGTCCCACAGACGGTGGAAGACGGGGACCACGAGGAGGGGTGATGCCTCCTACATCACGCCACTCCATACAATCTGGCAACCCAGACCGCACAGGGTACAGGTCCCTCAGGTCCATGTATCCTGCCTGTACAGCAGGTGCAAACCGAGTCAAAGTGGCCTAGTGATCAGCACGAGAGTTGAAAAGCTCCATATGCAAGGCCCGATTTTCGTGGTCCTTATCCTCAAGCATCTCGGCAGTGGTGCGGAGTAGTGACTCCCCATGTGTAGAGTCATAGTACAAAGCCTAATAGTACCTGTCGGTGTCAAAACCGGCGGATCTCGGGTAGGGGGTCCCGAACTGTGCGTCTAGGCCGGATGGTAACAGGAGGCAAGGGACACGAAGTTTTACCCAGGTTCGGGCCCTCTTGATGGAGGTAAAACCCAACGTCCTGCTTGATTAATATTGATGATATGGGTAGTACAAGAGTAGATCTACCATGAGATCGGAGAGGCTAAACCCTAGAAGCTAGCCTATGGTATGATTATTGTCTCCTACGGACTAAAACCCTCCGGTTTATATAGACACCGGAGAGGGTTAGGGTTACATAGAGTCGGTTACAATTGTAGGAGATCTACATATCCGTATCGCCAAGCTTGCCTTCCACGCCAAGGAAAGTCCCTTCCGGACACGGGACGAAGTCTTCAATCTTGTATCTTCATAGTCCAGGAGTCCGGCTGAAGGTATAGTCCGGCTATTCGAACACCCCCTAATCCAGGACTCCCTCAGTAGCCCCCGAACCAGGCTTCAATGACGATGAGTCCGGCGCGCAGATTGTCTTCGACATTGCAAGGCGGGTTCTCCTCCAAATTCCGTGTACCTGTGGAATAAAGTCCGGTTTCTTGTAAATGTTGCGCTCCTTGGCTTCTACGCCCAATAATGGCCATCTCCCACGTGTCAAACGAATATGAAAAGTCTGAGTGTTTTTACATCCACACCCCTAGCCACGTAAATGAGCCGCCCATTTAAGGGGACGAGGATTTAGATTCAAACCACATCTTCTCCCCTTCGCGAGTGTTCATCAGAGCGCATCCGACCAAGGTCCATTCCACCATGGCCAGCCGTCGCAACTCCTCCTTTCGCCCTTCCAGCCCTCAGCCTGGATATTGGGAGAGATGCTCCAGACCGCATAGCGAGCTAGTGATGCTCCAGACCAAGGGATTTCTCCCGCCAGCCTATATGGTCCTGGTTCGAGCCGGTCTTGCCATCTATAATGGCGGAGAGCAAGCGGAGAGTGCCTCTAATCCCTCCAAAGGAGAGAGGGTATGCCTTGTCCCTTATTTAATAAGAGGGCTCAGATTTCCAATCCATCCGTTTCTCCGGGGGCTCCTGGAGTTCTATGGCCTCCAGCTACACAATCTTACGCCTGCCTCCGTATTGCATATCGCGGGCTTCGTAGCCCTCTACGAGCTGTTTTTGGGTGTTGAGGCTCATTTCGGGCTATGGAAAGATCTATTCTGCCTTGTGCCCCGTTCTCAGAAGGGGTCAATATATCAAGTGGGCGGAGCCGAAGTGTGGCGCATCGCCGGGACCGGATATCTATCTGGAACCCCAAAGAAGGCGTCCGAGGATTGGCCTTCGAAATGGTTTTACATAGAGGACGTCCCGCTGCCGGATCCTGTCCGGATCGGCCTCCCTGAGTTCGACAGTGCTCCACTAAAGAAGCGCCTAAGTTGGCGTCCACGGAGCCCTCAGAGGGAAAGTGACAATGACGTTCTTTACCTGATGGGCCAGATAAGATTGTTAGCTCATTCCGGACTGACCATGATCGGGGTCATGGCCGCATGCATCATGCGAGGGGTGCAGCCGCTACAGTATAGAGGTCACCCCATGTGGGACTTCAACGGGGAGGACGACGCCACCCGCTACGGCCGTAAGGGGCCGGATTCGGCTGCGGCTCTAACAAAGACATTGTCCGCTTCGTACAAGGGAGAAGAGGAGGAATTTCTCTGCGTCGACCCACAGGGTGGATTTTCTATGTACAATCCCCCAAGCTGGGTAAGCGGTCACATTTACTTGCCCATCCATTTTATATTCCCATTGTTAAATATTCAGTCTAACGACTTCAACGCAGGAACTGCGCCAGTCTGTTCAAGAAATAAACACCCCTCCTCCACAACCCGAGGACCCAGGACGGTCCCTCGACCCGGCCTCTCAAGAGGATCCGGACTTATCTGTGGAGCTGATTGATGGAGTGTTCCATGAATTGAGCAAGGACAACGCCTTGGTGGCCATTACGACCGATTACCCAGGGCTAATCCCGGCCTCCCATGTAATTGAGATCGAAGTCCCAGTACCCCGAATAGGGGTCCGCCCTCTCGTGTTTTCAGTTTCCTGATTACAACCGAGCTTTGCAGGGGAGGTTTTTGAGACGGGAGGCCGAACCTGCGGCGACAAGCCAACGGGGGGCCGCAGGGCCCCGTGGGCAGAAAAGAGGTGCAGTCTGGACCGAGACGTCAGCGCAAAGGTATGGCGCGCCCCCTTATCCCAGGTGTTATACCTTCAAGGCATATTAACACTCGTGCTATCTTCAGGACAAAGAGACCTCGCCGGACTATATCCGGAGAGGCTGCCAATCGCGCCTCCACCAGCCAGGCTCCAAAGCCTGGTCCGGAGGCGGAGGCGAACACAAGGCGCGCACCGGACGCTCCTCCGACGGAGGATGTGGACAGTTGTCTGCCACCGACTCTGAGGTGGAGAGTGCCATGAACCACAGGCGTCGCCGGACAATTCTTCGCGACGCTTGTTTCTCCCAAGAGGCAGATGCGTACCTCCGTGCCGCTCAAAATGGTCTAGCCAGAGCCACAGAGCAATATGTAAAAGACATACGGGTAAGAAAATTTTGGTAATTATATATATATATATCTATATATATACCAGTAGCCCCCGAGACTTGAAACAGTTAGAATAACTGATTTAAGGATCATTTGTTATGCAGGTTCTTACAGAAAAGAATTCCCTGTTGTCCCAGGAGCTGGACGAGTGCAAAGCCCAACTTGAGGTCGCACTAGCCGCGGCAGGGGAGCCCAAGGAGACCCCCTCTGGTAATATACGCTTCGAAAGATAAGTATTTTGCGAAGCACGGCATGGGTGTGAATCTGACAAATGAAATTGCAGATGGCGCCGGATTGAATCCGGAAAGGCAACAACTCCTACGCCAGCTGAAGGCTGGTGAGAAGGTGCTGACAAAGGTGAGGCGGGAGAAGAACGATCTCCAAGATGCCAACACCAAGCTGGGCGTCGACCTGAAAGATGTTCGTGCCCAGCTGTCAGACTCCGTTAAGGAGAATCAGCGGCTTCGGCGCGGCATATTTAGTAAGTGCTTGAACGAACCTTTGAAAAAAAGTTTGGCGGGGAAGTCGACTAACAGAGTAATGTCTGTAGGTGTGCTAACAGGTCGTCCTGCAGAGGAGATGCCTGGTTCTATGGGTGACCTTCTTCCCGAGCTCTCGCAACTGCTCGAGCGAGTTCGGCAGGCGATGCAAGGCGTCGTCCAGGCCTTGTGGCCATCCATCTCCATGCCCGAAGATCTTGGAGAGCTTGCGGAGAAGCTAAAGGGAGCACGGCGGCGCTTCCGACTGTGGAAGATATCGGCCTGCCGTCAAGGCGCTAGGGAGGCCTGGGCCATGGTAAATACGCGGTACACAAAGGCTGACCCCAACAACATGGCCGAGGTCGGTCCTATGGGGCCCGATGGGAAGGAGATCCCTGTAAGCTTAGAGCATCTCCAGCCGTTGGCCCCCCAGGGGGCATCTAAAAGCGCCGCCTGGGGGTGAGCCGGCGCAAAAAATGGCCCTGGGGGCGAGTCAGTCCCCAGCCACCGGCCCCCAGGGCCGCCCCCAGGCGCGTATTAAAATAAAAAAAGAAGGACCGTTCGGCGAAGTTATGATAAAAACTAGTTAAATTTCGGCCAAACATGGCAAATTTCGGTGAAATTCGCACATTTTCATTACATTAACCTATTCTAAAAAAGAAAGGGGCTGAAGTCGTCGCCGCCATCGCCGCCATCGTCGTCATCGGCCTTCTCCTCCTTGACGCGGGAGCCCCTGCTGGACCCCTACCCGGCGTCGCCATGGCGGACTGGTAGCAGCGCGTCGTCGTCGTCGTCGCTGTCGCATAAGACGTCGACCCCGTAGTTATCGTGGCCGCGTCGGCGCTCCTCGAAGTGGCGCAGGGCGGCGCGCTGGCGCCCCTTCTCCTTCTCCCGGCGTGCCTTCTCCATTGCAATGGAGTCCTGGCGCGCCCATTCTAGGGCCGCGTCCTCGTCGTCGAACTCCGCCTTCACCGGCACCAGCCTCGGCTCCGTCTTCACCGGCGCCAGCCCCGGCTCCATCTTTGGCTTGACGAAGCGTGGAGGAGCCGACGAGGAGGAGGCACGCCGGCCGCCCTCGTTGATGACGATGCCGACGCTGCGAGTGCGCCGACCGATTGGCGTCTCCGCCGCGGGCTCGGCCTTGACGCCGAGAAGCGCCGGAGAACCGGAGTAGTGGGAAGATGAGCGAGAGGAGGAAGACGAGGAGGAGGTGAACCTCCTTGGCGCCCATGCGCGTCGGTGTTGCGACGGGGCGGCCCCCGTCGCAGGATAGGTCAACGGCGGGTTGTTGCCGCCGTCGAGGTACGCGAGCACGCCATCTAGCATGCGGCCGGGGACGCCCCACCACAGGTGGCGCCCCTTGCTGTTCTTCACGCCGCCGACCACCGGCGCGCCGTTGGTGGAGGCCAGGAACTGCTGCTGGCGGCGCTAGAAGTACGCCGCCCAAGTCGCGTGATTGCCGGCGGCGTACTGGGGGAGGGAGCGCTCGGTGTCGGTCAGGTAGGCGCGCGCGACCTCGACCCCCTCGGCGAAGTACCTGGGCTTCGCCACGGCGTCGAGTAACAGGGGAACGGGCACTCCCCCATCGCTGAGCTGCCACCCTATCGGCCCGGCGCGCATGTCCGGTGGCGCCGGGATGTTCGCCTGGAACAGGAGCCAGGATTGCTGTTCGCGGAGCGAACGGCGGACGAAGCCGTTTGCCGCCGCCTCGTCTCTGGGAAGCGCTCTGCCATGGCGACGGGCTCGGCGGTGGTAGAGAGGGTGAGAGAGGGGCTGCCGGTGGCGCTCGGGAGAGGAAGACGGAGATGGAGAGAGAGGGGCTGGGCGGCGGTGAGGGGCGAGTCTGGTGTGGGCACAGGCGACTGAGAGACCGCCGGCTTTTATAGCCGCTCCGCGCCCGTGTGTACGCATGCGAGGGAGGGGAGGCATCGGCTCGCCGTCCCGTGATGCGCCGCCCGTGAGGAATCAATGGCAAGGCTGACCGGCGTCAGCCTTGCCATTGATTCCCCGCGGGAACCGAGGCAGTTGGGGGAAGACGAGCCGCCGTGTCCCTCACGTGGCTGGCCCGCGACTTTTTCCTGCCAAAACAGTTCGCCCCGGCGCCCCCCAGCGCGCCGGGTTCGGCCTGGGTCGCCGGCACTGTTTTCGGCCCAGGCCGGCGAAAATCGGGCTCCTGGGGGCGCGACTGGGCCGTTTTTTTGGCGCCGGCGCAAAAAAACGCCTGGGGAGGCCTTCCTGGGGATTCCCTTAGTATACGGCCAAGTAGAATTGGCCGCAAAGTATTCCTAGCAGGATTGTAAATTAGACAGCCTGTTAGATGGTATTGAAGAGGAATACAATCAGTCAGAATGAGTATGTAATTTAATTGACATTTATAATCCTTCTAGCCGGATTGTAGATCGTTTGTCATGGCCGACCTTTTCACTTCAGCCTCGGGACCTGACGGTCCGGAGTTTGTCCAAATTCCCATGCGGTTATATAAGAACCGGGGAATGCATGGAGACCAGACGTAGGGGTCATTAGTGCGTGAACATACAAGTGCCTGACTAGTTATGTTATATTACATGGTTAGTAAGAAACATCTTCCAGGGAGAATAGTTCCTTTAGGGGTTCCTTTCCCTGGGAGGCATGCCCTAAAGTGCATGCCCATTCTGCGAAAAAGACGCGGGAAAAAGCATCTGGGGGCGCATAAATAAATAAGTGAAAGGATCATCTTTTAGGTCACCGACCGAATATTCCCTTAAGAACGCTAGCTTTCGGCTTCACCCAGTCTGAGGTACACATCCGGCTGATCCGGTAGTAACAATCATAGAGGTGCTCCCTTTACCGCCTAACCGAATATTCGGGAACGTAGGGGTAAGCACAGGAGCCAGGCAACCCAGCTTGGCCAAAAATTAAGTCATATCGATGCATATAATGGTGAAATAAAAGGTACATGCGGAATTGTAACACATGTGTTGGGCATGAAGCCTGTATAAATAAGCTTCTGTTAAAAAGAAGCCCCCAGGTTTAATGAGTGCAAATAGCACGTCATTTGATGAGCCTTTAAAGGCTATAAGAGAAAGGAAGGGGAGAAGGAGAGAAATGTAAGACAGACAGTATATAAAAAATGGACAGAGGAAGGAGATGAACACAGAGTCCAGCGCTAGGCATAGAATCTTCGGAGACGGGCTGCATTCCATGGGTTCGGCTCGAGTCGGTTATCCGATGCATCTCGCAGGCGGTACGCTCCACCAGTCAGGACTTGGTCAATTATGAAGGGACCTTCCCACTTGGGCTTGAGTTTGTCCTTTTTCTTGTCCGGCAGGCGTAGAACTAATTTGCCAACATTGTAATTTTTGGCCCATACTTCTTTGCTTTGGTATCTTCGAGCCTGCTGTTGATAGAATGCGGAACGGGCTTTTGCCACGTCACGCTCCTCCTCCAATGCGTCCAAACTGTCCTACCGATCGAGCTCGGCTTCTCTTTTTTCGTACATGCGCACTCGAGGTGAGTCATGAATTATGTCGCAAGGCAAAACTGCCTCTGCGCCGTACACCATAAAGAATGGTGTGTATCCGGTGGTGCGATTCGGCATGGTCCGCAGCCCCCAGAGTACGGAGTCGAGCTCCTCTACCCAGTGCGTGTTAGATTCCTTGAGGGACCGCACTAATCTGGGTTTGATGCCGCGCATGATAAGACCATTTGCACGTTCGACCTGGCCGTTAGTTTGTGGGTGATAGACGGAAGCATAATCGAGCTTGATGCCCATGTTTTTGCACCAGAGTTTTACCTCGTCGGCCGTAAAGTTCGTGTCGTTATCAGTGATACTGCTGTGGGGGACGCCGTAATGGTGTACAACCCCGGATATAAAGTCTATCACCGGTCCGAATTCGGCCATCTTAACAGGCTTGGCTTCTATCCATTTGGTGAACTTATCCACCATGACCAGTAAGTATTTTTGCTTGTGGGTTCCGCCTTTAAGGGGTCAACCATGTCAAGCCCCCAGACCGCGAAGGGTCAAGTGATGGGGATAGTTTGGAGGGTGGTGGGTGGCATATGGCTTTGGTTTGCAAAGAGCTGGCAACCGACGCATCGTTGGACTAAGTCCTGGGCGTCTGCCCGGGCCGTCGGCCAATAAAAGCCTGTACGGAAGGCCTTGCTTACAAGGGACCGAGCTGCAGTGTGATGACCGCCGAGTCCGGCATGAATTTCAGCCAGGAGGTTCCGCCCTTCCTCTTCGGAGATGCACCTTTGAAGGACTCCGGTAGTGCTTTTCTTATAAAGCTCTCCCTCATGGACTTTGTAGGCTTTTGATCGCCGCACTATGCAGCGTGCCTCATTTTGGTCCTCGGGGAGTTCTTGCCTTGTAAAGTAGGCGAGGAATGGTTCTGTCCACGGGGCGATGACGACCATTATTACGTGGGCCGAAGGTGTTATTTCATTGGCAGAGCCTCCGATTGTGTCAGAATGTTCGGTGTCGGGCAGTGAGGTTGTGTCCGGGCTGTTATTGTTCGGCTCCCCTTCCCATACTACGGATGGCTTGAACAGCCTTTCCAAGAAGATGTTGGGGGGGGGGGACTACATCGTGTTTTGCGCCGATGCGTGCCAGGACATCTGCCGCCTGATTATTTTCCCGGGCTATATGGTGAAATTCAAGCCCTTCGAACCGAGCTGACACTTTTAGGACGGCGTTGCGCTAAGCTGCCATTTTTGGATCCTTGGCATCGAAGTCTCCACTTATTTGGGATATTGCGAGGTTCGAGTCCCCGCGCACCTCTAGGCGTTGAATGCCCATGGATACTGCCATCCGGAGACCATGTAAAAGGGCCTCATATTCGGCTGCATTGTTGGAGTCTGTGTACATAATCTGGAGTACGTATTGAACTGTGTCTCCCGTGGGGGACGTCAAAACGATGCCAGCCCCTAGTCCGGCCAACATCTTGGAGCCGTCGAAATGCATGATCCAATTTGAATATGTGCCGTACTCTTTTGGGAGTTCGGCCTCCGTCCATTCTGCGACGAAGTTGGCCAAAACTTGCAACTTGATGGCTCGCCGTGGCTTATAAGTTATGTCGAACGGGAGGAGCTCAATGGCCCATTTTGCAATCCGGCTCGTTGCGTCACGGTTGTTTATAATATCGTTAAGTGGTACTTCCGAGGCTACTGTTATTGAACACTCTTGAAAGTAGTATCGTAGCTTCTGGGATGCCATGAATACCGCGTACGCAATCTTTTGATAATGCGGGTACCATGATTTGCAGGAGTGAGGACAGTGGACACATAATAGACCGGCTTTTGAAGGGGGAATTTGTGTCCGTCCGTTTCTCGTTCGACGACGAGCACTGCGCTTACAACCTGATGTGTTGCTGCAATGTACAATAGCATTGGTTCGCCAATGTTTGGCCCGGCCAAGACTGGGTTTGTTGCCAATATGGCTTTTATTTCATCGAGTCCGGCCGTGGCTGCATCCGTCGATTCGAAGTGTTCGGTGCGCCGAAGGAGGCGGTAAAGGGGTAGGGCCTTTTCTCCCAAGCGGGAGATAAAGCGGCTTAGAGCCGCCACACATCCGGTTAACTTTTGTATTTGTTTGAGGTCCTTTGGGATATCCAGTTGCGGCAGAGCTCGGATCTTGGCTGGATTTGCTTCAATTCCTCTACCGGATACAATGAAGCCCAAGAGCTTTCCGGCTGGAACACCGAAAACGCATTTTTCCGGGTTGAGCTTGATGTCGTATGTTCGGAGGTTATCAAATGTGAGCCTCAAGTCGTCTACTAGAGATTCGACATGTCTTGTTTTGACGACCACATCATCTACATATTCCTCCACTGTTTTGCCGATCTGGTTTGCCAGACATGTCTGAATCAAGCGCTGATATGTTGTGTCGACGTTTTTGAGCCCGAAGGGCATTATGTTGAAGCAGAATGGGTCGTATGGTGTGATAAATGTCGTTGCGGCTTGGTCTAATTCTGCCATCTTGATTTGATGGTAGCCGGAATATGCATCGAGGAAACACAACGAATCGTGTCGTGCGGTAGCGTCGATAATTTGATCGATGCGGGGGTGGGGGAAGGGATCCTTTGGGCAAGCCTTGTTAAGGTCTTTAAAATCAACGCACAGGCGCCAGGATTTGTCCTTCTTTGGTACCATCACCAGGTTTGCTAGCCAGTCCGGATGTTTTATATCTCTGATGAATCCGACCTCCAATAGCTTTGCTAGCTCCTCTCCCATGGCCTGTCTCTTAGGTTCGGAAAAACGCCGAAGAGCTTGTTTGACAGGTTTGAATCCTTTTAGGATATTTAAGCTGTGCTTGGCCAGCCTGCGTGGGATTCCTAGCATGTCTTAAGGGTGCCAGGCGAAAATGTCCCAGTTCTCTTGGTGGAACTCTCGCAGTGCGGTGTCTACATTAGGGTTTAACTGTGCCCCGATGGAAGCTGTTTTATTAGGGTCCATTGGATGGACCTGGAATTTGACTATTTCGTCTGCCGGTTTAAAGGAGGTGGACTTGGATCTTTTGTCGAGTACCACATCGTCCCTATTCACCGTGGAGCACAGTGCAGTCAGTTCCTCAGCCGCTAGGGCTTCGGATAGTGCCTCGAGGGCCAGTGCGGCTGTCTTGTTTCCGGCGCGGAGTGCTATGTCGGGATCACTAGCGAGAGTGATGATCCCGTTAGGCCCGAGCATCTTGAGCTTCATGTACCCGTAATGGGGTATTGCTTGCAAGATTGTAAACGCTTCCCGCCCTATCAGAGCGTGATGACCGCTGCTGAACGGAGCCACATGGAACGTGACCTCTTTGGACCTGTAATTATCCAGCGTGCCGAACACCACATCTAGCGTGATTTTTCTTATACAGCGCGCTTCCCGACTGGGGATTATTCCTCTAAAGGTTGTGCTGCTTCGCTCAATGCGGTTCCAGTCTATTTCCATTTTTGAAGGGTTTCCTCATAAATGAGGTTCAATCTGCTGCCGCCGTCCATGAGTACCTTGGTAAGACGAAAGCCGTCCACTATTGGACTGAGGACCAATGCGGCTCATTCTCGGGCTGTTCGGAATTTAGGTTCATCACTAGCGTTAAAGGTAATAGCCGTGTCACTCCATGGTTTTATTGTTGCTACTTGGTAGACTTTGGCAAGGCTGCGGAGTGTCCTTTTTCGCATATTATTTGATGCGAAAGTCTCGAAGACTGTTAATACCGTATTGGTGTCTCTGGGGTGGCTTTCTGTGGCCTCAGGAATTAGGAGATCTTCGCCAATTTTAGCCACATGCCGGAGTATCCAACAGGCTCTAAGGTTGTGAGTTGGTGTGGCGTCCTCTGTACTGTGAATTTTACAGGGTCCATTGAGCCATCCTTCTAGTACGGTTCCATGCCCTGTAGAGGGTTTTTGCTTTTTGGTGTTTGACCCGGGTGTCTGGCGATGATGCACCCTTTTATTTCGGACTGGGTTTGTATTCAGGGCTGGATCGTCCCAAAATTTTATTTCGGTTTTCCAGGCGCTTTCCATCGCACAATACTTTCGTACAATGGACGCCAAGTCAGCGAAGCGTGTAATATCACGGTGACTTATGGCGTTGAGGATTCCCTTGTCCGTGCAATTATTGCAGAAGATTGAGATTGCGTCTTCCTCGCGGCAGTCCCTTATCCTGTTCCTAACCAGGAGGAATCTGGCACAGTAATGATGTACTGTTTCTTCGGGCTCTTGCCTGATTTGGGATAGATCGCTTATGTTCGGGTGGGTGGGTGTAATTAAATCCGAAGTTTCACCCAATCTGAGGCTCAGAGGCCGAGGAATTTACGAACTCGAAAATTTGGATTCCTGGATGTTGTCCAATGAATCCAGCCCGTCGCCTGACTCTAAGTTCAGGTCTTGAGTGATATCCTCCCCTCCACGGGTATCCGGCTTGGAGGGATCGGGAATCCGGACGTAGCTAGTCCTTAAGATAGATGAAGGGTCGCTGCACTGTCCCTCTACCACGGCAACGTGATGGGTGACTTGGGGAGAGTTAATCTCTCTTAGATCGGGTTTAGGCCCAATCTGGTCGTAATCCGTAGCGACTCCCAGGGCGGCGATGCAATCCAAGAGCTCGTTTATGAAGGAGAGCTCCATTAGATCTAACTGCTCGGCGAGTTCTGAGCTGACATGAAGATTGTTTTCGATGGCTCGAGAGGTCATCGTCGGCGTAGAAGCCAAACAGGCAGTCATAAGAAAACCACCTAGCCGGAGGGTTTGGCCGACAGCCAAAGCTCCCTTAGCAACGGTGCCGTCTTTAAAGACGGGGCGAGGCATCCTTCCTGATGGCGACGACACAGAGGAACTCTCAATGAAAGCACTAATGTCGGTGTCAAAACCGGTGGATCTCGACTAGGGGGTCCCGAACTGTGCGTCTAGGCCGGATGGTAACATGAGGCAAGGGAGATGAAGTTTTACCCAGGTTCGGGCCCTCTTGATGGAGGTAAAACCCTACGTCCTGCTTGATTAATATTGATGATATGGGTAGTACAAGAGTAGATCTACCACGAGATCGGAGAGGCTAAACCCTAGAAGCTAGCCTATGGTATGATTATTGTCTCCTATGGACTAAAACCCTCCGGTTTATATTGACACCGGAGAGGGTTACGGTTACATAGAGTCGGTTATAATGGTAGGAGATCTACATATCCGTATCGCCAAGCTTGCCTTCCACGCCAAGGAAAGTCCCTTCCGGACACGGGACAAAGTCTTCAATCTTGTATCTTCATAGTCCAGGAGTCCGACTGAAGGTATAGTCCGGCTATCCGAACACCCCCTAATCCAGGACTCCCTCAGTACCCCTGTGCTCCAGGGAGTGAGGCTGGCATGTAGCGGAAATCGATGTTCTGAAGCAAGGCAGTCCTAGCTCGAATGATAGTCATCACTGAGTAAGCTGCATCCTGCACAGACATCTCAATAGTGACCCCAAGTCCATAGGAACAGTGAAGGGGTTCAGTGGCTCCAGGATAAGAGGGATATATCCTGACGGTACAAAGGTACTGGCTCTATTGAAATCTCGGAACTGCTCCTCGACGGTATATTTCGAATACCATCGATAGCCTGACTCGACCATCACTCGAACCAACATGGCCGTGTGACCGGGTACATCGAGGCACCGGGTCAGACGAACCACTTGGTTCTGGGAACAGTTGGCCATCTAAAAGCACAGAATAATGCAAAGGCATTAGAACTGTCTAGGAGAAATCGGACAGCATAACGGCTGTAAATGCTCAGGAAAAGATTTGAGACATCCACAATAGTTTGCAAAACCACTCAACAACATCATATCAAGGTTCTGGTTCAACTGACAACATACTAAAAGTAGTAGAAACTGCACTGAGGCTTGTAACAACAATCCTATAAGCTACTACGGATTAGTAACACGTGAATCTGATAGAGAGAAGAGAGCCTAGTCCTTAACCCACATAGAATGAGAAGAGAATGACTCAGATCAGAGGGCATAAGGTAAAGGAGTAAAAGAGCCTTACGTTCCCTCCCACAATCAATTCCCCTACATATAACTAAAGCATTTCTAGACTTGGCATCGACCAGTTTGGCTCAACGAACCTACAGGCTGTCCGGCTCTGATGCCAACGCTGTCAGGACCCTGATTCCAAGTCACATCGATCTAGCCAGTAACACCTCATATCACTTTGCGGCCTCACGCACGGTATCCCCACGGGTGCCACCTTACCAAGGCCCGGGACCGTTTGCGCCTTTTGGCTCACGTATATGATAGTGTCGCTAGCATCCATATGACAAAGAACCCGGGCCGACATGGCTAGTCGTGAACCCAAAGCGGTACTAACCTATGGGGACATGCATACATGAATCACATCGAGCATGTCGGTCATCAGCGAGTGAATCCGGGTTGTAGCACTGGGCTAACAGGACTACGGGGAACCCGGGCTGTAGCAGGCTAGGCAAGACTCTGGATGTCACCACATGACATTTCCCCAAAGGGACAGACATAGGAACAAAGTGAAACACATGACGGCCAGTCAAGTGTCCTAAGCAGTAGTGCTGGGCTAGCAGGACTCCGGTGAACCGAGCTATAGCGGACTACTATGGCTCAAGGAGCACTAGACTACATTTCCCCATAAGAGAGCTGCCAAGGATAAACAACTAGATTGTCGGATCCCACACATACCAAGCATTTCAATCATACACACAATATGCTCGATATGTGTAAATACAACATGGCATCACAACAAAACTCTACAACTCAAGTACTTTATTAAAGGCTCCGGAGAGCCATACATAACATGTTCATACAGGTAGGGGTCACATGACCCGACACTCAAGTCATACAAGCATACAAGCACATGCGGAAGCAAATAGTCTGAGTACAGACACTAGAAAGAAAGAAGGCTCATCGAAGCCTGTCTATCTACAAAGGGCTCTCTATGGCCAGAATCACCACCTGGGTGGCAAGTTACCCATCGACGTCGAGGTCTACATAAAACCCATCGGAGGGGGCGGTGTTGTCATCTAAAAATAGTAATTAAGCAACATGAGTACAAAGGTACTCAACAAGTCTTACAACAGATCCTACTATACATGCTCATTCTCAAGAAGGTGGTGGAGTTAATGCAGCAAGCCAGCTTTGACTGTTGGCTAAGCTATCCTACGAGACACCACTAGTAAAATAGTTTTCGCACACGAGTCCACTATTAACCAACACAATACTCCATCGGGGATCCTCCCTCGTCATACTACGAGAGGGCCATCCTCGGTACTCACACTTATCTTGAGTCTTTTAGTAGTAACCATTAACTTGTCTATGAACTATATAGGCAAACAAGTAGTCCTTTACCGCGGACACGGCTATTCGAATAGTTTTATACCCTGCAGGGGTGTTGTCGGTGTCAAAACCGGCGGATCTCGGGTAGGGGGTCCCGAACTGTGCGTCTAGGCCGGATGGTAACAGGAGGCAAGGGACACAAAGTTTTACCCAGGTTTGGGCCCTCTTGATGGAGGTAAAACCCTACGTCCTGCTTGATTAATATTGATGATATGGGTAGTACAAGAGTAGATCTACCACGAGATCGGAGAGGCTAAACCCTAGAAGCTAGCCTATGGTATGTTTGTTGTTCCGTATGTTGTCCTACGGACTAAAACCCTCTGGTTTATATAGACACCGGAGAGGGTTAGGGTTACACAAAGTCGGTTACAATGGTAGGAGATCTACATATCCGTATCGCCAAGCTTGCCTTCCACGCCAAGGAAAGTCCCTTCCGGTCACGGGACGAAGTCTTCAATCTTCTATCTTCATAGTCCAGGAGTCCGGCTGAAGGTATAGTCCGGCCATTCGGACACCCCCTAATCCAGGACTCCCTAAGTAGCCCCTGAACCAGGCTTCAATGATGATGAGTCCGGCGCACAGATTGTCTTCGGCATTGCAAGGCGGGTTCCTCCTCCAAGTACTTCATAGAAGATTTTGAACACAAAGAATAGTGTCCGGCTCTGCAAAATAAGTTTCCATATATTGCCATAGAGAGAATAATATTTACACAAATCTAATCTGCTGACGTATTCCGTAGTGTGACATCGCACCACGGCCAAACCTTTATTAGAATCGTTTTATTGTCCCACCTCAGCGTGTCATGCGAGACGGTTTCCTTGGCACATCTCGTCAAAGCAGAGATCGTGTCCCCTTATTCCGAGATTCTCATCAATATGGGCGTGGGTAACCCAACCGCTTGTAGGACTCCTAGACTATAGGCAAGTCCAAACGGCCACGGAGAGGACGCTTGATATTCACCCTCTTTATAAAGGGACAAGGCTTTTATTTTTTCCCTCCCGTGCTCAATAGAATCCTTCCCCCACCTCAAGCTCAAACACCCAAAGTTCAGGTCAGGTGCTCCGAACCTTCAATCATGTCCGGATCTAGCCTTCAAGGCCGATGGATGCCTTCCTCCATCACGGAAGAAGACATCAAAAAGTTGAGGGAGGCAAGATATCTGACCGCCGAGGTTTCGCATCGGCTGCCTGCCCGAGGGAAGGCCGTCCCCTCCCCTGAAACCAATGAGAACGTCATGTTCGTCTCCCACTTCCTCCGAGGTCTAGGCCTTCCTCTGGATCCTTTCGTCAGGGGATTGATGTTTTATTACGGGCTAGATTTCCATGATCTAGCTCTCGACTCCTTTCTTCATATCACAACATTTATTGTCATGTGTGAGGCCTTCCTCCGGGTTACCCCTCACTTCGTCCTGTGGCTCAAGACCTTTGAAGTAAAGCTGAAGATGATCGAGGGGCAACATGCAGTGTGCAGAGGTGCCTCAATATGCAAGATGACGGGAGCTCCATGGCCCAAAGGTTCCATTCCAGAGGTGTCTGAATTGTGGCAACAGGAGTGGTTCTACATCACGGCTCCTAGAAGTGCCAAGTGGGCGGCCGCCCCTGTTTTCCGCTTGGGCCCTCCCCCACAACTGATGTCATGGATCAGCAGAGGTTTGAGCTGGGGTCCATCCAAGGACGTGCCTATACTGCAAAGCCGCATTCGAGATCTCTTCAATGGAGATTTTAGTTTGGTTGCGGTAATACAAGTTATGCTGGTTCGTCAAGTCCAGCCTTGCAAATGTCGGCCCCTTTGCTTGTGGGAGTTCAATCCCGAGGGACCACGTGCCATTCAAAATTTCCTCGGCCTGACGCACGAGGAGATGTACAAGTCATTCTTCGGACCTCAGGTAGAGTGTCCGGAAATCACCGAGGACGTGGGCCTGAGCAGTAACCGCGTCACCGAACAGGTAAGGAATCTTCCGGCCGAACATACTATCTCTCATTTGTTACGAAGTTATTTCTGAGAGTCTGCTTTTTGACCAGGACTGGCTAACAAAGGCGAAGTTGATTCGGTGTTCGGCCCCCCTCCCTGAGGGTTTGGACAATCCAGTATTGGAAAAGATGCTCCAGGTCGCACCTTACCCGGAGCCCTTGAAGGAAGATACTGTGGAGGATAATACGGGCGGACGCGGACCCCCAACGCTGCCCATTCTAACCGAGGGAGCGAGCGTCTCCATGAAGGAAGACGACAGGAGGAGGAAAAGGACTGTGCCCGGGGATTCGGAAGCCGAAGCTTCCAAACGGGAGAAGAAGTCTCCCACAGAGGGTCCTACCTTGGGGGTGCTTTTGCCGCACAAAGTCCGCAGGGGGATCAATTCTCTAGCGAGTCGTAAGTGACCCGAAATACTTTAATAGTACAGGTGTGCCATTCTTTTCTTCTGAGAAAATAACCACCGCATATATCTTTGCAGTTCGGGCCTTAGCCCCTCTCAAATGAGCTCGTCTTCGGGGGATCTTCTTCCAGAGATGATGGAGAGCGAAACGCCTCCTTCGGACTCCTCCGCTCCAGAAGCGGGCGACTCCGAAGTGTCGTCGCGGAGGGCCTCTCCGAGTCCGGTGAGGCCAGAAGATAATCCCATTGACCCCCGAAGCTCCCAGTGTCCGGCTCCCGAAGAGAGCAAACAAAAGAGTCCGGCATCGTCTAGTGTGCAATCGGATGTTCTGAGGTAGTTGGTGGGGCGAGCGCCATCTCAGATGAACACCGTATGCTGATGAATACAGTTGAGGGAGTCCTCGATTAGGGGGTGTCTGGATGGCCGGACTATACCTTCAGCCAGACTCCTGGACTATGAAGATACAATATTGAAGACTTTGTCCCGTGTCCGGAAGGGACTTTCCTTGGCGTGGAAGGCAAGCTTGGCAATACGGATATGCAGATCTCCTACCATTGTAACCGACTTTGTGTAACCCTAACCCTCTTTGGTGTCTATTTAAACCGGAGGGTTTTAGTCCGTAGGACAACATACACAACAACAATCATACCATAGGCTAGCTTCTAGGGTTTAGCCTCTCCAATCTCGTGGTAGATCTACTCTTGTACTACCCATATCATCAATATTAATCAAGCAGGACGTAGGGTTTTACCTCCCTCGAGAGGGCCCGAACCTGGGTAAAACTTCGAGTCCCTTGCCTCCTGTTACCATCCGGCCTAGACGCACAGTTCGGGACCCCCTACCCGAGATCCGCTGGTTTTGACACTGACATTGGTGCTTTCATTGAGAGTTCCTCTGTGCCGTCGCCGTCAGGCTTGATGGCTCCTACAATCATCGATAATGATGCAGTCCAGGGTGAAACTTGTCTCCCCGGACAGATCTCTGTCTTCGGCGGCTTCGCACTGCGGGCCAATTCACTTGGCCATCTGGAGCAGATCGAAAGCTATGCCCCTGGCCGCCAGGTCAGATTTGGAAGTTTAAACTACACGGCTGACATCCGTGGGGACTTGATCTTCGATGGATTCGAGCCACTACCGAGCGCGACGCACTGCCACTTCGAGCATGATCTAGCTCTGCCGCCCAACAGTGCCCTGAAGGCTGCACCCGCATCAGCTTCGACCCTTAATTCAGAGCCAACTGCGCCGATCGAGGATGGGTGGTTGGACGCCGCCTCGGGGGCTGCGATCCTAACGGCGATCGAGCCGAACACCAGCCCCGCACTCGCGAGACTCATGATTCCAAGGAGCCGGACTCCGAACCATTCGCGCCTCTGCCGGTCGAATCCGACCGGGCGCCGATCATGGAGTTTACTGCCGCGGACATCTTTCAGCACTCGCCCTTTGGTGATATTATAAAATCACTAAAGTCTCTCTCTTTATCAGGAGAGCCCTGGCCGGACTACGGTCAGCGAGATGAGGATGCGGACGATGAAGAAATTCAAAGCCCACCCACCACCCACTTTGTAGCCACTGTCGACGATTTAACCGACATGCTCGACTTCGACTCCGAAGACATCGACGGTATGGACGCCGATGAAGGAGACGATGAAGAACCAGCGCCTATTGGGCCTTGGAACGCCACCTCGTCATATGATGTATACATGGTGGACGAACCAAAAGATGACGACGAGGAGCGGAAGGACGCACCGAAGGCTTGTTCCCTCGAAAAGCAGTCAAAGCGGCGACGCAAGCGCCGCCCCAAATCCCGGCTCGACAGAAATAGCGATCACAAAGACCCAGCGCTGGAGCAGGGCGAACCGCTGCCGGACAATGGCAATCCGGATAATGAATCCGAACAAACAAATCCTATCAAGGATAATGGTCCGGACGACATAACGCCGGACAGACACCCGGAGCAGCAGACTGCCCGTAAAAGGCTTGTTGCCACCGCGAGGAGTCTGAAAAAGCAGAAGCAAAGGCTCAAGGCCGCGCAAGACACACTCCAAATCAGATGGAGTAAAATACTCAACAATACAGCAAGGTACGGCGACAATCGCCCCTCCAAAAGCTACCCAAAGCGGAAGCTGCTACCCGAATTCGATGAGGAGGCCTCTGAACCCCCACAACCAAATATCAAAGCAGCCACCTGGTCGGATAGACGACCCCTCTACCAACACAGAGAGGCATACAACGCCGCTCACAATACAATACGCAACCCATGCGAGGTCTCGCACCCAAAGGACGACGCAACAAGATCCATCTATGGACCACGCAAGCGTGCCCCATCATACAATGCAACACAACAAACATCCGAACAACGCGGTACACCCAGCTACAGGGGTGCCGCACACCCCCTATGTTTCACCGATGAGGTGCTGGACCACGAATTTCCAGAGGGATTCAAGCCCGTAAACATAGAGGCATACGACGGAACAACAGACCCTGGGGTCTGGATTGAGGACTACATCCTTCATATCCATATGGCTCGAGAAGATGACCTCCACGCCATCAAGTACCTACCCCTCAAGCTCAAAGGGCCAGGTCGTCACTGGCTCAAAGGCCTCCCCGAAAGCTCCGTTGGAAGTTGGGAAGAGCTCGAAGACGCCTTTCGGGCAAATTTTCAAGGGACTTATGTCCAACCTCCGGATGCGGACGATTTGAGTCATATAACTCAACAGCCCAGAGAGTCAGCCCGAAAGCTTTGGAACAGGTTTCTTACTAAAAAGAACCAGATTGTCGACTGTCCGGACGCCGAAGCCTTGGCAGCTTTCAAGCATAGCGTCCGTGACGAATGGCTCGCCAGACACCTCGGCCAAAATAAGCCGAGAACGATGGCCGCATTAACAAACCTCATGACCTGCTTTTGCGCGGGTGAGGACAGCTGGCTAGCCAAATACAGCACCAGCGACCCCAGTACATCTGAAGTTAGAGATGGAAACGGGAAGTCACAGCGCAACAACAATAACAAACGCCGGAATAAAGAAGACAGCACGAAGGCTACGACAGTAAATGCCGGATTCAAAAGCTCTCGGCCAGGTCAAAAGCCGCCCCCTAAAGGCACCAGGGATGAATTGTCTAGCCTCAACAAAATTCTAGACCAAGTATGTCAGATTCATAGTACCCCTAGTAAACCTGCTAATCATACCCACAGAGAATGTTGGGTCTTCAAGCAGTCCGGCAAGCTCAACGCTGTACACAAGGGGGGGGATAGACCAAGTGAAGACGAGGACGAGTCCCCCAATCAAGACACTGGGGAACAAAAGAAATTTCTACCAGAAGTCAAAACAGTAAACGTGTTACACGTAATCAAGGGAAAAAACAACGCGGCACTCCCAGGAAAATATACCCAAGTGCCTGTCACCACGAAGTCCTGCCAGTGGTCATCTCAACTGATCACTTTCAACCATCGCAATTACTCAGCAAGTATCCGACACGCAGGATGGGCTGCCCTGGTATTAGACCCAGTAATTGGCGGATATCACTTCACAAGAGTCTTGATGGACGGTGGTAGTAGCCTAAACCTAATATATTAGGATACAATCCGCGGGATGGGGTTAGACCCAACACAAATTCGCCATAGCAATACTACCTTTAAAGGAGTAACACCAGGCCCAGGGGCTCGTTGTACGGGCTCCCTCCAACTACAAGTTATATTCGGCTCCCCCGATAACTTCCATCGCGAGCATTTAACTTTCCACATCGCTCCGTTTCAAAGTGGCTATCAAGCACTGCTCGGACGCGAAGCTTTCGCTCGCTTTAACGCAATACCACACTATGCCTCCCTCACACTCAAGATGCCCGGTCCACGTGGCATCATCACAGTGCACGGAAATATCAAGCGATCTATGCGCGCCGAAGAGAGTGAGGCTGCCTTGGCAGCCGCACACTAAAGGCGCCCGGACAAGCGAAAGCATCCAATAGGTCGTCAAGACCTCAGATACAACTAATCGAGTCCGGCGCTGCTACTTATACCAAATAAATAGTCACACCCCTATTTGTCAATACAAGGGGCTCAACACGCGCAGACGAGTGGCAATTTCTTATCATCTTGAATTATACATGGTTTCTTTAAAAACTATCTTTTTGCACGACAACTTTTTCACTTAACTTCCTCTCTTTTACAGACGATCATCGTGCTACACCCATCCAGGATGTGGCACAAGGGAGACACAGGCGCAGACGTGCAGCAGGGACCCGCTCCAAGGATTCTTTTTAGATTAAGACCCTGCGTAAACCTTTTTTACCGTCTCTTGTTGATACATATCCACCATTGAGAAGGATGCTAACGTCTTGGCATGTGGCCATGCCAGAACAATGCACGTACCTGGACACAAGGGGCTTCTTACAAAGGCCATTATTTAGGCCCGGTTTATACCACAAAGACCGAATACCTTAGGGAGTGTTCGGGGTCGTGAGTTTGGCCCTATATGCATCAGCTTCGAATCATTGTCTTTGGTCAAATGTTGGGTTTGCCAAGCTCCTGTGTTTTGGTGCCTTACGTTCCGCTTTACCGGCTAAGGTAGCACCAGGAGAACTACTACGATTGTGCCCTGGTTCATCTGGACGAGCACCTCAGTAGAGAAAGCCGAAAACTGACTGTCATGATATAGCGTGAGACTGGTCAACCACTCGATGACCTGTGGGAATGTTAGAATTCCTCCACCTTAACGAAGGGCCGTTTTCCGGCCAGGCATGTACGCACCCCGGAATCGGGAGAGTGCAGAGCCACCAGGGGCTATCTAGTAGCCCCACTATCAAACTCCTATGGCTAAGTGAAAGTGCTAAAGCATTATAGTCCGGTTGCCTCGCTTGCTCCGCTATCACCTCCTTAATAGGACCAAGACGTTGTGTTAAGTGTGAGCGCGTGTTTTTGCGAGCAACTCCGCATTATATGCATGGGGGTTGAAGTAGACTTCTGCAATCTTTCAGGTTATACACATGTATACATAAACGGCCGCCCAGGAGGCATCATATTACTTTCAGGCAAAAGTATAAAAATAGCCTTATAAAAATTTATAAAAGCATTTCGCTTACAATGATATTACATATCACTCAAATATAATATTTTTTGAGCACTGGGTCTCTATTAAACGGGCACCCTCAAGAACTTCTTCAAAGTAGTGCTCAGCAGCCTTTCGACCTATAGCCGAATCCCACGCTGCAACATTGGTAGCATCCATCTCCGCCCAGTATGCCTTAACACGGGCAAAGGCCATCCGTGCACCCTCTATGCACGCCGACCTCTTCATCGCATTAATGCGCGACACCACTTCAAGGAACTGCTGCACCAAGCTGAAATAGCTGTTCGGTTTTGACCTTTCCGGCCATAGCTGATCCACAACAGACCTCATGGAGAGTCCGGACAACCTATTTAGTTCAGCCCATTCGGCTAATTGGTCAGTCAATGAAAGTGGACGCTCGGGAGAATGGAATTGTCTCCAAAACAGCTGGTCTACTTCACGGTCCGTCTAACCCTGGAAGTACTTGGCCGCATCGGCAGCCCTCGCCGCCAAATCCATATACACATCCTCCGAGCTCCACAGCCGATCCAGAGGGGCATACCGTGGATCTCCGAACTTCCTCCGCAACATAAAGGATTTCCTAGCTACAATATCCCCGGCTTCCCGCAGCTCCTCCTTCTTTGCCCTCATAGCAGAGCGGAGGTCTTTTTTCGTCACAGCAGCCTTCTCAAGGTCCGATGCCTTCGCTTGGTTTTCCTTTTCAAGAACCCGGCAACGGTCGGCGGCGGCTTTTAATTCTATGGCCATCTTGGCCATCTTGTCTCGGCTTTCGCCATGCGCGGCCTTCTCGGCTTGCAACTCTTCGGCTGCCTTCAAAGCAGCCGCATTACCCAACCTCGCTTGTTCCTTGGCTCGGGCAAGTTCTGCCCGCAAGGCTTCAACAGTGGCAGCTCCATCTGCAGTCACAACATATTAAAGATGCTGGCATCATGCTGCTCTTACTATTGTGGCGTTTACTAGATAATGACACTTACCCTGTGCCTCGTCAAGCCTTTTGTTAACAAGCTCGATGTCGGCGTCTGCCGCATCCAACTGCCGTTCTAAATGGGCAAACTCGCTAGTCCGGCTAGCCACCGGAGCTTCCATCACCTGCACATAGAGGCAGTATTGGTATTACCTGGGAATATGATCCTCTGTTCATCGTCGTTTCCGACGACAACCAGAGTCTCAAGGGCTACTATCTACACAGGGCACACCTAGCATGTGCAGGACTATCATACATTCTTTTACGTACCTCAAAGCCTGTCAGTAGACTCATAAAAGCTTCATACAATCCGCTTTCGGCGGACGATATTCTCTCCATCACCGTATTCATCAACACACGGTGTTCATCTGAGATGGCCACTTGCCCCACCAACTCCCTCAGAACATTCGATCGCACACTAGACGGTGTCGGACTCTTTTGCCTGCTCTCTTCGGGAGCCGGACACAGGGAGCTTCGGGGGTCAATGGGATTATCTTCCGGCCTCACCGGACTCGGAGAGGCCCTCCGCGATGACACTTCGGGGTCGCCTGCTTCCGGAGCGGAGGAGTCTGGAGGAGGCGTTTCGCTCTCCATCATCTCTGGAAGAAGGTCCCCCGAAGACGAGCTCATTTGAGAGGGGCTAAGGCCCAAACTGCAAAAATATATGTGGTGGTTATTCTCTCAGAAGAAAAAGATGGCATATCTGTACTATTAAAGTATTTCGGGTCACTTACGACTCGCGGGAGAATTGATCCCCCCGTGGACTTTGTGCTGCAACAGCGCCCCCCAAGGTAGGACCCTCTGTGGGAGACTTCTCCCGTTTGGAAGCTTCGACTTCTGAATCCCCGGGCGTAGTCCTTTTCCTCTTATGGTCGTCTTCCTTCATGGAGACGCTTGCTCCCTCGGTTAGAATGGGCAGCGCTGGGGGCCCACGTCCGCCCGTATTATCCTCCACTGTATCTTCCTTCAAGGGCTCCGGGCAAGGTGCGGTCTGGAGCATCTTTTCCAATACCGGATTTTCCAAACCCTCGGGGAGGGGGGCCGAACACCGAATCTACTTCGCCTTTGTTAGCCAGTCATGGTCAAAAAGTGAACTCTCAGAAATAACTTCGTAACAAGGGAAAGATAGTATGTTCGGCCGGAAGATGCCTTACCTGTTCAGCGGCGAGGTTACTACTCAGGCCCATGTCCTCGGTGATTTCCGGACACTCCACCTGAGGTCCGAAGAATGACTTGTACATCTCCTCGTGCGTCGGGCCGAGAAAATTTTGAATGACACGCGGTCCCTCGGGATTGAACTCCCACAGGCGAAGAGGCCGGCGTTTGCAAGGCTGGACTTGACGAACCAGCATAACTTGTATTACCACAACCAAACTGAAATCTCCATTGAAGAGATCTCGAATGCGGCTTTGCAGTATAGGCACGTCCTTGGCTGGACCCCAGCTCAGACCTCTGCTGATCCATGACATCAGTTGTGGTGGAGGGCCCGAGCGGAAAACAGGGGCGGCCGCCCACTTGGCACTTCTAGGAGCCGTGATGTAGAACCACTCCTGTTGCCACAATTCAGACACCTCTGGGATGGAACCTTTGGGCCACGGAGCTCCCGTCATCTTGCGTATTGAGGCATCTCCACACACTGCATGTTTCCCCTCGATCATCTTCGGCTTTACTTCAAAGGTCTTGAGCCATAGGCCAAAGTGAGGGGTAACCCGGAGGAAGGCCTCGCACACAACAATAAATGTCGTGATATGAAGAAAGGAGTCCGGAGCTAGATCATGGAAGTCTAGCCCGTAATAAAACATCAAACCCCTGACGAAAGGATCCAGAGCAAGGCCTAGACCTCGGAGGAAGTGGGAGACGAACACGACATTCTTGTTGGGTTCAGGGATGGGGACGGCCTGCCCTCGGGGAGGCAGCCGATGCAAAATCTCGGCGGTCAGATATCTGGCCTCCCTCAACTTTTTGATGTCTTCTTCCGTGACGGAGGAAGGCATCCATCAGCCTTGAAGGCTAGATCCGGACATGACTGAAGGTCCGGAGCACCTGACCTGAACTTCGGGCGTTTGAGCTTGAGGTGGGGGAAGGATTCGATTGAGCACAGGAGGGAAAAATAAAAGCCTTGTCCCCTTTATAAAGAGGGTGAATATCAAGCGTCCTCTCCGTGTCCGTTTGGACTTGCCTATAATGTAGGAGTCATAGAAGCGGTTGGGTTACCCATGCCCGTATTGATGAGAATCCCGGAATAAGGGGACACAATCTCTGCTTTAACAAGACGTGCCAAGGAAACCGCCTCGCATGACGCGCTAAGGTGGGATAGTGAAACGACTCGGATAAAGGCTTGGCCGTGGTGTGTCACACTACGGAATACGTCAGCAGATTAGATTTGTGTAAATATTATTCTCTCTATGGCAATATGTGGAAACTTATTTTGCAGAGCCGGACGCTATCTTTGTGTTCAAAATCTTCTATGAAGTACTTGGAGGAGGAACCCGCCTTGCAATGCCGAAGACAATCTGCGCGCCGGACTCGTCGTCATTAAAGCCTGGTTCAGGGGCTACTGAGGGAGTCCTGGATTAGGGGGTGTCCGGATGGCCGGACTATACCTTCAGCCGGACTCCTGGACTATGAAGATACAAGATTGAAGACTTCTTCCCATGTCCGGAAGGGACTTTCCTTGGCGTGGAAGGCAAGCTTGGCGATACAGATATGCAGATCTCCTACCATTGTAACCGACTTTGTGTAACCCTAACCCTCTCCGGTGTCTATATAAACTGGAGGGTTTTAGTCCATAGGACAACATACACAACAACAATCATACCATAGGCTAGCTTCTAGGGTTTAGCCTCTCCGATCTCGTGGTAGATCTACTCTTGTACTACCCATATCATCAATATTAATCAAGCAGGACGTAGGGTTTTACCTCCATCGAGATGGCCCGAACCTGGGTAAAACTTCATGTCCCTTGCCTCCTGTTACCATTCGGCCTAGACGCACAGTTCGGGACCCCCTACCTGAGATCCGCCGGTTTTGACACCGACAACGGTGATGGAGAGAATCTCGTCCGCCGAAAGCGGATTGCATGAAGGTTTTATGAGTCTACTGACAGGCTTTGAGGTACGTAAAATAATGTATGATAGTCCTGCACATGCTAGTTGTGCCCTGTGTAGATAGTAGCCCCTGAGACTCTGGTTCTCGTCAGGAACGACGACGAACAGAGGATCATATTCCCAGGTAATAACCATACTGCCTCTATGTGCAGGTGATGGAAGCTCCTGTGGCTAGCCGGACTAGCGAGTTTGCCCATTTAAAACGGCAGTTGGATGCGGCAGACACCGACATCGAGCTTGTTAACAAAAGGCTTGACGAGGCACAGGGTAAGTGTCATTATCTAGTAAACGCCATATAGTAAGAGCAGCATGATGCCAGTATCTTTAATATGTTGTGACTGCAGACGGAGCTGCCACTGTTGAAGCCTTGCGGGCAGAACTTGCCCGAGCCAAGGAACAGGCGAGGTTTGGTAATGCGGCTGCTTTGAAGGCGGCCGAAGAGTTGAAAGCCGAGAAGGCCACGCATGGCGAGAGCCGAGATAAGATGGCCAAGATGGCCATAGAATTAAAAGCCACCGCCGACCATTGTCGGGTTCTTGAAAAGGAAAACCTAGCAAAGGCATCGGACCTTGAGAAGGCTGCTGTGACGAGAAAAGACATCCGCTCTGCTATGAGAGCGAAGAAGGAGGAGCTGCGGTAAGCCGGGGATATTGTAGCTGGGAAATCCTTTATGTTGCGTAGGAAGTTCGGAGATCCACGGTATGCCCCTCTGGATCGGTTGTGGAGTTCGGAGGATGTGTATATGGATTTGGCGGCGAGCGCTGCCGATGCGGCCAAGTACTTCTAGGGTCAGACGGACCGTGAAGTGGACCAGCTGTTTTGGACACAATTCCATTCTCCCGAGCGTCTGCTTTCATTGACTGACCAATTAGCCAAATGGGCCGAACTGAATAGGTTGTCCGGACTCGACATGAGGTCTGTTGTGGATTAGCTATGGCCGGAAAGGCCAAAACCGAACAGCTATTTCAGCTTGGTGCAGCAGTTCCTTGACATGGTGCCGCGCATTAATGCGATGAAGAGGTCGGCGTGCATAGAGGGCTCACGGATGGCCTTTGCCCGTGTTAAAGCATACTGGGTGGAGATGTATGCTACTACTGTTGCAGCGCGGGATTCGGCCACAGGCCGAATGCCTGTTGAGCACTACTTTGAAGAAGTTCTTGAGGGTGCTCATTTGATAGAGACCCAATGCTCAAAAAATATTATGTTTGAGTGATATGTAATCTCATTGTAAGCGAAATGCTTTTATAAATTTTTATAAGGCTATTTTTATAATTTTGCCTGAAAGTAATATGATGCCTCCTGGGCGGCCATCTATGTATACATGTGTATAACCTGAAAGATTGCAGCTGTCGGCTTCAACCCCCACACATATAATGCGGAGGTTCTCGCAGAAAACACACGTTCACACTTAACCCAACGTCTTGGTCCTATTAAGGAGGTGATAGCGGAGCGAGCAAGGCAACCGGACTATAATGCTTTAGCACTTTCACTTAGCCATAGGAGTTTGACAGTGGGGCTACTAGATAGCCCCTGGTGGCTCCGCACTCTCCCGATCCCGGGGTGCGTACATGCCTTACCGGAAAACGGCCCTTCGTTAAGGCGGAGGAATTCTAACATTCCAACAAGTCATCAAGTGGTTGACCAGTCTCACGCTATATCATGATAGTCAGTTTTCGGCTTTCTCTACTAAGGTGCTCATCCGGATGAACCAGGGCACAATCGCAGTAGTTCTCCTGGTGCTACCTTAGCCGGTAAAGCGGAACGTAATGCACCAAAACACAGGAGCCGGGAAAACCCAACATTTGACCAATGACAATGATTCGGAGCTGATGCATATAGGGCCAAACTCGCGACGCCGAACACTCCCTAAGGTATTCGGTCTTTGTGGTATAAACCGGGCCTAAATAATGGCCTTTGTAAGAAGCCCCTTGTGTCCAGGTTGGTGCATTGTTCTGGCGTGGCCACATGCCAAGACATCAGCATCCTTCTCAACGGTGGATATGTATCAACAAGAGATAGTAAAAAAGGTTTATGCAGGGTCTTAATCTAAAAAGAATCCTTGGAGCGGGTCCCTGCTGCACGTCTGCGCCTGTGTCTCCGTTGTGCCGTATCCTGGACGGGTGTAGCATGATGATCGTCTGTAAAAGAGAGGAATTTAGGTGAAAAAGTTGTCGTGCAAAAAGATAGTTTTTAATTTAAGATGAGAAAAAATTACCACTTGTCTGCGCGCGTTGAGCCCCTTGTATTGACAAATAGGGGTGTGACCATTTATTCGGTATAAATAGTGGCGCCGGACTTGATTAGTTGTGTCTGAGGTCTTGACGACCTATTGGATGCTTTCGCTAGTCCGGGCGCCTTTAGTGTGCAGCTGCCAAGGCAGCCGCACTCTCTTCGGCGCGTAGAGATCGCTCGATATTTCCGTTCACTGAAATGATGCCACGTGGACCGGGCATCTTGAGTGTGAGGGAGGCGTAGTGTGGTATTGCATTAAAGCGAGCGAATATAACTTTGGAACGGAGCGATGTGGAAGCTTAAATGCTCGTGACGGAAGTTATCGGGGAGCCGAATATAACTTGTAGTAGGAGGGAGCCCATACAACGAGCCCCTGGGCCTGGCGTTACTCCTTTAAAGGTAGTATTGCTATGGCGAATTTTTGTTGGGTCTAACCCCATCCCGCGGATTGTATCCTGATATATTAGGTTTAGATTGCTGCCACCGTCCATCAAGACTCGTGTGAAGTGATATCCGCCAATTACTGGGTCTAATACCAAGGCAGCCCATCCTGCGCGTCGGATACTTGCTGAGTAATCGCGATGGTCGAAAGTGATCGGTTGAAACGACCAGTGGCAGGACTTCGCGGTGAAAGGCACTTGGGTATATTTTCCTGGGAGTGCCGCGTTGTTTTTTCCCTTGATCACGTGTAACACGTTTACTGTTTTGACTTCTGGTGGAAATTTCTTTTGTTTCCCAGTGTCTTTCTTGGGAGGCTCGTCCTCTTCTTCACTTGGTGTATCCTCCCTCTTGTCTACAGCGTTGAGCTTGCCGGACTGCTTGAAGACCGAACATTCTCTGTGGGTATGATTAGCAGGTTTACCAGGGGTACTATGGATCTGACATACTTGGTCCAGAATTTTGTTGAGGCTGGACAGTTCATCCCTGGTGCCTTTAGAGGGTGGCTTTTGCTGACCTGGCCGAGAGCTTTTGAATCCGGCGTTTACTTCCGTGCCCTTCGTGCTGTCTTCTTTATTTCGGCGTTTTTTATTGCTGTTGCGCCATGATTTCCCGTTTCCATCTCTAACTTCAGATGTACTGGGGTTGCTGGTGCTGCATCTGGCTAGCTAGTTGTCCTCACCCGCGCAAAAGCGGGTCATGAGTTTTGTTAATGCGGCCATCGTTCTCGGCTTATTTTGGCCGAGGTGTCTGGCGAGCCATTCATCACGGATGCTATGCTTGAAAGCTGCCAAGGCCTCGGCATCTAGACAGTCGATAATCTGGTTCTTTTTAGTATGAAACTTGTGCCAAAGCTGTCGGGCTGACTCTCCGGGCTGTTGAGTTATATGACTCAAATCGTCCGCATCCGGAGGTCGGACATAAGTCCCTTGAAAATTTACCCGAAAGGCGTCTTCGAGCTCTTCCCAACTTCCAATGGAGCTTTCGGGGAGGCCTTTAAGGCAGTGACGAGCTGGCCCTTTGAGCTTGAGGGGTAAGTACTTGATGGCGTGGAGATCATCTCCTCGAGCCATATGGATATGAAGGATGTAGTCCTCAATCCAGACCCCAGGGTCTGTTGTTCTGTCGTATGTCTCTATGTTTACGAGTTTGAATCCCTCTGGAAATTCATGGTCCAGCACCTCATCAGTGAAACATAGGGGGTGTGCGGCACCCCTGTAGCTGGGTGTACCGCATTGTTCGGATGTTTGTTGTGTTGCATTGTATGATGGGGCGCGCTTGCATGGTCCATAGATGGATCTTGTTGCGCCGTCCTTTGGGTGCGAGCCCTCGCATGGGTCTCGTGTTGTATTGTGAGTGGTGTTGTTTGCCGCTCTGTGTTGGCAGAGGGGTCGTCTATCCGGCCAGGTGGCTGCTTTGATATTTGGTTGTGGGGGGTCTGAGGCCTCCTCATCGAATTCAGGTAGCAGCTTCCGCTTTGGGTAGCTCTTGGAGGGGAGATTGTCGCCGTACCTCGCTGCTGTGTTGAGTATTTTACTCCATCTGATTTGGAGTGTGTCTTGCGCAGCCTTGAGCCTTTGCTTCTACTTTTTAAGACTCCTCGCGGTGGCAACAAGCCTTTTACGGGCATTCTGCTGCTCCGGGTGCCTGTCCGGCGTTATGTCGTCCGGACTATTATCCTTGATAGAATTTTTTTTGTTCGGTTTGATTATCCGGATTGCCGTTGTACGGCAGCGGTTCGCCCTGCTCCAGCGCTGGGTCTGTGTGATCGTTATTTCTGTCGAGGCGAGATTTGGGGCGGCGCTTGCGTCGCCGCTTTGAATGCTTCTCGAGGGAACAAGCCTTCGGTGCGTCCTTCCGCTCCTCGTCGTCATCTTTTGGTGCGTCCACCATGTATACGTCATATGATGAGGTGGGCGTCCAGCGCCCTGTGGGCAGTGGTTCTTCTTCACCTCCCGCATCGTCGTCCATATCGTCGATGTTTTGAGAGTCGAAGTTGAGCATGTCGGTTAGATCGTCGACAGTGGCTACAAAGTGGGTGGTGGGTGGGCGTCGAATTTCTTTGTCTTCCGTATCCCAATCCTACTGGCCATGATCCGGGCAGGGCTCTCTTGACAAAGAGAGAGACTTTAGTGATTTTATAATATCGCCGAAGGGCGAGTGCTGAAAGATGTCCGTGGCGGTAAACCCCGTGATCGGCGCCCAATCGGATTCGATCGGTAGGGGCGCGGAAGGTTCGGAGTCCAGGGAGGAGTCCGGCTCCTTGGAGTCACGAGTCTCGCGGAGTGCGGGGCTGGTGTTCGGCTCAATCGTCGTTGGGATCGCAGCCCCCAAGGCGGCGTCCAACCACCCATCCTCGATCGGCGCAGTTGGCTCCGAATTAAGGGTCGAAGCCGATGCGGGTGCGGCCTCCAGGGCACTGTTCGGCGGCAGAGCTAGATCATGCCCGTCGTGACAGTGCAGCACGCTCGGCAGTGGCTCGACTCCTTCAAAGATCAAGTCCCCGCGGATGTCAGCCGTGTAGTTTAAACTTCCAAACCTGACCTGACGGCCAGGGGCGTAGCTTTTGATCTGCTCCAAATGGCCAAGCAAATTAGCCCGCAGTGTAAAGCCGCCGAAGACAGAGATCTGTTCGGGGAGACAAGTTTCACCCTGGACCGCATCACTATCGATGATAGTAGGAGCCATCAAGCCTGACGGCGATGACACAGAGGAACTCTCAATGAAAGCCCAATGTCGGTGTCAAAACCGGCGGATCTTGGGTAGGGGGTCCCGAACTGTGCGTCTAGGCCGGATGGTAACAGGAGGCAAGGGACACAAAGTTTTACCCAGGTTCGGGACCTCTTGATGGAGGTAAAACCCTACGTCCTGCTTGATTAATATTGATGATATGGGTAGTACAAGAGTAGATCTACCACGAGATCGGAGAGGCTAAACCCTAGAAGCTAGCCTATGGTATGATTGTTGTTCTGTATGTTGTCCTACGGACTAAAACCCTCCGGTTTATATAGACACCGAAGAGGGTTAGGGTTACACAAAGTCGGTTACAATGGTAGGAGATCTACATATCCGTATCGCCAAGCTTGCCTTCCACGCCAAGGAAAGTCCCTTCCAGACACGGGACGAATTCTTCAATCTTGTATCTTCATAGTCCAGGAGTCAGACTGAAGGTATAGTCCGGCCATCTGGACACCCCCTAATCCAGGACTCCCTCAGGTGTACTTCGTCACACATGTTTTCACCACTTAGCGTCTGCACACGACATGTGCTCGGCAGACTTCAAGCGAAAACCGACGTGGGTGTAGACCACGACCTAACTAACCACTCAAGTCTCTAGTCCAGGTTCATCACCTATTCGGATTCCATCTGCAAGGAAATCCGGCCGGGGTGTCCTCAACGGCCCCAAACAATGTGTACAGGGTCCCGAGACGCCAAACAGGCGCCCGGCATACCCGGCCATGGTGTATCTACCGCAACATAGCCCACCCCTAGGGTCAGCGCTACGCATGGCCACCAACACATAACATATAAACACCGGAAACTAGTTGCAACTCCTGGACAGAGGATGGGAGGGGTCAGTAAGTCGAGCGGGGTCATATTTCAGGGCCCAATGTGTGGTAGTAACTGAATCTTAAATCACACATACAGATCTCAGTTCTTAGGGACGGCCTCAATGAAACAACCCACCATGTACTCCTACATGGCCTCTCATCGATACCTTTACCAAATCATGTTCAACACATCCCTCACATTACCTACATAAACATTTCACCCTAGCCCATCACCTAGATGGACCAGACCTGACACAACTCTAAGCATAGCAGGCATAGCAAGGTAGGAAACACATACATGGCTCAATCAACTCCTACACATGCTAGTGGGTTTCATCTAGTTACTGTGGCAATGACAGGTCATGCAGAGGATAAGGGTTCAGCTACCGCAGCACATAGAAGTTTGAAACATTGTTGTCTTAATGCAGTAAATGAGAGCAGAAGCGAGAACCTAGGATTGTATCGATATGATCAATGGGGCTGCTTGCCAGATGAAGTAGTACTAGGGTACTGCCCTTAAGTTGGATACTCGGAGATATCCTCGGAGGCAGAACCTACCACGAAAGACACCACAGAACACAATCATCACATGGCAATATGCAACAACATGATGCATGCTATGACATTGCAATATGAGGTGTCCTGCCTAATGCAATGTGAAACAAGTTGGTTTGGGTCCATTTGAATCAAAGATTGGTCCATTTGAATCAAAGATTCAAATGGAAGCTTATGTTCTTAAGCATTATAAGTGTATTAGCTTGTTTCACCTAAACAGCAAGGTTAAATTATTTTGTCATGCATGAAACCATTACAGATGGAAAGATTGAATTTTTTTGATCAAATTTCATATATAAATCTTTTCAATCTGAGTTATAGATTAATTTCTATGATTTTTTGAAGTTTTGGTTATTTTCTGGAATTTCCTATATAAGAGTAAATCCAGAAAAGGATTTACTGCGTCAGCTTGGCGTCAGTGTGACGTTAGCGGTCAACTGAGACGGTCCAGGTCAACCCTGACCTGTGGGTCCCGTCTGTCAGTGTCAACTAACTAACTAAGTTTAGTTAGCATTAAACTAATACTAACCTAGTTTAGTTAATGGCCTGGGGCCCACACGTCAGTGAGTCAGGGGGGAAGTCAAACCCCGATCAAGCGGGGTCAAACCCGCCGGACCAGGTCAACGGCTCGTCGCCGGCAAGGCTAGGGACGGCGGAGGGGTGCGGGTTTCCTCCTCCGGTGACCAAATGGCTGGCGGAGCGCATCTACGTGACGCGGGCACTCGTCCGCGTCGAGTGGTGTAGGTGGTTGGACCTGGGGTGGCCGGAGTCGTCGTCGGCGTCGACCTTGGCGGTCGCCGGAGCTCGGGTGAGGTCGGGATCGTCGTTGTGACGGTCGTGGTGGCTCATGCGGGGCACGTACGTGCTCTACACGGCGCGGGGAGGAAGCTGGGCACGACGGTCGGACCATTAGGTGGCCGGAGACTCGTCAGGTGGCGGTGCATGCGGGCGAACTCGAGGCGGCGCGTACGGTGCACGAGAGCTAGAACGAAGATGGTGAGAAGGGTCAGTGCCTCACTCCGAGTGTAGGGGAGCGAACGACGAGCTCGGGGAGGGGCTGGAGCGGTCGAGGTAGCGAGGGGGATCTCCGGTGATGGCGGATCGGGACGAGCTCGGTGCAGCGTCTCCGGGGCGAGCGAGCGCTCGAGGATCGGTCGAGGCAAACCAGTGGACGATGGCGAAGCTTGTTGGCACGGCGAGACGACGAGTGGACGGCGGTGGCTGTGGGCTTCACGACGGCGCGGGCGCGGCTGTGTCGGCCATGGTGTCGAGGGAGCGAGGGAGAGAGCAGGGGGAGTGTGAGGGGTCGGGTAGACCGGGGTGACACCGAGGAGGTGTTAGTGGCGTCGAGGCGGTGACCAGGCAAAGCAGACGAGCAAGGTGGTGGCATGGCGAGCTTGGGCGCGTGCACCGTGTCCCTCCTCTGCCTACTGGCTGAGGTAGGCGATGACTGGCACGGGCCAGCATAGTGCTGGGCCGGCCAGTGGCTGCCAGGTGGGCTGCACCAGGTAAGTGGCTGGATCCTTTCTCTCTCTCCTTTTTTCTGTTTTCTATTATTTCTGTAACTTCAGGGCTTTATTAAAAATGCAAGGGCATTTCCAAAAATCATGAAACTAATCATGGCTACTTCTTAGAATATATCCAACAGTAAACATTTTAGTTTATGATTACTTGAGCATTTAAAATATTTTATAACATTTAAATGCCCAAATGCAAATACTATATGAATTAATCCAATGACCTTAAGATGTCCTAGAAAAGTGTGCACCATTTTTTGTCAAAGGTTTAAACCCAAAACAAAAAGGGTGGACTTTTTAGAAGGGCATTTCAGGTTCATTGAAAAAGTTTTTAGTAGACCCTAGTTGTTCCAGGGGGTGCTGGGGGTTCTGTCATCCCCATTTCAGTTTTCTGGGAAATTAAACATGATGCAACGCTCTAATGCATTAACTAGCTAGGGTGTGACAAGAAACACCTCTTCCTAATGCGAGCAGAATTATAGGTGTTGTAGTCTTCGAAGAATACATGCTCGTCGAAGAAATCATCAGCCTTGAACTTTTGCTTGCGTGAGAATGGATCCTTTGGCTTGGGCAGAGGAGTGTCAGTGAATTGCATCACAACCTCAGGAATCTCAATCTCAACCTCAGGAATTGCATCACAATCTCAGGAACCTCAAGTCTAGCAACAGGTGCAAATTTTTCATCGAAATCAATTCCTTCAACCTGTGTGTAGCCTTGAGCTACAAGCCGTGCCTTATTCCTCACCACAAGGCCATTTTCATCTTGCTTGTTGCGGTAGATCCACTTTTTGCCGATGATATTGTGCTTACGAGGATCTGGATGTTTGACCAGTTCCCAGACATTGTTGAGCTCGAACTGATGCAATTCTTCTTGCATGGCCTGAATCCACTCAGGCTCCAGAAATGCTTCATCTACCTTAGTGGGCTCTGTAATAGAGACAAAAGCATAGTGCACACAAAAGTGAGGAGTTCATAGGCAGTCTTCTTGAAGAATTTGTGAAGATATACTCTGTTGATGATGTGGCACGCAGTATCAATTGCCTCAGTCCCGAAATGATGAGGCGTTTTGTATTCATCAAGCATAGTGCGAGCCATCTCAGCAAGAGTCATGTTCTTGCGCTCCACGATGCCGTTCTGCTGAGGAGTGTAAGGAGCAGATAACTCATGAGTAATACCAAGTTCATCAAGATAGTCATCGAGACCAGAATTCTTGAACTCAGTGCCATTGTCACTTCTGATGTGCTTGATCTTCACACCAAAGTTGGTTGAAGCCCTCGAGGAAAATCGTTTGAAGACTTCCTGCACTTCATGTTTGTAAGTAACAAGGTGTACCCATGTATAACGAGAGTAATCATCAACAATAACAAAGCCATATTGAGATGCTTCATTTGAAATAGCAGAATAATGATTAGGACCGAAGAGATCCATGTGAAGCAATTCAAATGGACGAGTAGTGGTCATGATAGTCTTCGCTGGATGCTTGGCCTTGGTCATCTTCCCAGCTTCACAGGCTCCGCATAGGTGATCCTTGAGGAATTTGACATTCTCGATGCCAATGACATGCTTCTTCTTTGCAAGTGTGTGCAACTTTCTCATGCCTGCATGACCAAGTCATCGATGCCAGAGCCAGCCTTCTGAAGTTTTTGCAAGTAAGCACACGGCTGGTTGTGGTCCTGTAGAGAAATCAACAATATACAGGTCTCCTCTCCTAAAGCCTTCGAAGACTTTGGAATTGTCAGCTTCCATAACCACAACACAACGGTACTTGCCAAAGACAACAACCATATCAAGATCACAAACAATTGAGACAGACATAAGGTTGTATCCTACGGACTCAACAAGCATGACTTTGTCCATGTGTCGATCCTTTGTGATCGCGACCTTACCTAGACCCAATACCTGACTTTTGCCTTTGTCAGCAAAGATGATATGCTTCAGATGCAACGGAGATAATGGAGCATCCATCAATAGATTCTTGTCACTAGTCATGTGATTTGTACATCCACTATCGAGGACCCACTCAGGGGCTTTGGGTTGATCATCCTGCAGATGAATTAGTGCAGCTTACAAACTCATATACTTCATTAGTGAAGAATATGACATCAATTCATCAGATCAATTTCATCAAGAAAAAGAACAGATAAAGCAATATGAGGACGTGAGAAATGAAAGTTCATTTCTTCATGATTAGCCTGCGTCCTATCAGGCATACTCAGGTCTCCAGCAAATTCTTCAGACGATTACGTACATCTGGAGACCTGACCCTGCAGAAGAGATTAGTTATTTTTCTTCACCACCCACATCTGAAGGGGTGGCAAAGAGTTCATCATTCTGCGAGCTCCATATGAGAAGGATGGCATAGAAGCCAGTCCATTTCGTTTCACATAAGAGGGGTTAGAGTAAGCATAAGAGTATGTAGAGAAATTCTTCGAGGACTTATGGACATAATGATTTGCAGAATAATGCACATATCCATAATCCTTATATCTTCCCTGCGAAATAGACGGGTTAGCACGATGATGTTCATATGAGGACTTTGATCCATATGAAGAATTTGGTCCATATGAAGAATTTGATCTGGGGTTCCTATTCTTCACAGGTGGCGTCATGATGACATTCACCTGAAGATTTTTAAGGCATCTTTTGGGAACCCAGATTTTCTTCATAGGGGGACCGTTCCTGCAGTTAGTACCAACATATCTAGCAAATACTTCACCGTTCTGATTTTTGAGCAGTTTATAGTTGGAGTCAAATGACTCATCATCAGAATGAGGAGATTCACATGCAAATCCAGATAAGTTAGATGGATCAACTGGAGGTCCCTTTGCAGCAACCCATGTAGTTTTGGGGTACTGCTCAGGCTTCCAATATGTACCATCAGCATTGAGTTTCCTTTCAAAGGCAATACCCTCTTTCCTAGGGTTCCTATTGAGGATCTACTTTTTAAGCACATCACACAGAGCCTGATGCCCTTTGAGGCTTTTGTACATGCCTGTCATGTACAATTCCTTCAACCCTGCATCATCAATGATACTAGCAATGTCCTCAGATGAGGAATTAGTGATAGCAGAGGCACGTGAAGAATTTGAAACATTAGCAGCATTTGAACATTCAGGTGAAGAATTAGCAGATTCACGTTCAATGCACTTCAAGCATGGAGGAACAAATTCTTCCTGAGAAGTGCTGATTTGTTGAGCAAGTAATGAATCACGCTCCTTCTGAAGATCTTCATAACTCACTCTTAGCTTCTCAAGGTCTTGCTTTCTTTGAAGAAATTCATAAGAAAGCTTCTCATGATCCGATAAGAGAGTGTTATGATGACTTTGAAGATTGTCAAGCTTGGACTGAAGTCTCTGAAGATTTCCAGTCAAAGTTTCAGTGTGATCCATTTCTTCACCCAACATATCATCACTTTTGTCTAGCATATTTTGAACCTTTTCTAAAGCCCTTTGTTGTTTTACAGCAATCTTAGCAAGTTTAGAATAGCTGGGCTTAAGGTTTTCATTAGATTCATTCTCACTTGATTCAGATGAGGTATATTTGAGTACCTTGGCACCCTTTGCCATGAAGCAATAGGTGGGAGCGTAGTCATCATCCCCTTCATCAGCCTTGTTGGTGAGGTCATTTTATTCAGTGTTGAAGATAGACTTGCTGACGAATGCAGTAGCGAGAGCTAGGCTCGCCACTCCGGATTCGGACTCTTCAGATGACTCCTCTTCCTCATTTTCTTCAAATTCAGCCTCAGAGTCCATTTCCTTGCCAATGAATACCCTAGCCTTCTAGGAGCTTCTCTTCTTGTGATATGAAGGCTTTGAGGATTTTGATGATGAAGATTTTGTGGATCTCTTCTTTTTCTTCGCATCATCCGAACAGTAATCCTTGTATTTCTTCTTCTTTGATTCCTTTTCCCACTGTGGACAATCTTGAATGTAATGTCCAGGTTTCTTGCATTTGTGGCAGAGCCTCCTCTTGTAGTCACTGGATGAGGAATCATTGCTCCTTGAGGGTCTTCCAAGGCGACTGCGTCTTGAGAACTTTTGAACTTCTTCACGAGCAGAGCCAGATCATGGCTTAGTTCTTCAGGATCGCCAAGGCTGCTACCAGAGTCTTCATCTTTGGACTCAGATACTGCCTTGGCCTTCAGTGCACATGATCTGCCATAGCTTGAACCATAGAGATCCCTTTTTTCAGCAAGTTGGAACTCATGAGTATTTAGCCTCTCGAGAATATCAGCGGGATCAAGTGACTTGTAATCAGCACGTTCTTGTATCATCAATGCCAGAGTGTCAAATGAGGAATCAAGCAATCTCAGCAATTTCTTCACCACCTCATGGTCGGTGATTTCAGTGGCACCAAGTGCTTGAAGCTCATTTGAAATGTCAGTGAGGCGATCGAAGGTTTGTCGAACATTTTCATTGTCGAGTCTTTTGAAGCGATTGAAGAGATTGCGAAGAACATCAACTCGAGAGTCACGCTGTGTTGAGACTCCTTCATTCACTTTGGACAACCTGTCCCAGATAAGCTTTGCTGTCTCCAAAGCACTCACTCTGCCATACTGTCCTTTGTTCAGATGGCCACATATGGTATTCTTCGCTTGAGAGTCGAGTTGCTTGAATCTCTTCACTTCAGCAGCATTCAGAGAAGGTGTGACTGAGGGAACACCATTTTCCACAACATACCAGAGATCGTTATCAATTGCTTCAAGATGCATTCGCATCTTATTCTTCCAGTAGGGGTAGTCCGTCCCATCGAAGGTAGGACACCCAGCAGAGACCTTGATCATACCTGCGGTCGACATAACTAAAACTCCAGGCGGTTAAACCAAAATCACACAAAACAACGGAGTACCTTGCTCTGATACAAATTGAAAGAGGGGGGTGAATATGTTATTTTTATGAAATTCTTCACTGAGGAATTTGTCGGTGAGGAAATTCCTTAGCAAAGAACTACTAGCAGCGGAATAAGTACTCAAGAGTAAACATGACAGAATACAAGCATGGTCATCATGATGAAATGAAGATAGGCATAGAGTACTCAAAAGCGTAATCACAGGATAACACAGGATGAAGACAAACAGACTGAAGAAATTGAACTGAGGAAATTGAGAAAGTCTTCAGTCAAAGTCTTCAAACATAGATATGAACAAACACACAACACAGTTATGAGGAAATGAAAGAGTTGAGGGAATAGAACCAATAAGCTTGGTGAAGACAATGATTTGGTAGACCAGTTCCAACTGCTGTCTCAGTTGTACGTCTGGTTGGAGCGGCTGAGTATTTAAACTCGAGGACACACAGTCCCGGACACCCAGTCATGAACACGCAGCTCAGGACACCCAGTCCTCACCGTATTCTCCTTGAGCTAAGGTCACACAGACATCGCCCAATCACTTGTGGTAAGTCTTCAGGCGACTTCCAAACCTTCACAAACTTGGTCACTCGGTGATCCACAATTCCTCTTGGATGCTCTAAACCATGACGCCTAACCGTTTGGAAGAAGCACAGTCTTCAAAGGTAACAAGCTTCGGATCCACGAATGATCAATCTCTTCAGTGATGCTCAATCACTTGGGGTTTGTAGGTGTTTGGGTTTGGGTTTTTGGTTTTTCCTCACTTCATGATTTTCGCTCAAAGTCCTCGGAGGATGGGTTGCTATCAAATGACAAGTGTCAGTTTCTCTCGGAGTAGCCAACCAGCTAGTGGTTGTAGGGGGCGACTATTTATAGCCTAGGGAGCAGCCCGCCATGATAAGACATAAATTCCCTTCAATGATATGACCGTTAGGTGGATAGATATTTTGGTACAGCTGGCGCATAGCACAGCAATGGTCGGAATTTTGAGTAGCAAACTCCTCAGGGCTATCATGTTCCTCACTGTGTAGGCAATCCGCACTAGCGAATTCCTAACTCCTCAGTCAGAACAAATTCCTCAGAGACCAGAAGAACTTCGTCTCTGTCACTGAAGAATATGACTGTACTGTATGAGATTTCCAATGGCTTCACTCGAAGGGATTGGTAGGTGTAGAATTTTAAGTTAAGCATCACATGGAAAATTTTCCTTAGTATTTCCTCGACCCCCTTTAACAGTACGGTGTTTCCTATGACTCAAGAAAGAGAAAATGAAACTACGAAAACAAAAGTCTTCACGCTTCATATTCCACGAATGAATACCAAGTTTTCAAGGTCACACCAATTTCTTCACTTTCAAAGTCTTCAGAAAGTCAAAGTCTTCAGTCGAAGAACTTCATTTTTAGGGGTCGACTTTCTCTGTAAATATCAAACTCCTCATAGACATATAGACTTGTGTACACTCACAAATGCATTAGTCAATTAACATATAAGTCTTCAATACACCAAAATCACTAAGGGGCACTAGATGCACTTACAGCGGCGACGAAGAGATCATGTCGGCAGTTATGGTGTCTGATCTGGATCCCATTCGGATCTGGATGGTGGTTCCTCGAGCCGTCATGCGCATCCTTTGTTCCGGCGCGGCAAGCGACCTATGGACTAGGCACGCGACACGAGGACGTCGGGGGCTCCGGCCCTTGGCGTGGAGGTGGTGGCCATCTTCTTCGCCGGAGGTGGTCGGCTAGATGGTTGTGGATTCTCGCATCCAGTCCCGGCGTACAGTGGGGAGACGGAGCTGCCGGTGAAACCGTGCTATGACTCGGGTCATGGCGGGCGATGGCGGCGTTTTTGCGTTGTTATCTTGTTGAAGACATCGCCTTTGCAGCTTCTGTCGACTTGCTTGCGCTGCTCTGGGTGAAAACCTTGATCCGGAGTTTCCGGATTGGACGATGGCGGTGCTTTTGGGGCGTCGTTTTCCCTCATGGGGGCATCGTTTTTTGAGCAGCAGTTGGATGCAGGATCAGAGGACGGATTCTCTGGTGGAGCGGTGCGGCATCTCACTCATTGATGGCAGCGGGTCTCGGCGGCATGGCGCTGTGGTGACTCTGCGTCCGATGCGCAGAGATGGACTCGCGCAGGAGGGTGACGCGGTCTGGCGTCGTGGTGGCGTTGACGGCAGCTAGACCGAGCAACGTAGATGTAGCAGTACAGCTCTGAAGATGGATTGGTGGCAGGTGGCTGCGGCGGCCTCAGACCCGGCAGGCGTCCTGGTTGAGGGGTGCGCCGGACTAGTAGGTGACCCATACCCGGCAGGCGTCCTGGATGGGACCTCAGGTCTTAGATGTTAGGTTTGGCTGCGAGGTCTGTTTGGTACTAGGCCAGACTATCAGCATCCCTTCATCTCTTGGATAGGAGTAGCGACACTTTTGTTGCCTAGACGGTTGCTTCGGTCTTACTGTTGTATGACTTTGTAAGGTCTTGTGTGAATAATTAATAAAGTGGCTGCATGCATCATCCAGATGCAGAGGCCGGCGGTCCTCCATTTCCAAAAAAAAAGATCCCTCTTAAAAAAGAGCTTCGTAAAACAGTGAATAAAGTACACAGAAACACACCTTTTGGGACTGATGTAAACAACAAACCACAACTCCAGTTAATTTTTTCACATAACAAGAAGCGTCTCCCTTCCCAACTTGTCTTCCTCCTCTGGGCAGGCCCGCCTCTATCTCTCTATCTCTGACAAAACTAAGCACCTCTGCCGCCAATGCCAATGTGTCAGCAAAGCGCGTATGCCAACTGGACACTCCCTGGTAGGATTTCTCTAAGATTTGGACAGTGGGACATGATCAGGAGAGTTGATGATGCTACAGACAAAATTAATTTAAAAATTGTTCACAGGTTGCAGTAGACCTAGAAAGTGTCTCACTGGAGTTGGGGAAGAACAGCTTGGTCTGGCCAAACAGGGGCCTGGCCGAGGGAGAGAAACTAAAGGGGCGGTGGTCAAAGGTGTTTGTGTCAAATACTCCTCTGACCATCAGCCTAAAAATACTCCTTATGTGAAAAAAATAACTGAAGTTGTGGTTTTCTGTTATACATCAACCTCAAAAGGTATGTTTCTGTGTAATTTACTCGAAAACAGTTCACAATCAAATAGTAAAACATATGCATCTGTTTATATGATCCTTACATTGAAGAGACTTGTTGCTGTATGGGCATCAACAACACTGAAAGGGTCATCAAGAAGATAGATGTCTGGATTTTGGTATAGTGCACGAGCAAGCTGGACACGCTGTTTCTGACCACCACTAAGATTTGCTCTTCTCTCCCCAATCTGAGTACAATCTTCATATGGCAGCATTTCAAGGTCCTTGACCAATGAGCACTGCGCGAGTGTGTCTTGGTATCTTTGCCTGTCCATCGAAGATCCAAAGAGAATATTGTCTTGCACAGTCCTTGTTTGGATCCATGCATTCTGAGAAACGTATGCTATCTTCCCAAAGACATGGATCTGAATTTTTTTATGCAAAGATCAATAATTTGATATTAAGTTCTTATGACGAAAATAATAATTAGTTGGCATACTTCAAAGTGGCAACTATTGTCAAGCATTATTTTTATATCAACTTTGGAAAACCGAACGCGATACAGTTGTCAACATGCTGTGTATCTTTTAAACATACTTTAATGATCTTGCATACAACAATGCTATGCTCCCCAACTATTAGGCAGTAAATTCTGAAAAGACATTTCGGAATAGAGTGGCAAGGTTTATAAGATTACACAATTGGGCGATAAAGATAACACCAGCACATCATTACCTCATAAACTAACAGCCATGTGGTTTTCTGCTTCATGAAAAGATGAAGGTAGTAAGAGAACATACTGTGCCTTTAGTTTTGGGGACCTCTCCAAGTATAGCAGCCAAAAGCGTCGACTTTCCTGACCCTACCTCTCCACAAATTGCAACCTTTTCTCCAACTTTGACCACCAAATTTATATTCTTTAGTGTTGGTTTTGATGGATTTTCATCCCATGAGAAACTGCACAAATTCATCGATATAGGGTAGTCAATGCCAACACAGTATTTCTTCCTAATTTGTCCGTTTAGCTCATGTGCATCAAGGAACTTTGATATCCGAGTGAAAGCAACCTTAGCTTGTATCACAGCTCCAATAACATCTGGTATTGACCTAACTGGGTCCTGCACGATACGTAGAGTTGCCACAAAGGTGAAGACATTGCTAGCATCAAGAGGGATTTTCAAAAGATAGCAGGTTAGAAAGGTCGCTGCCGAAACCAAAACGGGTGATGACCAGAAAAGGAAATTGTTGTATGCCCTCCTAAGCTGGAATGCTGACAATCACTTGTACTCAACCCTCCCTCAACCCCTTGATGACTTTCTTGAAGTGAGCTTCCCATGCATAAAGTTTCAAGACCTTCATATGAACTAGTGACTCAGACATGGCCTTCAATCTTGAATCTTGCGTTTCCATAAGTTTACTCTGAAACTTGTGTTGCAGTTTGGCCAATGGAGCATTGGAGAGTACGGTGATAATGATGACAACCAACGATGAAAGCGTTGCAGCACCAACCGCTTTGTATAAAATTGCTAGAGCAATGCAAAGCTGAACGCTTGTTGTCCATGTTTGATGGAACCAGTATGGGAATTCCCCAATCCGATAGGCATCGACATTCACATAGTTCATAATTTCCCCAGAAGAGTGATTCATTGTTTCTGCATTTGATAGCTTCTGTTGTTTCTTATAAATAGCTGTTGACAGGAATGACCTCACCTGCAGTCCTAATCTCCGAATGCGGAAATTCCACTGTCTATGAGACAATGATTCACAGCATTTGCAGACAAACATCATCGCAGCAAGCACGTACCCTTCATATTTAAAGGTCCCTTTCCCAAGTGATAAATTGATGAATGCCTTGAGAAGTATTGGGCCAGTAGATAAGGTGAGAACCTTGAGCAAAGCAAAGAAACCTGAGACCAAGAGCGCATGCTTGTGACAAGAAACAATAGTCCAGAAGATCCATGGTGTTGTGTTGATGGTGATTTTTTTTCTCTTCTTGCTGTTCAGCTTCTCCATGAACATCAAGTACTGGTTCTGTGCTAGATCCATGGCGCCTAAAAGTGGCACGTCGTTGTCCTCAAGGGGCTTCTCATACCCCTTATTCATTAAAGGATTCAGCCACCAAAATGACATCTCACTGAAAAACCCAGCTTTAGCAAAGGTAGTTACCCGACTCTCAGAATCGGCTACCTCACTGCCTGCCGCCATGTTCAGGGCATAGTTTCAAATAGCCGGCTATAGCCCCGCTATAGCTCCGTTATAGTTGTTTGAGCATGTTGCCGCTAAATGATTTCATATATAATTTGCCGCTATAGCCTCGCTATAGCCCACTATAGCCCAGCTATAGCTGTTTTTAAGGGTTGCCGCTATATGTCATAGGCTCATAGCCCGCTATTTAAAACATTGGTTCAGGGGCTCGTGTAAACCATTTCCAGTTCTTCCATAACCCTCTTCAACAACCCTGTGCTGAATGCCATAGAGAAGGAGGAGAATTGCACCTGGTAAGGACAGAACATCCAAACAAGCTTTAATTGTGATAGTCTTCTCTGCAACAATATAAACAACTGAAGAACTAGAGATGAATGCTGCGAAGATGATCAGCAAGACGGACCAAAATCAAACAAATGCGGCTCCAAGAAACCGAGGCCTGATGCTGAAAGCGAAGCTGGTAAGGATCAAATTCAACCCTTGAGATAATGTTACAAGCCACCAATGTGACAGGTAAACAGAAGCACCCTGATTGAAGTTATTTCCCAGCACCCAGATTCCTAGCCCAAGATAAACCAAACCCAGGCAGCCACTGAAGAGCACAGCAGCCAAATGTAGCCGTGAAGTGAGCATGATAAGCTGCCTTGGGGATGCTTTATTCTTTGGAATTTCGACAAACAGCTGGAGTGTGAGCATGAACAGAAGCATCGCGACGCCGCCAATCGCCACCAAATGATTCATGCAGGTAGAGGAGTTGAAAATATTTTCTTTGAAGCACACGAGGCCACATCTTGGTTGGAGCATATTGGGCTCCCACACAAATTCATCTCCCAAGAATCTGAAGTGCAGTTATAAAGTATATACTGTAGTGAGATCCCAGATTTCAGTTAGTGCTGGTCAAAAGGTAGCAACAATGATTTAGCTAGATGTGAGGAGAGAACTGACTTGTGAGGGGATCAGCTCCTGCTGCAGCCCTGCAGCAACCATGAACAAGAAACTAGTCAGGGGAGGACAAATAGAAGATGATAGCTGTTTTGAATGAAGAAACGGACCAAGAACAATTCACTTGTACTGGAGCGAAATCAGAAAGTCCAAACACAGTAATGTGGATGTTCGCCACACCACACAAAGTTGGCAGTGCGGCAAAAATTCAATTAAAACTAGGGAACCGCGAAGCTGCAGTAAAAATTCAATTAAAATTTTGGCAGCGGCCGGAAGATTTGGCTTCAGTCCAAACGACTGCCCTGCCTAAAACGATTTGTCAACGCCGTCCAAACTTCACGGAACACAAACTTCAGATACCTCTCCACAACTTTCTCCTTTTTTTAGGGGACTCCACAACTTTCTCCTTTTTGAAAAAAGGGACACAATGTTCTCTTCAACTAAAAAGATTTGTATAGAAACTAGCAAATATGCCCATGCGTTGCAGCAAGAGAAAAACTATTAGATCATGCATGTGTGATAGATATAAAGAAAAAGTCTGAATGAAATTCCATGATAAGATAAGGACTTTTAAAGTAACATTTCATAAACTATGTCTAAGTGATGTCATGACGAGATAAGGTACTTTTAAAAAGTCATTTTAGAAACAAAAAATGTGATGGTCTCATCACGACTTAATTTCCTACAGCGTCACGACGAAAAAAAATCACCGAGCAAACTACATTGATGGACCCTGCCTAACCTTGCCTGATGAATGAGTGTCTCGCCTTGACCTAGCGTAGCGGTGTTTATCATAATCAGTAATGTGGTACCAGAATAAACGTACCTGTGTATGAAAGCAAAGTAGAAATTTAGTCATTTTTATATGGCTTATAAAAATTAACCCATAGGAAGTTGTGTCAATTTTGGGGGGCTTAGCGTTGTACAAGACACGGAAACCTTTTATTTACCCTTTTTCTTGTGGCTGACCTTTTCTTTTACTTAAAGCAAGGGACTAAATAAAATCATAAAGTGACCCCTATAGATCCCTAATAAAACATGTACGTAAGTGACGGTTCGTTATGTTCATTATTTATGGATCTGTTTTAATTTTTATGTATATATTCTAAAATATTATGGACACTTTTTTAATTCTCGAATATGTTTTGAATACTGGATATTTTTTGAAAATAATGAACATTTATTGGAAATCGTGATATTTTTTATAATAAGTGAACAATTTTTGAAATCATGATCATTTTATGATTTTCCGAATGTTTTTTGAATTCACAAACAGTTTATGATTTTCAATACTTTTTTTCAAAACTCACAACCTTTTGAAATATGGTTCTTCTGGAAATCACGAATTAATTTAAAGAAGAAAAAACTAAAACAGAAATGAGAATGTAAAAAGCAAAAAATGAAATAGGAAACACGGGCGTTGCAACCTACAAATGGGCTGGCCCATTACCGCGTGCGGGAGGAGTAGGCGCGCTTGCGAGAGAAAAAGGAGAGAAAAGGGGTATCATTGTGTTCATTATTTACGGATCTGTTTTAATATTTGTGAACATATTCTAAAATTTTATATATTTTTTGAAATTCCTGAATATGTTTTGAATACTGGATCTTTTTTTAGAAAAATCATGAACATTTATTTGAAATCGAGTTTTTTTGTAATATGTGAAGAATTTTTTGAAATCATGATCATTTTATGATTTTCTGATTTTTTTAATTCACAGACAGTTTATGATTACTCAATATTTTTAAAAAACTCATTACTTTTGGAATTTGGTTCTTTTAGACATCACGAATTAATTTAAAGAAGAAAAAACTAAAACATAAATGAGAAAGTAAAACGAAGAATTGAAATAGGAAACAGGGCACTACGACCAACAAATGGGCCGGCCCATTACCATGTGCGGGAGGAGCAGGCGCGCTTGCGAGAGGGAAAAGGGGGAGAAAAGGGGTAGGGAACCAGGGATCAAACCGTGCTCTCCCCGTATGGAAGGCATCGACAGGCTGGCCCATACCGCCACGACTCTGTCAAACCAGGCCCACACAGCAAGACAACCTGACAATTTGCTTACCCAGTCAAAATCAGTGTGTGCAGCTGATTCCATACCCCAATTGATTCTCAGCCAATTTTCCCCTAGGGAGCATAGTGATACAGTAGGTGATATAGTTGCATACCAGGAATGGATAATTAATCACTGGATTAATTATTAGTCACTAATGGATGCGCCACTGTCTAAGACGTTGGACTCGACTGCATGCCTATCTGGTGCCGACTTTGTTTGGCCTGCTTGGTGCCGACTTGGTTGGACCGACCACGTGCCGCCTCGGACGTGAGCCTACCCGACTACGTGCCGACTCGGGTATGAGCCTACCTAGTTGCACACCGACTATGTCATGGGCCTCGGCCCATGACTCCTACCCGGATGCTTATATATAGGAGGCATTGACCGGCAAGAGAGCCAACCAACTTATTCATACATGCACAGCTCTGGCCGTCATCCACCGTCTCAAGCTTTCTGATGCCTCCAGTGATCCCATCCCGTTGATCGCGTGCACGACCGGATGGGAGAGAAGGCCTTGGGAACCCTGTCCTTTTAAGGGTGATAAGATTTTTTGAAGCATCTTGGCGTGACTGCGCCCGGTTTGTTCGCGTCTTCACCCTCGTCTTCGACTACTTCCCCAACACCGATGACATGGTAGAAGACACTGCCGCTAAGAAGAAGGTCGTGGATGAAGCCGTAGCCGCCGCTGCCGCCGATACGTGACCATGGCTGACTGGAGGGTATGATCCGATCATCCTCTATTTACTCGTTCATGTGCTAGTCGGATGTGCTGTGTTCCTAGATATTTCGTTCTATGTTCTACCCGGACTGCACCAGCGGGCTAGCCTTCCCGGCGAATGACAACGCACTGGTGGTGCAGCGCTCCTGTATGTCTCGTCCTAGGCGTCTGCAGCCATGCGGCTCATGCGGAGCAATGCACGGGATGGTTGATCTGACTCGGGTAGATCCGACCACCATGCTGGCGGGGCTTGATCTGAAGTGTGGTGGTAGATGCTACCGTCGTCCAATGATACTTTCTCGTCCCGTGGTCGAACCATCACCCAGATTCGCCCAATAGGTGCTCGCCGCCTTCCCAGATCTGAGCATGGTGGAGGTTGTTGAGCCGGCTGGACTTCCGGATGGGCATGGTGTTCCCGCCGTCGGATGTTTCCCCTTCACTACTAGGGAAAACAGTATACACAGAATCTTAGCAGCAGCGCGGCTCAAAAAAGAGCGCTGCTGCTAATTAGTAGTAGCGCGGGTGCGGAAAACCTGCTACTGACAAGTGCTTAGCAGTAGCGCGCTCGGCGTAACCCGTGCTGCTACAAATATGGACCGACAGTTCCCACCCAACTCCATTTAGCAGCAGCGCGGTGCCGCGAGCCGCGCTGCTGCTATAGCTGTAGCAGTAGCGCGGTTTTTCTGAGGTCGCTGCTGCTAATTTTCAAATCTGGCACACTTTTGGTCCTGGTTAGCAGTAGCGCTTGTACCTAAAGCGCGCTCCTGCTACTTTCTTAGCAGCAGCGCGGTTTACGTCCCGTGCTACTGCTAACCCGCACCCACCACCTTTTCCCCACCCACCCTCCCCCTCCCCCTCCTCTCCCTTTCCCCTACCTCTCCCACTCTCACTCTTCTTCTTCCTCAATACTTCTCCCCCATTACTCTCCCTCTTCTACCTACCTTTCTCTCTCTTCATTACTCCTACCTAACTACACCACCTCCATTAATGCATCTCCTTTCTCTTTTTCCTTTCCCCTCCACTAGTTGAAGTTGTCTCCTCCCAAATTAGGTAGCTAGGTAGATGTAGTATTTAGTTAAGTGACATATTTGCCTCCTAACTAGATCTATCTTTATCAAGAAGAGCTTTGTGCACTTTTGATCTCCCTACATCATCATCTCCACCGTGTGCTCGATCTCGATATAGGTGATTAAAATTTTATGCTTTTGCAAAATGGAAATATGTTTATGTGTGTGTGATATGTTTATGGAAATTGTGTGTGTAGCATGAGTTGATGCCAAATTGTGCTTTTGAGTTGCCTATGTTTTGCCGAAATGTCGATTTATTTCTGTTTCGGCGAATTCCGGGCAAACTCTAGATCTATATATGTCCTATTTTTAAGGAAGGTCGTGCCGAATTTTTGTATGACTTTGATGAATGCACGCATTTTTATAATCAATTTGTTTATTATATTACCGTACAGAGTTGACGATGGTCAGTGGAACGATGGTGGACAGGTGGTTGCGGTCGGCGGTGCAGGACATGAAAGAAAATAACCGGACATAGGTTTTATGCCCGTGTCGAAAATGCAAAGGAATAGTTTGGCTCGACCCCCATGATGATGGTCGTGTCGAAGCGCACTTGCTCATGACTGGTTTCATGGATGGCTATACTCGGTGGATAATTGAAGATGAGGATGACGATGTTGAGGCTGCCGACGGGGCAGGCAATGATGACACGGGGCAAGACGAAGAGATGATCGATAATGGCGGCGGGGAAGAGGCCGGACATGGCGGCGGAGAAGGGTCCAGACATGGCGGCGGAGAAGGGGCCGGACATGGCGGCGGAGAGAACGACATGGACTCCACGCAGCAGAGTTCGTCGGTACTAAGTTCAATCGTGCGGGACCCTTATGTTCATGAAGGAAATATGCCCTAGAGGCAATAATAAAGTTATTATTTATTTCCTTATATCATGATAAATGTTTATTATTCATGCTAGAACTGTATTAACCGGAAACATAATACATGTGTGAATACATAGACAAACAAAGTGTCACTAGTATGCCTCTACTTCACTAGCTCCTTGATCAAAGATGGTTATGTTTCCTAACCATAGACATGAGTTGTCATTTGATTAACGGGATCACATCATTAGGAGAATGATGTGATTGACTTGACCCATTCCGTTAGCTTAGCACTTGATCGTTTAGTTTGTTGTTATTGCTTTCTTCATGACTTATACATGTTCCTATGACTATGAGATTATGCAACTCCCGTTTACCGGAGGAACACTTTGTGTGCCACCAAACGTCACAACGTAACTGGGTGATTATAAAGTTGCTCTACAGGTGTCTCCGAAGGTACTTGTTGGGTTGGCGTATTTCGAGATTAGGATTTGTCACTCCGATTGTCGGAGAGGTATCTCTGGGCCCTCTCGGTAATGCACATCACTTAAGCCTTGAAAGCATTGCAACTAATGAGTTAGTTGCAGGATGATGTATTACGGAACGAGTAAAGAGACTTGCCGGTAACAAGATTGAACTAGGTATTGAGATACCGACGATCGAATCTCGGGCAAGTAACATACCGATGACAAAGGAACACCGTATGTTGTTATGCGGTCTGGCCGATAAAGATCTTCGTAGAATATGTGGGAGCCAATATGAGCATCCAGGTTCCGCTATTGGTTATTGACCGGAGACGTGTCTCGGTCATGTCTACATTGTTCTTGAACATGTAGGGTCCGCCTGCTTAAGGTTTCGATGACAGTTATATTATGAGTTTATGAGTTTTGATGTACCGAAGGAGTTCGGAGTCCCGGATGAGATCGGGGACATGACGAGGAGTCTCGAAATGGTCGAGATGTAAAGATCGATATATTGGACGACTATATTCGGACATCGGAAAGGTTCCAAGTGATTCGGGTATTTTTCGGAGTACCAGAGAGTTACGGGAATACGTATTGGGCCTTATTAGGTCATACGGAAAAGAAGGAAAAGGGCCTCAAGGGTGGCCGCACCCCTCCCCTTGGTCTAGTCCGAATTGTACTAGGGAAGGGGGCGCCCCCTTCCTTCCTTCTCCTTTTCCCTTCCTCTTCTCCTATTCCATATGGGAGGTGGAATCCTACTAGGACTAGGGAGTCCTAGTAGGAATCCACACTTGGCGCGCCCCCTCCTACGGCCGGCCTCCTCCTCCCTTGCTCCTTTATATATGGGTGCAGGGGGGCACCCCAAAGACACAACAATTGATCCTTGAGATCTATTAGCCGTGTGCGGTGCCCTCCTTCACCATAATCCTCGGTAATATTGTAGCAGTGCTTAGGCGAAGCCCTGCGATGGTAGAACATCAAGATCGTCACCACACCGTCGTGCTGACGGAACTCTTCCCCGACATTCTGCTGGATCAGATTTCGGGGATCGTCATCGAGCTGAACGTGTGCTAGAACTCGGAGGTGGCGTAGTTTTGGTGCTTGATCAGTCGGGCCGTGAAGATGTACGACTACATCAACCGCGTTGTGCTAACGCTTCCGCTTCCGGTCTACGAGGGTACGTAGACAACACTCTCCTCTCTCGTTGCTATGCATCACCATGATCTTGCGTTTGTGTAGGAAAATTTTAAAATTACTACGTTCCCCAACAGTGGTATCAGAGCCAGGTTTTTACACGTTGATGTTATGCACGAGTAGAACACAAGTGACTTGTGGGCGATATAAGTCATACTGCTTACCAGCATGTCATACTTTGGTTCAGCGGTATTGTTGGATGAAGCGGCCCGGACCGACATTACGCGTACGCTTACACGAGACTGGTTCTACCGACATGCTTTGCACACAGGTGGCTGGCGGGTGTCAGTTTCTCCAACTTTAGTTGAACCGAGTGTGGCTATGCCCGGTCCTTGCGAAGGTTAAAACAGCACCAACTTGACAAACTATCATTGTGGTTTTGATACGTAGGTAAGAACGGTTCTTGCTAAGCCCGTAGCAGCCACATAAAACTTGCAACAACAAAGTAGAGGACGTCTAACTTGTTTTTGTAGGGCATGTTGTGATGTGATATGGTCAAGACATGATGCTAAATTTTATTGTATGAGATGATCATGTTTTGTAATCGAGTTATCGGCAACTGGCAGGAGCCATATGGTTGTCGCTTTATTGTATGCAATGCAATCGCGCTGTAATGCTTTACTTTATCACTAAGCGGTAGCGATAGTCGTGGAAGCATAAGATTGGCGAGACGATAACGATGCTACGATGGAGATCAAGGTGTCACGCCGGTGACGATGGTGATCATGACAGTACTTCGGAGATGGAGATCACAAGTACAAGATGATGATGGCTATATCATATCACTTATATTGATTGCATGTGATGTTTATCTTTTATGCATCTTATCTTGCTTTGATTGACGGTAGCATTATAAGATGATCCCTCACTAAATTATCAAAGTATAAGTGTTCTCCCTGAGTATGCACCGTTGCGAAAGTTCTTTGTGCTGAGACACCACATGATGATCGGGTGTGACAGGCTCTACGTTCAAATACAACGGGTGCAAAACAGTTGCACACGCGGAATACTCAGGTTAAACTTGACGAGCCTAGCATATAACAGATATGGCCTCGGAACATGGAGACCGAAAGGTCGAGCGTGAATCATATAGTAGATATGATCAACATAGTGATGTTCACCATTGAAACTACTCCATCTCACGTGATGATCGGGCATGGTTTAGTTGATTTGGATCACGCGGTCACTTAGAGGATTAGAGGGATGTCTATCTAAGTGGGAGTTCTTAATTAATATGATTAATTGAACTTTAATTTATCATGAACTTAGTCCTTGTAGTATTAGCATATCTATGTTGTAGATCAATAGCTCGCATTTAGCTCCCCTGTTTTATTTTTGATATGTTCCTAGAGAAAACTAAGTTGAAAGATGTTAGTAGCAATGATGCGGATTGGATCTGTGATCTGAGGTTTATCCTCATTGCTGCACAAAAGAATTATGTCTTTGATGCGCTGCTAGGTGACAAATCTATTGCAGGAGCAGATGCAGATGTTATGAACATTTGGCTAGCTCAATATGATGACTACTTGATAGTTTAGTGCATCATGCTTAAACGGCTTAGAATCAGGACTTCAAAGACGTTTTGAACGTCATGGACCATATGAGATGTTCCAGGAGTTGAAGTTAATATTTCAAGCAAATACCCGAGTTGAGAGATATGAAGTCTCCAACAAGTTCTATAGCTAAAAGATGGAGGAGAATAGCTCAAGCAGTGAGCATGTGCTCAGATTGTCTGGGTACTACAATCGCTTGAATCAAGTGGGAGTTAATCTTCCAGATAAAATAGTGATTGACAGAATTCTCTAGTCACCATCACCAAGTTAGTAGAACTTCGTGATGAACTATGATATGCAAGGGATAACGGAAATGATTCCCAAGTTCTTCGTAATGCTGAAATCGACGAAGGTAGAAATCAAGAAAAATATCAAGTGTTGATGATGGACAAGACCACTAGTTTCAAGTAAAGGGCAAAGGGAAGAAGGGGAACTTCAAGAAGAACGGCAAGCAAGTTGCTGCTCAAGTGAAGAAGCCCAAGTCTAGTCCTAAGCCTGAGACTAAGTGCTTCTACTGCAAAGGGACTGGTCACTGGAAGCGGAACTGCCCCAAGTATTTGATGGATAAGAAGGATGGCAAAGTGAACAAAGGTATATTTGATATACAGATTATTGATGTGTATTTTACTAGTGTTCGTAGCAACCCCTCAGTATTTTATACTGGTTCAGTTGCTAAGAGTAGTAACTCGAAATGGGAGTTGCAGAATGAACATAGACTAGTTAAGGGTGAAGTGACGATGTGTGTTGGAAATGGTTCCAAGATTGATATGATCATGATCGCACACTCCCTATACTTTTGGGATTAGTGTTGAACCTAAATAAGTGTTATTTGGTGTTTGCGTTGAGCATGAATATGATTTGATCATGTTTATTGCAATACGGTTATTCATTTAAGTAAGAGAATAAATTGTTGTTCTGTTTACATGAATAAAACCTTATATGGTTACACACCCAATGAAAATGGTTCGTTGGATCTCGATCGTAGTGATACGCATATTCATAATATTGAAACCAAAAGATGCAAAGTTAATAATGATGGTGCAACTTATTTGTGGCACTGCCGTTTAGGTCATATTGGTGTAAAGCGCATGAAGAAAATCCATTCTGATGGGCTTTTGGAATCACTTGATTATGAATCAGTTGATGCTTGCGAACCATGCCTCATGGGCAAGATGACTAACACTCCATTCTCCAGAACAATGGAGCGAGCAACAGATTTGCTGGAAATCATACATACTGATGTATGTGGTCCGATGAATATTGAGGCTCGTGGCAGGTATCATTATTTTCTGATCTTCACAGATGATTTGAGCAGATATGAGTATATCTACTTGCTGAAACACAAGTCTAAAACATTTGAAAAGTTCAAAGAATTTCAGAGTGAAGTGGAGAATCATCGTAACAAAAATAAAAGTTTCTACGATATGATCGCAGAAGTAAAATATTTGAGTTACGAGTTTGGCCTTCAGTTAAAAACAAATGTGAAATAGTTTCACTACTCACGCCACCTGGAATACCACAGTGTAATGGTGTGTCCGAACGTCATAACCATACGTTATTAGATATGGTGCGATCTATGATGTCTCTTACCGATCTACCACTATCGTTTTGGGTTTATGCATTAGAGACAGCTGCATTCACGTTAAATAGGGCACCATCTAAATCTCTTGAGACGACACCGTATGAACTATGGTTTGTCAAGAAACCTAAGCTGTCGTTTCTTAAAGTTTGAGGTTGCAATGCTTATGTGAAAAAGTTTCAACCTGATAAGCTCTAACCCAAATCGGAGAAGTGCGTCTTCATAGGATACCCAAAAGAAAATGTTGGGTACACCTTCTATCACAGATCCGAAGGCAATATATTCGTTGCTTTGAATGCATCCTTTCTAGAAAAGGAGTTCCTCTCGAAAGAAGTGAGTGGGAGGAAAGTAGAACTTGATGAGGTAACTGTACCTGCTCCCTTATTGGAAAGTAGTTCATCATAGAAATCTGTTCCTGTGACTACTACACCGATTAGTGAGGAAGCTAATGATGATGATCATGTAACTTCAGATCAAGTTACTACTGAACCTCGTAGGTAAACCAGAGTGAGATCCGCACCAGAGTGGTACGGTAATCCTGTTCTGGAGGTCATGTTACTTGACCATGATGAGCCTACGAACTATGAGGAAGCGATGATGAGCCCAGATTCCGCGAAATGGCTCGAGGCCATGAAATCTGAGATGAGATCCATGTATGAGAACAAAGTATGGACTTTGATTGACTTGCCCAATGATCAGCGAGCCATTGAGATTAAATGGATCTTCAAGAGGAAGACGAACGCTGATAGTAGTGTTACTATCTACAAAGCTAGAATTGTCGCAAAAAGGTTTTCGACAAGTTCAAGGTGTTGACTACGATGAGATTTTATCACTCGTATCTATGCTTAAGTCTATTCGAATCATGTTAGCAATTGCCGCATTTTATGAAATCTGGCAAATGGATAAACAAAACTGCATTCTTTAATGGATTTATTAAAGAAGAGTTGTATATGATGCAACTAGAAGGTTTTGTCAATCCTAAAGGTACTAACAAAATATGCAAGCTCTAGCAATCCATCTATGGACTGGTGCAAGCATCTCGGAATTGGAATATACGCTTTGATAAGTTGATCAAAGCATATAGTTTTATACAGACTTGCGGTGAAGCCTGTATTTACAAGAAAGCGAGTGGGAGCACTACAGCATTTCTGATAAGTATATGTGTATGACATATTGTTGATCGGAAATAATGTAGAATTATTCTGCAAAGCATAATGGAGTGTTTGAAAGGAGTTTTTCAAAGAAAGACCTCGGTGAAGCTGCTCACATATTGAGCATCAAGATCTATAGAGATAGATCAAGACGCTTGATAAGTTTTCAATGAGTACATACCTTGACAAGTCTTTGAAGTAGTTCAAAATGGAATAGTCAAAGAAAGAGTTATTGCCTGTGTTACAAGGTGTGAAATTGAGTAAGACTCAAAGCCCGACCACGGCAGAAGATAGAGAGAGAATGAAAGTCATTCCCTATGCCTCAGCCATAGGTTCTATAAAGTATGACATGCTGTGTACCAGACCTATTGTATACCCTGCCCTGAGTTTGGCAAGGGAGTACAATAGTGATCTAGGAGTAGATCACTGGACATTGGTCAAAATTATCCTTAGTGGAATAAGGATATGTTTCTCAATTATGGAGGTGACAAAAGGTTCGTCGTAAAGGGTTACGTCGATGCAAATTTTGACACTGATCCAGATGACTCTAAATCTCAATCTGGATACATATTGAAAGTGGGAGAAATTAGCTAGAGTAGCTCCGTGCAGAGCATTGTTGACATAGAAATTTGCAAAATACTTACGGATCTGAATGTGGCAGACCCGTTGACTAAACTTCTCTCACAAGCAAAACATGATCACACCTTAGTACCCTTTGGGTGTTAATCACATAGCGATGTCAACTAGATTATTGACTCTAGTAAACCCTTTGGGTGTTGGTCACATGTCGATGTGAACTATGGGTGTTAATCACATGATGATGTGAACTATTGGTATTAAATCACATGGCGATTTGAACTAGATTATTGACTCTAGTGCAAGTGGGAGACTGAAGGAAATATGCCCTAGAGGCAATAATAAAGTTATTATTTATTTCCTTATATCATGATAAATGTTTATTATTCATGCTAGAACTGTATTAACCGGAAACATAATACATGTGTGAATACATAGACAAACAGAGTGTCACTAGTATGCCTCTACTTCACTAGCTCGTTGATCAAAGATGGTTATGTTTCCTAACCATAGACATGAGTTGTCATTTGATTAACGGGATCACATCATTAGGAGAATGATGTGATTGACTTGACCCATTCCGTTAGCTTAGCACTTGATCGTTTAGTTTGTTGCTATTGCTTTCTTCATGACTTATACATGTTACTATGACTATGAGATTATGCAACTCCCGTTTACCGGAGGAACACTTTGTGTGCCACCAAACGTCACAATGTAACTGGGTGATTATAAAGTTGCTCTACAGGTGTCTCCAAAGGTACTTGTTGGGTTGGCGTATTTCGAGATTTGGATTTGTCACTCCGGTTGTCGGAGAGGTATCTCTGGGCCCTCTCGGTAATGCACATCACTTAAGCCTTGCAAGCATTGCAACTAATGAGTTAGTTGCAGGATGATGTATTACGGAACGAGTAAAGAGACTTGCCGGTAACGAGATTGAACTAGGTATTGAGATACCGACGATCGAATCTCGGGCAAGTAACATACCGATGACAAAGGGAACAACGTATGTTGTTATACGGTCTGACCGATAAAGATTTTCGTAGAATATGTGGGAGCCAATATGAGCATTCAGGTTCCGCTATTGGTTATTGACCGGAGACGTGTCTCGGTCATGTCTACATTATTCTTGAACCCGTAGGGTCCGCACGCTTAAGGTTTCGATGATAGTTATATTATGAGTTTATGAGTTTTGATGTACCGAAGGAGTTCGGTGTCCCGGATGAGATCGGGGACATGACGAGGACTTTCGAAATGGTCGAGACGTAAAGATCGATATATTGGACGACTATATTCGGACATCGGAAAGGTTCCGAGTGATTCGGGTATTTTTCGGAATACCGGAGAGTTACGGGAATACGTATTGGGCCTTATTGGGCCATACGGGAAAGAAGGAAAATGGCCTCAAGGGTGGCCGCACCCCTCCCCTTGGTCTGGTCCGAATTGGACTAGGGAAGGGGGGCGCCCCCTTCCTTCCTTCTCCTTTTCCCTTCCTCTTTTCCTATTCCATATGGGAGGTGGAATCCTACTAGGACTAGGGAGTCCTAGTAGGACTCCACACTTGGCGCGCCCCCTCCTAGGGCCGGCCTCCTCCTCCCTTGTTGTGACGCCCCCGATTGAATCGTACACTAATCATACACGCAAATGTGTACGATTAAGATCAGGGACTCACGGGAAGATATCACAATACAACTCTACAAATAAAATAAGTCATACAAGCATCATATTACAAGCCAGGGGCCTCGAGGGCTCGAATACAAGAGCTCGATCATAGACGAGTCAGCGGAAACAACAATATCTGAGTATAGACATAAGTTAAACAAGTTTGCCTTAAGAAGGCTAGCACAAACTGGGATACAGATCGAAAGAGGCGCAGGCGTCCTGCCTGGGATCCTCCTAAACTACTCCTGGTCACCGTCAGCGGGATGCACATAGTAATAGGCACCTCCCGAGTAGTAGTAGTCGTCATCGACAGTGCCATCTGGCTCCTGGGCTCCATCGTCTGGTTGCAGCAATCGGATATAGGGAAGGGGATAAGGGGAAGAAAAGCAACCGTGAGTACTCATCCAAAGTACTCGCAAGCAAGGAGCTACACTATATATGTATGCATTGGTATCAACTGGAATAAGGCTATCATATGTGGACTGAACTGCAGAATGCCGGAATAAGAGGGGGATAGCTAGTCCTTTCGAAGACTACGCTTCTGGTAACCTCCATCTTGCAGCAGGAGAAGAGAATAGATGGTAAGTTCACCAAGTAACATCGCATAGCATAATCCTAACCGATGATCCTTCCCTCGTCGCCCTGTGAGAGAGCGACCACCGGTTGTATCTGGCACTTAGAAGGGTGTGTTTTATTAAGTATCCGGTTCTACTTGTCATAAGGTTAAGGTACAACTCCAAGTCGTCCTGTTACCGAAGATCACGGCTATTCGAATAGATTAACTTCCCTGCAGGGGTGCACCACATAACCCAACACGCTCGATCCCATTTGGCCGGACACACTTTTCTGGGTCATACCCGGCCTCGAAAGATCAACACGTCGCAGCCCTACCTAGGCACAACAGAGAGGTCAGCACGCCGGTCTAAATCCTATGGCGCAGGGGTCTGGGCCCATTGCCCTTTGCACACCTGCACGTCACGAACGCGGCCGGAAGCAGACCTAGCCTAGCAGGCGTTCCAGTCCAATCCGGCCCGCGCCACTCAGTCGCTGACGTCACGAAGGCTTCGGCTGATACCATGCCGTCGAGTGCCCATAACTGTCCGCGTGTAGATGGTTAGTGCGTATAGGCCAGTAGCCAGACTCAGATCAAATACCAAGATCTCGTTAAACGTGTTATCTTGAAGACACCGCGAACGCCGACTAGGGCCAGACCCACCTCTCTCCTAGGTGGTCTCAACCTGCCCTGTCGCTCCGCCACAAAGATCCACCCAGAGGGCCGTCGAGACAAAGGTCCTTTCAGCCCCCAATCCGTGAATCACTCGCGGGTACTCCTCGAGCCAACCCGACTTTAGTCATCACATGTATCATGTATAAAGTATAGGTATATACCCGTGATCAACTCCCGAGTGATCACGGCCCGATAGTAAAGCATGGCAGACGGACAAGAATGTATGGCCACTGATGATAAACTAGCATCCTATACTAAGCATTTAGGATTGCAGGTAAGGTATCAACAGTTGTAGCAACAATGACAGGCTATGCATCAGGATAGGATTAACGGAAAGCAGTAACATGCTACACTACTCTAATGCAAGCAGTATAGAGGAGAGTAGGCGATATCTGGTGATCAAGGGGGGGGGGCTTGCCTGGTTGCTCTGGCAAGAGAGAGGGGTCGTCAACACCGTAGTCGTACCGGGTAGCAGCGGCGTCGGTCTCGGTGTCTAGCGAGAGAAGAGGGGGAAGAAACAATAAATATTTAAGCAAACAGATGCATAGCGATGCATGACATGACAAGTATCGGTGCTAGGGTGCCCTAACGCGGTATGAGGTGATACCGGCAAAGGGGGGAAACATCCGGGAAAGTATCCCCGGTGTTTCGCACTTTGTGACACATGAAACGGAGGGGGGAGAGTTGCGTGTTCCCTATGCTAGGGATGCGTGGCGGACGAACGGGCTGCGTATCCGGATTCCTCTCATCGTTCTGAGCAACTTTCATATATAAAGTATTTTCATCCGACTTGCGAATGATTTTATATTAATTTTCAAAGTTTTAATTCATTTCTGAAATTAATTTAATTCGAAATTAAATATTAAATGCTAAATGGACCCAACCCTGTGTACACAACAGTGTACACAGAGGCTGACATGTGGGCCAGGGGGACCCAGTTGTCAACAGGGGGTGGCCCCCCCTGTCATTGAGAGTTTAATTAATTTACTAACTAATTAGTTAGTTAATTAGGCAATTAACTAAGTTAATTAATTAAATTACCAATTAATTAATCTTATTATTATTTTTAGGGCGCTCGGGCCCATATGTCATAGATTAATTAGGAGGGGGAATTAGCACTGATTGGGGGTTATCCCCTAAACTAATTGGGGTCGGGCCCATGGGGTAGTGGCCCAAGCCAGCCACGACCACCAAGCAGCGCTCGTTGCCCCCGCAGGCAACGACGGTGGCCCGGGGCACCGGCGGCCACGGCAGCAAGGAGGAGCGCAGGTGGGAGGAGGCAGGGCGCGCGAGGCGGGTGAGGCCAGCGAGGCCGGCGCGTGGGCGTGCGGCCGTGGGGTCGGGGCATGGCCCAGCGCAGCAGGGGAGAGGCAGTTGGGGCACGGCTGGGCGGCGGTGCCGGAGCTAGCGGCGGCAAGCGCGAGCAGCGGCAGCAGGAGCAGCAGCTACGGGAGCAGGGCACGGCCCGGGCGGACATACGCGCGCGAGGGCGCGGCCTGGGGCGCGCCCGGTGCGGGAAAGGGCGGCCAGGGGCGCACGGGAGCGGGGCAAGAGCAGCATGCAGGCGCGCACGCGGACGCGGCGAAGACGAGCTCGTGGACAACGGCTACGGCACGAATTGAGTCGAGGAAAAGAGGGATAACGGGAGAGGAGCTCACAACAAACTCGGGGACGTGGTTGGTGTGGCCGGGGACGAACCAGAGCGGTGGGCAACGACGGCGGATGCCGGCGATGTACCCAACAAAGACGACGGCGATGGCGAGCGCACGGGAGTTGCACCGCTCGATCCGGTAGCATAGTCGAAGGAGATGACGGCGGGGAGGCTCCTGGGCGTCTTCCTACTGCTTGGGGATGTCAGCGGCCGCGGCAATGGCGCGAGGCAGTGTCTTACTAGCACGGGCACTGCGGGACCTTTCGAGCTCGCGCCGAGCAAAAGAGGAGGCGGCTCGATGGGGAATGAGAGGGGAACGGAGGAGAGCGGGCTAGGGTTCGCTATGGCGCGGTTATAAGCCAAGGAGATCGACGTGGAGGCCATCCATGGCCATGGCGACCATGGATGTGCGACACGCACGTCTCCTGCCTCCCTGTACAGAGGAGGGGAGGAGGTGGAGGTGGAGGTGGGCTGGGCCGGAGGCATTGTGGCCACTTATGGCCCAGTGGCCTAGTAGTTTTAGGAAATTTTCTATTTTCATTTTCTGTTTTTATTTTTCTCTACTGTTTTCTTTTAACATTAGCTAGCAGATGAATTCGGTTAAATGTGGAAGGGCGTACACAACTATTAGGAAATATATTGAAGAGGCCTCAAAAGTTTGAGGTCAAGAGGAAAAGTATAAATATTTGTTTATTTTGAAAGGCTAGTTTTATTTGTTGTTGAACCACTTTATAAATCCCTAGGGACCAATTGGTTGGTCAAATAATGTTTGGTTCAACATGACAAAGATCAGGGGAATTTATAGAATATTTTGAACACTTTATTTTTACCGTTCGAAGAAATAATTATTTCACTTGTAATTCAAATTTGAATTTGACTTTGATTCTGGACAAGTGGCCATTTGCATAATAACCAAGATGACATGGCCACCATTAGGGGGAGATTACTGTAGCATGATTCTCGGGGTATTACACTTGCTCCTTTATATACGGGTGCAGGGGGGCACCACAAAGACACAACAATTGATCCTTGAGATCTATTAGCCATGTGCGGTGCCCTCCTCCACCATAATCCTCGATAATATGGTAGCGGTGCTTAGGCGAAGCCCTGCGACGGTAGAACATCAAGATCGTCACCACGCCATCGTGCTGAGGGAACTCTTCCCCGACATTCTGCTGGATCAGAGTCCGGGGATCGTCATCGAGATGAACGTGTGCTAGAACTCGGAGGTGTTGTAGTTTTGGTGCTTGATCGGTCAGGCCGTGAAGACGTACGACTACATCAACCGCGTTGTGCTAACGCTTCCACTTCCGGTCTACGAGGGTACGTAGACAACACTCTCCCCTCTTGTTGCTATGCATCACCATGATCTTGCGTGTGCGTAGGAAAATTTTGAAATTACTACGTTCCCCAACAGTTCAAGCATTGCGTCGCAAGGAGACGAGTACTGAGAGAGCTGCTTCTAGAGAGGAGGCTAAGCTGGAGCAACTGGTGGTAGACTCGAACACTCCATTGTATGATGGTTGCAATCCTGAGGTGACCCGCTTGAGTTTCACGCTCCAAATCCTGAAGACGAAGGCTAAAAACAAATGGTCCGACACTAGCCTCGATGAGCATCTCAAGTACCTAAAGGATGTTCTTCCCGCAGGTAATCTATGTCCTAGTAGTGTTGATGAGGCCAAGAAGATCGTGTGCCCTCTTGATCTGCCACACGTTAGATACCATGCATGCATGAACGATTGCATAATTTATCGGAAGGAGCACGTGGAAAAAACAAGCTGTCCGGTGTGCAATGCTTCTCGATACAAGAAAGCCGGGAAGAAATGTCCCAGAAAGTGGTATGGTACTTACCGATTACTCCCCATCTCCAGAGGTATTTTGTAGGTCCCAAGGAAGCAAAGCTAATGCACTGGCACGCGGAGAGGAAGAAGCCCGACGATGGAGATGATCTGAAGCTGAGACACGTCACGGATGGAAGCCAGTGGAGAGCGTTGAACAGCTTCTATCGATATTTTGAATGTGATGCAAGGAACATCGTGCTCGGCGCGTGTACCAATGGAATGAACCCGTTTGGCAACCAGAAAACCAACCATATCACATGGCACGTGTTTGTATGGATGTACAACCTCCCCCCTAGTTGTGCATGAAATCGAAGTACATTCACATGAGCATGCTTATTCAAGGGCCGAGACATCCAGGAAATAATATTAATTTGTATCTGGGGCTACTTCAAGAGGAGTTAGACACGTTATGGAAAACACCGGCTAAGACATGGGACGCCAGCAAAGGCGAGTATTTCAACATGAGAGCCGCGCTGATCACGACAGTGCAGGACTATCTCGGTTACCGATATGTGGCAGGCCAAGTGTGCCATGGATATTGCGGATGCACGCGGTGCATGGATGATACGACGTCTCAGCAGCTAACGTCAAGGAAAGATGGTGGGTCTGGGAAAATCGTGTACATGGGGCATCAAAGATGGCTCGAACAAGACGACCCGTGGAGAAACCGTGGAGATCTATTCAATGGTCACGCTGAGCATCGAGGACCTCCACGTAAGAGGAGCGGTGCCGAAATCGATGAGCTGTTGAAAAACTGGAAGGAGTGCGCCGCGCCGGGAAAGACGATGAGAAAGGCGCCGGAGCCGCTACTGAAGGTATGGAAGACGAGGTCTGTGTTCTGGGACTTGGAGTACTGGCACAAACTCGATACACCTCATTGCCTTGATCAAATGCATATCTATAAGAATGTCCTTGAGAACTTGCTCGCAACACTGATGAACATTCCAGATAAGACCAAGGATGGGCCGAAGGCAAGAAAAGACTTGCAAGATTTGAAAATCAGGGAAGATCTGCACATGTCGCCCCGTAAAATGTCAGACGAGACAGAGACGGAGACAGAGGCACGGGAGAAGAAGGGCAAGAAAATAAAGAAAGAGGATTATTGCCCCCCATCTTGCTTCACCTTAAGTGAGGCTGAGATCCATCAATTCTTTAAGTGCCTTACCGGAGTCAAAGTTAATTCCGGTTACTGTGGCAAGATAAACATATATCTAGACACGGACAAGAAAAGGTTCAGCGGGATGAAGTCCCATGACTGTCATGTGATGATGACGCAGATACTACCTGTTGCCCTTAGAGGGATAATGGACAAGCACGTCCATGACACGCTTATTGGTCTCTGCAACTTTTTCAACGTCATCTCTCGAAAGTCGATCAGTGTGAAGCAGCTCCGAAGGCTACAGGAAGAGATCGTTGTGATACTGAATGAGCTTGAGATATACTTCCCGCTCGCGTTCTTTGACGTGATGGTGCATCTGTGTATCCATATTATGGATGACATAATAGACCTGGGGCCGTCATTCCTGCACAACATGATGCCTTTTGAGAGGATGAATGGGATCATCAAAGGATTCGTTCATAACATGTCCCGTACGGATGGAAGCATCGTCCAGGGCTATGTGACACAAGAGTGCATATCTTTATGTGAGAATTTTCTATATGGCGCAGACCAGCCGCCTAGTGTTAGTGTTGGTTTGCCCGTTAACAAGCACGATGGGAGGCTCGAAGGAGAAGGTCACTGCAACGGTCGCAGGGAACTGCACGTGGCATACTCAGATCGACGCAACGACTTTGACAGAGCAAACTTGGTAGTGCTACAACACCTAGACGAGGTAGATCCTTTTGTGGCACTGCACAAAGAAATTATCGCAAAGAAGTATCGTGACCGGGCGGGGGGGGGGGTATGCAGGACGGACGCCGAAGTTACAAGAGAGCACAACTCCACTTTCCTGCATTGGTTCAAAGAGCATATTATTGCTAACCCCCCGGAGGAGGGCTCTAAGGACGGATTGCTCATATACGCCTTAGCACATGGCCCCTTTGCCCAACCTCGTAACCTATCAGGCATATGATATCAACGGATACACGCTCTACACGGAGGCCAAAGATATGGACAGTGATGATCAGAACTCAGGGGTGATGATGGAATGCATGATCGGCAGCGAGTATGGCGCAACTGAACGATTTTATGGAAGGGTCGAGGAGATCTGGGAGCTTGACTACTCTGGACTGCACAACATGACGATGTTCTATGTCAGATGGGCTAAGAATGTCGAAAGAGAAAATCGAATTTTCACTACCATGACTATACCCGACGCCAAAAGCTCTACCATGAACACTATCGCCAAAAACGAGCCATGGGTACACGCTAAGCACGTGACACAATGCTTCTTCATAACCGACCCATGCAATCCCAGTCGTGTTGTCATGAGGAGAGGCAAAAGGAACATCATTGGAATGGATGGAGTCGCCAACAAGGAAGACTATGATCAGTACGACAACCCAATGAGGGAAGATGATGATGATGATGATGAAGTATACGTCAAAAGAAGAATCAATACTACATTACCTAAGAAAAATCATACTCCATGGAAAAGGCAAAGTCATAATGAGGGGCTCAATTATTCTTTGACGAACAAGAAGGGAAAGAAGCTGACTAAAAAACAAAAACGTCAGCGCTGAGGAATATATGTTCCTATTTTGTATGTTATCGGTCAAATGATGTAATATATATATATATATGTTCCTATTTTGTATACACACTTAGCCATTATTATGCATGGGTCCAATGATATAATATATATGTTCCTATTTTGTATACATATTTAACCGTCAAATGATGCAATATATATCGCCTTCCCTTCGTTCACTGCTCTCGGGATATAAAAGTGGGAGAAAATAAAGGAAAAGAAAAAGGAAGACTGGCAGTAGCGATTTCCTTGTAAAACAGCTACAATCAAACTAGTAGTAGCGATTTCCTTATAAAACCGCTACAACTAGTGAAGGTAGTAGCAGCGCGTTTTATCTAAACCGCTACAGCTAGTGAAGGTAGTAGCAACGCGTTTTGTCTAAACGCGCTACAGCTAGTGAAGGTAGTAGTAGCGCGTTTTGTCTAAACGTGCTACTGCTACGTCCACTTAACCCAAAATTCTCACTCTCCCTACTTCATCCTGCCTCTTTTCCCCCCAAATCCCCACTCTCTCCCCCGTCGCACCGCTGCGCCCCGGCGCTCGCCCCCGACCCGGCCCTCGCCCCCGAGCCGGCGCTCGCCCCCGACCCCGGCGCGCTCGCCCCCGACCCGTAGGCCCTCGCCTCTCTCCTCTGCTTCCTCCCCTCCCAACCTTGGCCGTCGTCGGGCCTGCCTCCTCGCCCCTGCACCCTCTGTAAGCCCCCCCTCTCTCTGCTAGCTAGGGTTCTTCGGTTAATTTACTTAGGTTTTAGTTAGGGCAGTACGTTAATTAGGTTATCTATTTAGTTATGAATTTAGAAATTGTCCAAATCAACATCCCTTGTTAAAGCAAATTTAGGTAGGCTAAATTTATATGCAAATTTGAACTGGACATGTGATATGTGGATATGTCATGTTTTGGACATGCCATGTTTGGAATTTGAACATGTCATTTGGACATGTGATCTTTTGGTTCAATTTTGGTAAATGATCCGAGTGGCCTATGTTACGCCGGAAGGTTGATTCATTTCCTTTCCGGTGAATTTTAGGCGCTCGATATGTCATTTTTTTAGCAAAGGTCATGCCAAAATTTGCCGTGAATAAAGGCATGACTTGTGCTACATAGTTGGCATATCGAGTGCTGGTACATAGATTTCTTTTTTATGTCATTTCTCGTTTATTCATAATTTTAGAAATAAACAAGGACACTTAATCATAGGAAACATGTCGAACAACGAAGAAACTGAGCCTTTTGACCAAGATGCAGACGAGATGGATTATGAGGGTGAACAAGAGTACCTCGACTATTTGACTGCTAAGCAAGGTTTGCAGGTCGGCCTCGATGATGGTACTGACGCCGACATCGACACCGACAGTGCCGGCACCGATGGTGGCGCCGAGACCGGCGGGGAAGGTACCGGCGGGGAAGATACTGGCGTGGAAGGTACCGGCGCCGATGCCGCTACCGAAAAGAGGAAGCATAAGAAGTAGAGGATACGAAAACCTAACAAACTAGGGATTGGACGACTTGTGATCACAAAGATGGCACCTGGCAAGTTTGAGCCATTAGAGCCGGAAGAACCTCGCAAGTGCTATGGGAACCAATTAGGATGCATCCTACGGGAATGCGCGAGCATCAACGACGATGACTTAAGGAGTAAAGAACATTTGACGCAGTTGCTCCTAACGAAGTTGCACAAGAGATTCAAGTTCCCCGACCGGGATGATAACATAGAACAACCGTGGGATGATCCGAAGATGAAAAAGATTAACAATCACGCCATGGGGATGTTTAGCAATGATTTGGCCTCCTGGAAAGGGAGGGGAAACGAGCTATTGAGGCTGACGAACCCCTGTCCAAGATTCTGGAGGAAAATCCGACACTTACGGAAGAGGAGTTCGAAAAGTTCAAGGACACTTGCGCTACCGAGGCAGCCAAGGCTAAGGCTGCGAAATTCAAGAGCCTTCAGCAAAGGAACACGGGGAAGCATCGCCTCGGAAGCCGTGGCTACCTCGGTAAAAGGCCCATATGGGATAAGGAGGACGCGGAACGTGAAGCTGTGGTTCACCAACCCCTTGGAGCGTGACTTCATCAGGGCCCGCTACAAGTGGGACAAGGAGAAAATTTTTACACAGACCAGATCACGAGGAAATTGATTAGACTACTGGAGAAGCATCACCAGCTTGCAGCCGAAAGCCTTACTTCTCCGATGAGGCCCAAGTGGGACACCCCTCTCAACCGGGCCTTGAACGAACTTAAGGGACTCCCTTTGGGCCAGCGGCCGCAATATGGTTGTGTGCACAGCGCTGGAGACAGCGCCACGTGAAAGGTGTTTTACAACGAGGGCCCGGAAGCCAAGAAGCAGAAAAATAAGTTTAGTCAGGCGAACACCGACGCAAAGGTGAAGCTTGCGGTCGAGAAAAATGCAGCTGAGGACGCGGAAAAAACAGTCGAGGAGAAAAATGAGTTGCTATAGCAGGCAGTCAATGCAGTTGTAACTGCCTGCAGAAATGATTTTGCTACTAACTTGGTTCCAGCTATCATCAACTAGACGAAGGAAAATCCAGACAAGACGGTACATGATTTCCTGATGCCCAGTTTCTACGGGAGCAACTCCATGAACAACAACAACACCGCACCATCACTTTCTCACGCAACCGGGCCTCCTCTCGCGGCCGCTCCCGCTCATAGCAGCCCGTCCTCAGTCTCTGGCACGCTAGGTGGGCCTTAGTCTTTGGCTGAGCTCGACGCCGTCACGGTAATTACATGTCGCACCAACACACACACACACACACACACACACACACACACACACACACATATATATATATATATATATATATAAATATAATTCCATTTTTGTTGCCTTTCGGATGTTTTACGCCACAGACATATGTGTTTGCAGGGCGAAGAAACCCCGTGCACCATACTCTACTTGATCAAAGGCCAGAAGGTGGACGTGGGAAAGGGGATGATAATGAACCCCATGCAACCCACGTTCCACAACCAGCCGATCCCCGCTGGACACTTTAGGGTTAACTTGTCCAGTGTGAAATCGGGGCACGAGCATTTGCCTCCTCCGGCATATCCCGTGGGAGAGGACGATGAGACCCCTCCACGGATTGGAAACTGCAAGGGTTGGGTGCTGCTATGGCCGAAGAATCTTATTCTTCTGGAGCCGGCCGAGATCACACCAATAACCACACATCAACAAGCATGTGCGGAGACCACCACCCCGCCTACGCAATTACCCGCTCCTGTAGTGCCGAGTGAGAGCGGCGGACGACGTGATGAAGGGGGTGCAATAGTACTGGCTGATGTAATCAGTCCTGTAGAACAGATGGATGATGAGACGTAGGTTGACCCTATGGGTTTTCTCAATACAAACACGTATGACTGTGACATAGATCTGATGAGTCAACCATATGACGAATCGGGCTATCAGCATGCTAATGAGGATATGGATGATATGCCCGGGCAGGAAGGTCATTGAAAGGATTGCAAAAAGTCTCTCTTCATGAATTCCTCATAGGACACACCTGAAGATGTCGCCTCAACACAGGCTCAACAATCTGGGGGTCGTACAGTGCTTAGCCCGGGAACCCTGGGGCAGGGGTTAAGGAAGGGTCTGGAAGGTGTGCCCAAGAAAAAGGAGAGGAAGAGATCGGGGAAGATAACTGCCTCCAAACAAGCCAGAGCACAAAGCAGCCAGACGATGTTCTGAAGAGCGTGTCCCCGTGAAAGGTGCGGCCATGTTCCATCTCACGGGCGAGCCGATGCTACCTCCGAAACCGCTGGAGACACTATCAGGGGATCTTAGGAGACTGCACGATCATGTGTTGTCGACTGAGAAAAGCCTACTAGCCTCAAAGGATCCAGGATATCCGACATACGTGGCTCGTGTGCCTGAGGGGAAGTGCTACGTCGACACACGGCCCGAGGAGGTGTTCTTCCTGTGGTTTGACCATGCATATCTTTGAGATGTTTCTGACAAGGTGGCTCGATTTTACAATCGTCCGCCTTTTTGCGCTACATATGAGCTCCGTCATGAAGAGTGAAGAAGTCTCGCAAATCTGTGTGGCGGATCCGTACTACATGCATGAGTCTTTCTTGAGTCTCGGCGACTTTGAGTGTGAAACTGCTAGGGAGTACCTCCAAAACTTCATTGTATAGAATAAGGACCGGGAAATTGTCCTCGTGCCTTATCATCCAAAGTAAGTCAGTTCCGGACAACCCTTTCGTACATTTCAATTGTTCCTTCTCTCTCATATGGGAAATAATTTGAGGTGTCTTTTCCCCGCAGCAACGGGCGCGTCGTCCTTATCGTTCTTTACCCGTAAGTCTCCCACGCCATGTATTTTGACCCTTCCAGAGACTACGAGAAAAAAGACTACACCCACATAATGAATATTCTAGATGATGCTCTACAAGGCCTCAACATTAGAGGTGGCCACATGCAGATCAGGAAACAAAGGAACAAGAAGATGAGTTTCGCGCATAAAACTAACTTCTGCTGGATCCATGTCCCAAAACCAAGCAAGAAGGATGGATTCTACATCATCCATCTCATGATTTAGTTCAACACGGATCACCAAAAGCTTCGCATGAAAAGCAGAAATGATGATCATATCCACAAGTGGCTAGAATATCATGGAGAAGAGGATTATAAATTTAGACATGACTTCTTTCGCATCCAAAGCGACATTGCGACGATCATCATGAATAAGTCGTCGATGAGAAGGGGATGTTCCACCACGGCCCTATATCGTGAGCTGACGTTCGAACTCGCATAGGCATGCAACGTCTAGACCTCACGCCGTTCAAGAAGCTAGGGTCCATCCTCGATGATATGGAAGGATGGAACTTCTAGTGATTTATGATGCCGATGATGATGATATGTGTCGGTTGAACTTGTATACTTTTTGTAGCGATGAAACTTTGTGATGTCCACGGTCCCTGCCGAACTTGTGTAACGCTACTTTGTTAGTTTGCGTACGATGACGTGCGTACCTCTAGTTAATTAATTTGCATACTGTATGTTGCATCTAGTTGCTAACCCTTTCTTTTTCGGTGTTGCTCTAATATTTTTTGTTGCATATATATGATTGTACATCCTCTTCATGAACATGCATCTCTAACAGGTACCTAGTTTCTTGATGGCGAGATGGAAGTGCTATGTCGTGTACAAAGGGAAGGTTCCTGGGGTGTACAACGAGAGGCATTAGTGTCAGGCGCAAGTGAATGGGTTCTCGGGTTCCAGCCATAAAGACTTCAAAAGCAGACAAGAAGGAGAAGCTAGTTACTTGAGGTTCACGCTAGCGCGAGAGAGGACTCGTAACCGCCACCTCATGTACTGCATAGTTCCACTCTCAGTCATAGGGATAGCTCTTCTCACGTATACCTTTGTTTAGATGGATGACATTGTAGTTGCAAGTATTCGAGACTTGCATGTATCGCTATTTTCGAGATGATGACAAGATACCACTTTGTGTTGGATGATGATTATGACGAGACTATTTATATGTATATGCTATGATTACATTTGTGGTCTCGCAGACATTTGTATGTGTATCATGATGACATTTGTATGTGCTAAAGATTTTTCTATAAAGCCTGTTCAAATACAAAACAAATATGCCGAAAAAACAAAAAAACTACTAAAATTAGCAGTAGCGAGTGGAGAAAAGTTAGCAGCAGCACGGTAGTAGCAGTAGCGCGCACAGGAGAAGCGCGCTATAGCTATTAGCAGTAGCGAGCTTCCATTAAGCATGCTGCTGCTACACTTGTGTAGCAGTAGCGCCGGTGAGCACGCGCTACTGCTACGTGTTAGCTGTAGCGCCTTATTAATAGCGCCGGTCCCCGCGCTACTGATACACCTAAAACCCGCGCTGCTGCTAGCCTTTTCCCTAGTAGTGCTTGTTCAGTCTTGCTCGGTCTCGTTGCTTACAAGCTTGTGCAATTGAGAACCTAGGATCTTCAATCTGGCCATCGGCGAGTTTCAGACTTCTCCTTCGAAGGAAAACAAGGACTGACACATATGGCGCTCTTTGAACACCTCAATTGGATAGGGGCCGGTCGTGCACACCCGTATAATATCAGCATAACCAGCTTCACCAGGGTGTCGCGAAGCTCTGTGTTTGTTGACACCTTGGAACATGTCTGCATCAAGATTTTCAAGAGATCAACACATGCGGAGAATACCATGGCGTGATTGAAGGACTTGCAAGTGGCGAAGGCGTGGTCTTGGATGCGATGAAGACTTTACTTTACAGGCAGTTGTTCAGACTTGCCTTGCAGGGTATGTTCCCGTCTAGACACGACACGAGTTCCAGTGGGCCTGGTGGTAAGTGACTTGCAGTAGTAGCCTCCGTAAGTGGGGTTGGCAGCATTGGAGGACTTATTTGTTAGTGGTGCTCCTTTGAGTACCGAGTCGGAATTTTCAGGGTGAAAACCCAAGGTCTGTCCTTTACTGGTTGTGCTTGGCAGTGGCCTTGTTGAAGGCATTGTTTTGGGATCCGATCTTTCTTCAGGGTGAAAATCTAAAATCTTTGAACGGGCAACGACAACGCTTGTGCTTCGTTTCCTTTCTGAAGGCATTGCTTTTGAAGAACCTCATTCATTGTCCGGGTGCTGGCTTTGGTGGTGGTTAGAGTGCTGCTACTGTGGGTGATTGATCACCATGGCGGGATCTTTTTCCATATATTTTTTCTTTGTCCGTTGTGTGCATCATGAATGTTTTTAGGCATCTTATTGTTGCAGAGACTGGGTGTAATTGATATCTACTTGATATTAATGGATTTCCCTTTCAAAAAAAATGAGCCTCTTACCGTATTTGCCTTGCTCATGATTTGGTTAGGGATTAAATCAATCGCTGAAGTGCTTATACTTCCAACAGGACATATGTTGTTTCGTGACATGAAATAGTGGGTGCGAGCCCCTTCCTTTTTGGGTATGACAAAAATAACGTCAACACTTAGTACTCGACAAGGGAGAGTAACTGACACGTTTTTCTCTTTTCTTTTTGCTATCATGAGGCCCACTTGTTCCATGTGCATTTTAATTCATACAGAAAAATCCCCGCAGAAGAAAGATATCAGATTAATTAACGACTAGTATTCCCTCCGTCCAAAATTACTTACTGCAGAAATGAATTAAAATAAATATATCTAGAACTAAAATACATACTATATATATATTATATATATATATATATATATATATATATATATATATATATATATATATATATATCAATTTTTCTGAGAAGTATTTTCAGACGGGGAGTACTACCTAACTACCTCGGCAAGTTGCACATTAAGGCACAACTAATTAATAAGCCAGTATCATGTGGTCCGTCAACAAGTTGATAATTGTGACCCATAGACAAGCAAGTCTGCCATTATGGACGGGAAGTATTCTTCTTGCTGGAGAAAAAGTTTGTCCAGTTTTTTAATCAAGTGAACAAATTATTTTCTTCTTAATTATTACCTGCATCTTAGTTTATAGTCCTATTGCATTTTGGGTTATATTTTGAATATGATTTTCACTAATAAAATATAAGTCATATGCTGCAAAATAATGGTATCACTGGAGACTACATTCCAATATGAATCCAACAATAGGGACTAGTAAACCTAGACAGATGTCGTAACGGATAAGGCAACTTTCCCCCCTCTGTGTCAAAGGAAAAATGGAAAAATAAATCTTTCTTCTCGGCAAGAAAGGTCGCCCTCAGTGGCGGAAGGAGGAAAGGGTGGAGGGACATGGGATGCCTCTTGTAAAAAACTAGCTAGGTGATACCTTGCACGTTATTGCGGAATGTTTAGCAATACATTTCATTGTGATTTATTATATGGAACATGAATATTTGAAGTAAAATAAAAGAATTAAAACTGAAATATATATAATTTATTCTGTTTTATTATTGTATAGTTGTAAAATATGTAGCATAGTAGAATGGAAATTCTAGTGTATGTTTGCATGTTGAAGTGATTTTTACCCTATGCATATTTGCATGTTGTGGTGAGCCTTTTCTTATGAACTAGATGATGCCCCGCGCGTTGCTGCGGGACATTGTGGGATAGCATTACTTTTTCTAAACACGTTTGCATGAAATGTTAGATGAAACACAAATTAACAGCTGGTAATTTTTAGTAACTGAAATTCAAACCCCGTAGTTTTTTCATGTCTGGTAAACATGGCGAACTAAATTCATAATTTGGCATCTTCATATCAATATAACATCAGATATAACTCTATAAAACAAAGAAACATATGAATTTTTTGCTAGCTCGAAAGATTATATGTAGATCTTGGTTAACATACACGCTCAGGTATACATGCACCCTTGCTTCAAGGTTTTTCTCTAGAAGTGAAAATTATCAAATAAAAATGTCAGATAAAAATGGAACAAAAAGGGAATGGATAAAAATTGAGAGATGGGTATAGGAGAGAAGAGATACAACCACAAAATTAGGAGGGGAAAACTTAGATTCAACTCGCTTAGTAGTGTATTCAGAAGATAGCACATGGAAAAATGATTCTTATGCAAGAAGTTTCGTTCTCCTTTAACAGTGTAACAAATGACAAAATTGTGTATTAGGCCTAATAGGCAAGAGTTTTCATGAGATAATATCACTAACAAATTGATAGAGAACAGAAATCATATTATCTTGGCACAAACCTCAAAATCATAGTTGGTCCAACAACATGTTATTGGACACTGTCGCTGCTTAAACCATCAAGAATTGTTCATCCTACAAAAATTCATTACGTACCTTCTTATGTAAGCTGTCATATCGAGCAGTTCCTAGACGTTCCAATAATCTACATATCGAACATTGAGTATTTGCCGCAAGATCAAAAAAATCTATAAATTATGCGCCAACAATAATATATCAAGAAAAACATATGCAGAAAAGAAACCATCGGGCATTCAGTCATGTCAAACTTAGCAACCATGCAGCTTCGTGGGCTGGGAGTCATTCAGATCGCTGCCACTCAATGCAGCCTCCAGATGGGAAACTTTGATGTTTGAAGGCACTGCGAAAAAACTAATTGAAACTTGGGCGATCATAGCATACAGATAATCCCCATACATATATCATAGCAGCAGCAGAGGCTTTCCTAATTGGTAATCAGATACTCCCTCCGTTGCTAAATAAACAAAAGCGGGTGGCCCAAAAGATAGAATCGAAGGGTGGCCTCTCTTTGGCTTGTCAAATTTAAGGAAGAAAATGAAGAGCTCGTGGTGCTGTTTGTATGTCATGTTGCGCCACAAAAAAAGACAAACAGGGGGCGTCTGCAAACCCTAGATCAGATCCAATCGGGCCAGCCTAGGCATGGCCGGAGGGAGGGGGGAGAGAGGCGACTTGCCTGTAGAGAATCTCGAGTACTCGGAGCTGAACTGCGGCTCCGCCCTCAAGGATGTTGATGAGCTTGTTGATGCGGCTGAACTGCGGCTCCACCCATCCTCTAGATCGATCGCCTTGCAATCTTGCCGCGCCATTGCCGCCGTAGCTGTCGGTTCTACTCCTGACGGTGGCCGCTAACCCTAGATGAAGCTGCGTTCTTCTGCGTCCATCCCCGCATGGGGTTTTGTGTCGTTAGGGAGAGAAAGGGATGGGGAATGGGAGACGGCGAGGGATTCATTCTGCACGGACGTTTGCACTCGAGGACGACGGTTCACTTCTGCGCGCTTCCGCTTAGCTGGGGTCGATGAAGGAGGAGTCAACCCAAGGGGCGTAACCGCGTGAAGCATCGGGATCAATTTGAGCTGCAGATCTGAGCCATCCGTGATGAATCAAATGGCCAAAAATAATTATGATGACGTGGATGCATGAGAACGCAGAGAAATCAAGTAGTGGGGTCTCCTATTTAGATATAATAGATGATGACGTGGAAGCAATTATTTGAAACACACTTAAAATACACTAATCCATGTTGCATGGTAGAGAACTCATGCATACATCAGACATATGTCCTGACCGATGGGAGCCGATGCCTATCTCCCTCTCGCCTTTAAATCCATCCGGGCAGCGAAGTCCGACTTGCGTATGTATCTGCTCTGACCTGCCAAGCAAGTTTTCCAACCAACACTGGTTTCCCGCGGCAACATAAATGCATGCACGCGCCAGTTCCACCACAAATAATCAATAAATCAACATTGGTCGCCGCCCGGGTAAACCCATGTCTGACTTGACCAGATCCAGTCTGGCGACGAGCCAGTTCAACCTTATCCTACGAAGACGCAGCTCAATCATAGATACACTGGACTTGTAATTTGGTCACACGATCTAAAAAAAAGGGAAAATAGCTCTACAAGACACGCTAGCACGTTGACCCGAGCACATGGCCCTGTTTGGTTCAGTTTTTATCGACGGATTCCACTGCCGCGCAGCAGAATCTGAACTAATGGCGAACCCAGAAGAATCCGATTCTAGAAATCCGTTGTCAAAATCTGAACCAAAAGCAGAAGCAGACCATGACGTGCTTTCCAAAATCTGATTCTGCCGCGGGCCAAAATCTAAAAAAGCTGTATCAGCTGGTTTGCCAAATGACCTACATCTTATTCACATCAAATTTTTCATAGCTGTTTTTCCACAGTAGATTTTTCACAGCTGCTTTTAGAAATCCACAGCCGAATTAAATAGTAGCCAGCTTCCAAATTAATTGATTTCAGAAGAAAGTTATGCATGCATGCATGCATGCATGTGAACAGCTGCAGTCCAGCCTCACTCCCGGCCCCTCGTTTATTTATGATGTTTGGGCCAATAGCTCTTGTGCGACACATTTGAGGTGAATTGGCAAGAGTGTGACGTTGTTCGAGGGAATGGTTGTGGTGCGACAATTTTGAGCAGGTAAATAGCCCACACACGACATGGCTGTTAAATGTGGTTAAATTGGTCGTCAACCAAGCCCGCCCGTTTATGTTAGGACATGTGGGTCCAACTTAATTGTTCGTCAAAACAGCTGACCGTGCCCTGCCGCCCGACCGTGCTGGGCCCGCCACTCTGCCCCCCTTCTTCTCCGGTGGCGGCGGATCTTGCATTCTCGGTGGCGACGGCGGAGCCCTCGTTCTCAACGGCGGCGGAGCCTTCGTCCTCAGAAAATGGTGAGTGAATTCAAAACCTAGTCGCCCTCCCGTTCCTCTCTCGGACCTGTAGATCTCAGCTCGTTTCCTCTATTTTCGCTTGCGGAATCGATAGGTTGTGAGGGGAGCCCGTGGGCATATTGAGATGGAGCCGCCAGATTCAACTTCGAATAGGTTATGCGCCTCTCCCCGATCCAATTTTGCATGCAATTAGGGGGTGGCCTCGTCTGCTTTTCCCCCTTTTTCTCACGGGCTCACACTGTCCGCCACTGACAGAGGGGATGCTGCCGCTCAGACCTTCGAATTGACAGTTAATTTCTTTCCATCAAAGGCAAAATTAGTTGATGGTAGCATACAGAACATTGAGAGAGACACAATTGTTAAATGGGAGGTTGAGTTTACAGAGATTGATTCTACAGAACATGGGAGAGACGGCAGTGAAGAAATGGGTGGAAAAAATTGGGGAGAATGTTGTTTGGGGTCCAGAGCAAGAAGTATCACTGTTGAGGTTTGATGATTGGAAAGGAGAGTATGTGAGAATAGAAGATGGTGAACAGATTGTTGAAGAAATCGATCGGCAAAACGACTGGACAAGCAAACGGGCTAATTTTTTTGCTGAGCTCGTTGATCTGAACATTTTTTCGAAGGTTGGATATGTGCCATCACAATTGGCTGCGCAGATGGTAGATGATGATTGGGCTACACAGAGGCCATTGATTCCCATGTGTACTGAACTTACAGTAATAGCCGAAGAGGGACAGGTGACTGGAACTGAAACTGAAACTGCAGCAACTGTTGATTGGAATGTAGTTGAATTAGATGAGCCTACTGATTTGGTCATTGCACCAATGCCTGACATTGAGATGGCCAAACTTTTTGGCATTCCAGTCGATGATAGAGATAAGCAGGAGAGGGGTGAATCTAGTTTGCCTGCTAATGCTGATGAAGAAGTAGATGGACAGTTGATGGAACAAGCTGCAGATGAAGTAGATGATGCACATGATGATGAGTTGGTGCATGTGTATGATAAAGAAAACCCTGTCATTGAAGTAGGCAGGTTGTTCCCAAGCATGAAGGAGTTTAGGATGTGTTTCAAGACTTATGTAGTGAAACATGAGTTTGATGCCAAGACTGTTTGGACTGATAGAAAGAAGTTTTATGCAAGGTGCAGATGATTTGACGTTAGTGTGAAGCCTTGCAAGTGGTACATATCTGCTAGACTGCAACCTGATGGAAGTACTGTCAGGGTTAACCAAATCCCCAATCAACATACTTGTATTACAAGTTCACAGAGAGTATCAACCATGACATCACAACTTTGGGTTGCAGAAAAGATCACCTCAATTTTAGCCAACACACCAAACACTACTGCGAAGAAACTCAAAGTAGACTTGGAAAAGATGTACCCCATTAAACTGAAATATACCACAGTGTGGAAGGCAAAAGAAAGGGCAATGAAAAATTTATATGGTGATTGGACAAATACATTTAGGATGCTTTACAACTTCAAAGCAGAGGTGGAAAAGAGGTCACCTGGCAGTGTTGTGGAGATAGATACAGAGGTATCAGCCAAAGGTGAAGTCAAGTTCTCCAAGTTTTTTATGGCTTTGAAGCCTTGCATTGATGGGTTCAAAGCAGGGTGCCGTCCATATTTGAGCATAGACTCATCATTTTTGACAGGCAAGTGGAATGGTCAGTTCGCAGCATGCAATGCTCTAGATGGACACAACTGGATGTTTCCTATTGCTGTTGGCTTGTTTTATTCAGAAACAGAGGCTTCATGGACATGGTTCATGATCCAGTTCAAAAGATGCCCAGGGCCAGTGTCACCTTTGGCTATACACACAGATGCATGTAAGGGGCTTGAAAATTCAGTGAAAAATGTTTTCCCACATGCTGAGCAGAGGGAGTGCTTCGGTCATTTGTGGATGAATTTGATCAAAAAATTTAGAGGAGAAGAATTTGGGCGCATGTGGCCAGCAGCAAGATCTTACACTAGACAGACACACAAATATCATCTTGATAAGATAATGGCATCATGTGATGAGTTTGGTCCATGGCTGAACACCTACCATTCTTTGTTATGGTACAGGTCAGCATTCAACACTGCCATCAAGTGTGACCACATCAACAACAATTTGGCAGAGAGTTTCAACAACAAGGTGAAGGAGTTAAAAGATTTGCCTGTGCATGACATGGTTGACCAAATCAGGATCATGCTCATGCGGTTGTGAGAATTGAGAAGAAGGATAGGTGATTGTCTGCAAGGTGATAAGCTTCCGGCAGGGGTACAAAAGGTGGTCAATAGGAGCAGATGTCTTTCACATTTGTTTGTTGAAAAACTTCACCTTGGGGTGCTGAAGTTAGAGATAACAAAACTGGAAGGAGACATGTTGTTAACACTGAATTGCATGATTGCACTTGCCTCGAGTGGCAACACACTGGTAAACCATGTGAGCATGACATTCTCTTCTTAGCATCCCAACCGAAGATAAACATGCACCCATATTTGCATGAATATTATTCGGTAGCAAGATTCAAAGCTGCATATGCTACTCCAATTCCAGCACTTACAGATCAGTCTCAGTGGCCTGAAGTGGACATTGAATTTTCCATGTGTCCTTCCTTGACGAAAAGAAAGGCTGGCAGGCCTAAACAGAGTAGATTAGAGGCATGGTTTGAGAAAGGTGGGAGTAGTAAGAAGGGAAATAAAGTTGGAAAGCCAAAAAGGGCCCAAAAAGGTAACAAAAACAGATGCAAGTTGTGCCAGGAACTTGGGCACATAGTGGGATCTGTCAAATGTCGTTACACTCCTGATAAGCCAAAGTATGTTCTTGTTTATTTGTCTGTGTTTTGATTTGGTGCTTTTTTCCAATTACTATATCTATAACATTTCCCCAATGGCCAGGAGGAAGCGAGCAAGTCAGCCCCTTGTTGCTGAACAGTGTTGGCACACAAAAAAAGCAAGAGTCAATGGCGGTAGAAAGAAGAGAAGTGTGCCTCAGCCTGAGCAGAGTGAAGAAAATCCTGCTGCAGTCAACATTCAGACTGAAGAAACTGCTCTCGAGGTTGAAACTGAACCTGAGTGTGTCGAGGTTCAGACTGAAGAAACTGCTCTCGAGGTTGAAACTGAACCTGAGCGTGTTGAGGTTCAGACTGAAGAAACTGCTCTCGAGGTTGAAACTGAACCTGAGCGTGTCGAGGTTCAGACTGAAGAAACCCATGTTGAGGTACACACCAAAGAAACTGAAACTGCTGTCAACATTGAGACTGAAGACACTAATCACAAGGGTGTTGGCGAGGTATTGAAAAGACCAGTGAAAAAACCAAGATGATCAGTGAACTTGTGTGTGTAGTTGAACCAAAAATAAGAAGTGCTAAGGCGAAGAAGGGCACGCGACGTGGTAGGAAGAGGTAGAACAGAGAAGAGTTTGGAAATTTGGGGCATGTAATAATATTTGTAACTTGGTGCATACTGGTAGTCACTATGTATCCCGTATTTCTATTCGAACTTGTTTGTTGGTACCTTGTCTAAACTAGCCAAATAAAATTCAAATTTAAATTCAAATTTGGGCTCAAATTTGAATTAGGGATGGGGTATTGATGTTTTAATGCTATCTAAAGTACCTCAACTGAAATATGTTTGTTTGCTGATCATTCCGAGCCCTTTTGGTAAGTTCAACTCATAGTCATGAAAAGTGTGTCTCAAATGACCTCCAAAGGTAGGGTAAACGGCCTCATATTTAAGCAAGTTTTTTTGCACCTTGTCTAAACCAGACAAATAATTTTTTCTACACATCTATTCTACCTATATAGTGTAAATCTAAAGTCTCACTATTTATTGAATTAATTTTCTATTATTTTCTTTTTTTGGAAAAACAAGGTTTAATAGAAAATTATATATAAAACAAGTTTAAAACATGAAAATGAGAAAAGTAAGTTAAGATCTTTCTTAGTCAATCCAAAATGAAGTTTTGGTGAGGTTTTCACACTTTTCATTTTCAAAACCCCACCTATATTCTCGGGTGCCCACTACTCTCTCCCTTGAACTCCATACTACATTGGTCGAGGAATGACAATTTTGTGAAGGATTTTTCGCAAAAATGTATGTAAATCATATTTATATATTTTTTCTCGTTACTATACGACATAATAAGACTATGTGCGCAAGTTTTATATATTTTTGATTTTTTTGAATTAGTTATGCTCAACCCTAATCAGCCAAAACCCCTCGAAACCCCTTTGAACCTCTCTCAAAACCCCTCAAAACCCCGCACACTACTGGGTCGTCGATCATTGTGCGTGGACGGTTGAGATCATGCGCTAGGGTTAGCTACAGTGTGCATCGATCCGCATGAGACGCCCTGATTGGTTGAATCAGTGTGCATCGATCCGCATGAGACGCGCTGATTGGTTGAATCGGTGGGGTTTGGATCAGCCTCTCTCGTTGGGGCATCAGGACCGTTCATTTGAATCCAACGACAAGAGTTGACGCGGTGCATGGACCAAGCCTACGCAGTGCCCTTTCCATCGTTGCATGCGTGCCCGTGCCTACCCGCAGCATGCATGCTCACCCGCAGAACTGCGCCCGTGCTTGCATGCATGGCCTCGACGTAGCCCTGCTCCGCCACCCCTATGGACGCAGTAAGATGTCGCATGCCTACCATTACAACCGATGCATCGTCGCATCAAAGCATGCACCCGGCCACAATGCAGCAGCCCGATGAAGACAACCAAAAAGCCAATGCTGCATGGCGTGCTCCTCTTTGAGGACGCAATACTGGCATGGGGTATCGATGTGGGTATCGATGCAGTTCAAATGGCGTGCTTCCCGTTACAAGATGGGCAAATGAAGGCGTCCATTATTGTCACATCTCCCATCGACCGAACGTTGCCCTCTAGCCAGGCCCTATCAAGATGTGCAAATTAATGGGCTACGGCATGAATGCACGGGCGGCACATGCAGAGAACCCGGGGCAGGCATGTCCCCTTGACCCACGACGGCACAGACGCGTGCGTGAACCCGTACCCCTTGACCCGCGGCCGTTGGCACAGAAGGATCGCAACCCGTTTCCCACGCTCGTGCACACACTTTCATGGGCCGCCACCAAATGCCGCCTGCCCATTAATTCTATGGGGTGAAACCACGTCGCACTTGGGCTATTTAAGCCGGGCACTATCGTCTTCCTCTCCCTCCTCATCCACACCCCATCCTCTGCCTCCTCTGCCCTCCTTCTTCCTTCTTCTCCATCAAACCCGATTGAGCCCTCGAGCCACCCCGCCACCATGCAGTACAATGGCCCCACCTACCGATTCCTCCCAACCACGCCGGGAAGGCTCTACCCGGCCGGAGTGTATGTAGAGAGAACCCTTAGGGTTTGGGCGATCTCGAGGTGGAGGGGCGCAAGGGAGTTAACAGAGTTTTTCCTTGCGGCCGGCTTCCGCCACCTCCCCCGCGGCTCTCCTCGGATGTACCATCCTGAGGAGGTCAACCACAATGGCATTGTGGTTGGGCTCCTCGCCACGTTCACTAACCCTTTCGATGCTTTCCATCTCCTCGGGCGAGCGTATTGGGTTGGTTGTGAGTTCATAGCTTTCACAACCTACAATATCTTCACCGACTTCAACGGCATCTTCCCCAACAACGGCGTTATGCACACCCTCCCGTACCCCATCAACAACAGGGAGGGGGAGGAGTGAAGGGCGGCGCCCGGAGGAGCGAGGGCGCCCGAGGAGCGAGGTGGCCCCGGAGGAGGAGGAGAAGAAGAACCCGAAGAACCCGCGTTTGGTGCCCCCCTATCTATCTAGCTTGATATAGATCTATCGTATTAGTTTTGTTAAGTTGTAATCGTTATGCTACTATTATTAAGTTTTATTAGTACTTTAAGTTGTAAGGCTATCATGGAGTTGTAAGGCTATCGTGGAACTATGGGTTGCAATCGTTATGCTTCTATATAATCGTTGGGTATGCTACTATATATATTGTGTGTTTTGTGCTATTATTTGTGGATTGCTATGGGTTGTTTTTGCTTATTATTCGTGTATTGCTATGGGTTGCTACGGGCCCGGGTTTCTACACCCCAATCACCACACACAACATCTTCAAAATATTGTCCAAACCATGGACATGCAACTAGGAGCCCCATGCAAACCCACTATGGACATGGGTGCAACTAGGAAATGCAAACTAATTTACTTCGGGCACTTCATGCAAGCATGCAACTCATTTAGTTCATGGAACCATAGACATGCATAAAAACAATTAACATTTAGCTTTAGTGCATCAAAAAATGATCCATCACAAAATTTAGTGCAAGAAAAAGGCAAAATAAAAGGACAAGTAACATTTTATTGGGCCCCATTTTATTTGCCGAAGTTAGAGGTGGGCTGGTGCCCACGCAGGTGGGCTGGTCTTGGGCATAGTTATTTTCTCAGGGCCCATTTTCTCACGGCCCAACATCTATTCGGCAGCCCAGTTTTGTTTTTTACTAGAAATTAAATTTGGATGTGTACTTTGTTAACTGAAGAACAAAAATACAGGAAACAGAGCATGGACACTGAATAGGGCCCCTGAGAATATCATTACAATAATTCAAGCAAGTTTTGCTTCACACTAATTCAAATTCATCTAACATATGGTCCCTGGCTAACTCAAACTACTGGGCACCCCTGAAATTAGTTGACACACTAACTGAAACTCTAACAAATTCTAGCGATTGATGAACATCAAGTAAAATAAACCCATAGCAATGACACAACCATAAAATGCTCCAGCCATCATATTTGCTTGCTGCTTCAAATCGATCAGATGCTTTAGTTGATTGCCAATTTTCTTCAATTCACACTTCAGTTCTGCATTGTGCATCATCGGATCGGCTCTGTCCGCCAAATTGGGGGCTTGTTCCACGGCAAGCCGCCCCCCGAAATTGAGCTCTTGGGTTCCGGTTGATCCCTCCAGTTTCAACCTTTCAACATAGTCATCGCGCCACTCAAAATGCCCACATTTCTTCAGAACCTGGAAAACAGGGGGCCGGAGGCGCATGAATCCTAGATCCACCACCCAGTCCACCGCCCTAATTCGAGGAAAAAAGAAAGAAATCGGGAGAAATTAGACCATAGGATTGTTCAAGAACACAGATCTAACCTGCCCCGGCTGTGGCTTGCTCAAGCATTTCACAAACTCGCGCCCACGGTTGCCATTTTCTTCCCTCACACAAGTCAAACGCTTCAGAGGCTCCATGCGCGGGCAATCGGGGCATCTTGTCAACGGCAGTGGACCACAATGCGTCCATGATTGGCGGGAGGCCGAAGTCGAGCTAGACATCACTCGCCGGCCGCGCGCTTCGTTGCCGGAGCAGAGGAAGAAGGTGGGAAAGGAAAGGGGCAGGGCAAGCAATGGAGGGCGGGGGGGGGGGGGGGGCTGGGTGGCTCGGGTCGGGGCACGCTGATGAGCACGGGCATGCTTGCGTGGATAAGTTATGGGTCCCACCCGCATGCGAGTAACTGCTAGGTCCCGCGTGTCATAACTCGAATCGCTAACCCCTCGTGTTTTTCATTTCATGGTTAAACAGAGCCATGTCGCATTGGAGCTATTGTTTGCTTCTAAAACGTCGCATTGCAGCCGTTCATTCCAACAACGTCGCATTCCTTCCAAATCGCATGAAAAACGTCGCACGGGAGCTATTGGCCCGTGATATTTAGTGTATATATATTATTAGGGCGGCTATATTTTCGGAACATGACAATAGAGCAGATACAGCTAGCGACGAACTATGACCACCCACCGAGAAGCGACAAACATTATTCATGTTTGGAAAGGGAACAGAAAAGTCATCGACATTACTGTCATGACGACTCTAAGTTATGCATGTATCTTCATTATCCTCTCCAGCTGGGAGTATGCCATATGTCATATGTGTATGTTAGACCTGCCAGGCTAAGATAAGATATCAAACAAATACCGGTTTCCTGTCATGACATAAATGCATGCACGGGCCAATTCCACTAATACTGTACTTTTTTATACATGCAGCTTGCGGCTGGAGACTGATCAATATTGGTCGCCAGGTGGACGGGTCGAGGGGAGTCAGAGGCTGATGGTTCAGTTATATCTTATGCACACTCTGCAGTTATGCTAGATATTGGATGATCATCATGGGCCAGCACACTTTGCATTGGTACTGTACCCATGCTAGAATCGACTTCTTTGCGAGTGTCAAGAACTCTCAGCAAAGAACAAAACACCCTCTGCAAAGTGTTAACCGAGAGTCACATCCGATAAACCACACTTGATAAACGTACAGATGATGAAGACATCTTTGCCGGGTGTTTTTTCGTCGATACTAGGTAAAGACATGTTTGTAGTGTTTTCCTGTGATACTCAGTAAAAATATCTTAACGAACAAGGGGGGAGACAGCGGAAGTCGATATACCAAGTGTTTTCTTAGTGAAACACTCAGTGAAACTTGACACTTGTAAAGATTTACCGAGTGTTTTCATATAATTGTAGTCATGAATTCTCAATACTAAGAAATCTGTGTGGGAAAAGAGACAGAGGAATACCCGAAAAATGACAATGGAGCCGGGCTCCATGGAGCCTGGTATTAAAAATACCAATTTCCATAGCAGCAAAAAATATATTTCTAAAACGGGTGTACATACAGAAATACTTATATAACTCGTCTGAGAACAATTTCATAACATATAGTCCCATACGTGGCATCTATCTATTATGTATATATTAAAAGTACTTGACAGTTGACAGATTCATAAAAAAAGAGAAATAGGCTAGAAAATCCCAAAAATGAATATGACCATTTAAGTTAATTTATAGAATAAAATACAAAAACCATTAGATAAGCTTTTGGAGAAATAGGCTTAAAAATCCCACTAAAACCAGAAACATCCGAACATTTAATTTTTATATTAAAATACAATCGCCATTAGATAAGTTTTAATTGAAAAAATTACCCACCATTGCCATCTATAGCAAAAATGTTTCTCTCACCTTTGCCTATGGCAGAAAAAAGAAACGAGCCTGAAGAAATTAGCATGGGGCTCTCAAGTAAAAAAAAAATCTAGCATATGATTCCCTCATGATAAAAAGCTAGCTTGGGACTCCATGTAAAAAACAAAATGACGTTGGACATAGGGGACATGGAGTATCTGCTCCGGAGCTCAAATGCACCCTGATGAACAGTAAAAATGCAAAATTTCTGATTTTTTTGTGGTAAACTTTGACAAATGTTTTTGTATGTTTGAAAATTTCATAAAATGACATTCGTGGAAGTAGTGAAAAAATATATCGATGCTCGAAAAATACTAGTTTTGAAAACATTTTGGACTACTGATTCATTTTGCAATGACACCCACGAATGTCATTTCATGCTTAAATTTATTAACCATACAAAACATTTGTCAAAGTTTACCCAAAAAAATCAGTTTTTTTTGAATTTTTTTTATATTTTTCCCATTTTAGTGTTCATCTAGTAGTATTTGAGCTCGGAATCAGAATAGGACTTTCGGGACTAGGACCTTTCCATGTGATAAGAAAGATTTATTAGGATGGGACTTTCCAAGATGTGGGACTCAAGTAGGATGTTTTGGATACCGGGATCCATGGAGGGCGAAAATGTTGAAAAATACGAAATTCAAACTTTTTGGTTTTAAAAATTCTGAAAAATATGCATGTATATAAGGACGAAATTTATGTGTGTTAAAATTCAAGAGCAAATAACTTTAATTGTGACCTGTATGGAAAATCGAATTCATGGAGTTTGGGGATGATCGGTATCATGTGCAGAAAAGACACATATTAGTTTTTTGGCACCGCCCTCGTTTCAACATATTTCAGCGTGAAAATTTACACACATGTGCATTAATCCTCCATGTATGTCTGTATTCTTCTCAGAATTTTTTGAAATGTGAAAATATGAATTTTGACCAATTTTGATTATTATTTTTAAACAGCCTTCACCAGGCTCAGCCTTCAAAAGCAATTTTTGGCGGGACACTCAATAGATAAAGTAACCAGCGTCGGACTCCATGCAAGAAAAAAAACGTGGGACTATCCCAGAAAATGGACGTCCAGTAAAAAAGTAGCATAATATGTGTGTTGATGCCATGCTATATACTCCCTCTGTAAAGAAATATAAGACGTTTTAAATCACTATTTTCGTTACAGAGGGAGTACATGCATGCATCATGTATTGAAATATGGATGCATGAAAAAGCTAGCATAATACGTGTGTTGATGCCTTGCTATTCCTCAGACCCTGTTGCCTATTGAGAGTCTCATGTTTCTTTCACCGCACGGAATGACCAAACGAGGAGTAGGCGCTCAAGGACCAAACTGGACCTGGCCACGAAATGACCAAAAATGATACAGGTAGAGGAGCTTGTTTTTCTCTGACAGACCTCGCTTCCGCCGATTCCATTAATCGCAACGCAGGACAAACTGGCTCTAGCCATACTCTAGGTGTGTTTTGTGACATCTATCTTCAAGGCGTCTCTGTTAGACTCTACTGCTTTCAGTCCCGCGGTTACTTTTTACCATCATTGTTTACTTCTACATCCGGGTCATGGGTTGATGTGTGTCGTTATACAGTTTGCGTTCAATATATTTTCTTCTTCTTCTTCTTCTAGAAACCATGCTCAGACTTCTCTTCCAGTATTATTGTCCTATTCCTATGTTTTCGTATGCACTCTATTGTGTTTTGTATGCGACTAATAATCCTTTCTGGTATCATGGTTGTTGCTTCTAGGACACTGAACATCTTATTGTGCTTCAATTCCTAATGTTACCAATCATTCACCGATAAACAATCTACCAAAAACATGGACATAGAAGCATGATATTTTAATTCCGTTACATAAAAGGTTTGATAAAAGCTCAACATCGCTTTTTGGGCATTGTCAATATTGCATACTCGTTGTTTTCGACGAGCAAACTAGATTAGATTTATTTGTCTAGCTAACATGTGGCTAGAGTTACCGTGTGGGTGTCAATCTTGGATCTTGTTTGCGAGCTTTACTTCATGTTTTACTGAATTATAAATTTATTTTTGTAGGAGAGTTATGAAATTATTTATTTATTACCTTTCTTAATATGTACCTTACCATCTTTTTTATTCTATTATTACTCATGAATAAATATTCAAGTACTTAGGTATTACTATTTTTAGTTTTCATTTAGGGATGTCTTTTCCTATGTTTACTAACATGGTCATTGTCTTGCAAGTCAAACTTTTTATTTTTCTTCTTTTCCTTCCGTTCTTACTCCCTCCTTCCATAAATTAGGTTCCATGAAATTTTTAAGGATATCTCAAATTGAAATACCAGGCCAGACAAAATTTGCAAATATTACAGGCACACACACCTACAACTAACAGGTTGATATGTCAACCTTTTTCTGAATGGAAAACCTTAAAACAAACCAACATGGTAGGATGCCAAGAAAATGGTACAAATATAAATTGCACAATAGGGGAGGAAAAATACTTGGAAATAAAAGCATCTTTACACTTATTATATGAATCAATACTATTTTTAGGCAAAGATGGAAATCAAGTTTTAGCACGATCTCGTAGTGGGAACGGAAATAGTTTGAATTTAACAATATCATTATCAACATCTTTTTTCTTTTGCATATCACACAACTCAACGAAAGTATTTAGATGGGATGTGGCATCTTCATTAGAACTACCGAAAAATTGTTCTTTCATAACAAGATACAACAAAGCGGCATTAATTTAATAAGATTCCGCACTAGTGGCGGGACCAATCGGAGTACTAATAAAATCATTAATATCAGTGTTGGAGAAGTCACACAACTTGGTATTTTCTCGAGACATCGTGATAAAGCAAGCAATCTAGCACACAAGCAAACAAAAAGACGAAAGGACGAAGGACGAAGGACGAATAAAAAGGCAAATATATTTTTATTTTTTTGAAAACGTTTTAGAAATGGGGGAGAGGAAAACGAGAGGCAAATGGCAAATAATGTAAGTGCAAGAGACGAGAGTTTATGATGGGTACATGGTAGGCTTGATGTAGAACCTCCCCGGCAACGGCGCCAAAAATTCTTCCTACTACTTCTTGAGCTTGCGTTGATCTTTCCTTGAAGAGGAAAGGGTGATGCAGCAAAGTAGAGATAAGTATTTCCCTCAGTTAAGAACCAAGGCATCAATCCAGTAGGAGCCACAAGCAAGTACCCAATATATGCACCTGCACAAACAAACAAACACCTGCATACAACAGGAAAAAGGGGTTGTCAATCCCTTCACAGTCACGAATAAGAGTGAGATCTAATAGAGATAGGTATAAAAGATAAATAAAAGAGCAAACTAAAGTAAATATAAATAAATTATAGCAAGGTATTTTGTTTTTTTGGGTTTATAGATCTGAAAATATATGATGGAAATAGACCTGCGGGCCATAGGTTTCACTAGAGGCTTCTCTCTTGAAAGAAAACGTACGGTGGGTAAACAAATTACTATCCATCAATTGATAGAAAAGCGCATAATTATGACAATATCTAAGGCAATGATCATGATTATAGGCATCACGTCCGTGACAAGTAGACCGAAACAATTCTGCATCTACTACTATGACTCCACACATCGACCGCTATCCAACATGCATCTAGAGTATTAAGTTCATAAGAACGGAGTAACGCTTTAAGTAAGATGACATGATGTAGAGGGATAAACTCAAGCAATATGATATAAACCCCATCTTTTTATTCTTGATGGCAACGATACAATACGTGCCTCACTTACCCTTCTGTCACTGGGTGAGGGCACCGCAAGATTGAACCCAAAACTAAGCACCTCTCCCATTGCAAGAAAAACCAATCTAGTTGACCAAACCAAACTGATAGTTCAAACAAAAATACAAACATATATTGATCATGCATATAAGAGTTCAGACAAGACTCAAATAATATTCATAGATAATATGATCATAAATCCACAATTCACCGGATCTCGACAAACACACCGCAAATGAATATTACATCAGATAGAACTCCAAGAACATCGAGGAGAACATTGTATTGAAGATCAAAGAGAGAGAAGAAGCCATCTATCTACTAGCTATGGACCAGTAGGCCTATGGTAAATTACTCACGCTTCATCATAAGGGCAACAATGTTGATGTAGAGGTCCTCCGTGGTCGAATCCCCCTCCAGCAGGGTGCCGGAAAAGGCCCCAAGATGGGATCTCATGGGAACAGAGGCTTGCGATGGCGGAAAAGTATTTTGGTGGATTCTTATGATGTTGGGGGAATATTTGAGAATATATAGAGGTGGAATTAGGGTTGGAGGACTCTCGAGGGGCCCACAAGCCCTCAAGGCGCCCCCCCTGGGGCGTGCCCTAGAGGCTTCTGGCCTTCTTGGGACTCTTCTGGCCCTCTCTCCAAGTCACATAGGTGTCTTCTTGTCCAAGAAAAATCATCGTAAAGTTTTGTTCCGTTTGGACTCCGTTTGATATTCCTTTTCTGTAGAACTCAAAAACAAGGAAAAACAGAAGCTGTCACTGGGCTCTGGGCTCTGGGTTAATAAGTTAGTCCCCAAAATAATATAAAATATCATATTAATGCATATAAAACATCCAAAATAGATAATATAATAGCATGGAACAATCAAAAATTACAGATATGTTGGAGACGTATCTAGTTCCCAAATCACATGCAGTTTTAATATAGTTTCTTTTAATGGAGCATGGTATAGTTGGTATTCCTGGATCTCCTAGTTTCTTTGGTATTCCATCTTTAAATGTATAATTAGCAAGCATGGTGAAAATTTTAGCTATTTGTAATAGTTTCTTTCATATACTTAGCATAAGGAGACATTTTCAAAATATCAGTCAAATGCAAGCGCAAAAAGACAGGTCTAGAATTTCAACAAAGCGCTCAAATTCTTCATCATCATTTTTCTTGGATGGTTTAGGAGGAAAGGGCATGGGTTTCAGAACCAATGGTTCTCTTTCTTTACCATGTTTCCTAACATTGAAGTCTCTCTTATCACATCTTTTATTCTTAGGTTATGGGTTATCAAGATCAACAGCAGGTTCTATCTCCACATCATTATCATTACTAGGTTGAGCATTAACATGAACATCATCATTAACATTATTACTAGGCTCATGTTCATACCAGATTGTGTCTCAGCATCAGAATTAGAAATATCATTTGGATTCTCAGGTGAGTCTACAGTAGGTTCCTTAGAAGCATGCAAAGTCCTAGCATTTTCCTTTTTCTTCTTAGATGGACTAGGTGTATCAGTATTAATTCTCTGCGAATCTTGCTCAATTCTCTTAGGATGGCCCGCAGGATACATAAGTTCCCGAGTCATTTTACCACCTCTAGTCATAACTCTAACAACATCATCATTCATGTTATTATTCATTTCATTGAGAAAAAACATTTTGTGCCTTCAGAACTTGTTCTACTTGAGTTTTTACCATAGAAGCATGTTTACTAACAATCTAGAGATCATTGACAGTTCTACACATATAATCACCCAAGAGTTCAAGCATAAAAGCATTTTGTTTCAATTGTCTACTAACATATGCATTGAAGTTTTCTTGTTTAACAATTAATAGAGTTACCAAATTCATCCAAGCATTGACTAGCAGATTTATTATAAGGAATATCACCTTTATCAAATCTATAGAGAGAATTTACCTCTACTACCTATGTCGGGATATTGAGACCATGTATTTCTTTAATAGGTGGTAAATTGTTAACATCTTTAGCTTTAATACCTTTTTATTTCATAGATTACTTTTCCTTGCATATCTTCAGGACTGAGAAATAGAATACTTCTTTTATTCGGAGTTGGCTTAGGAGGTGGTTTGGGAAGAGTACAATCCTTATCATTACTCAATATATTATTCAGTAGTACTTCAACTTCTTCAACAGTTCGTTCCCTGAAAACACAACCATCACAACTATGTAGGTGGTCCCTAGAAGCATCTATTAGTCCATTATAAAAGATATCAAGTATTTCATTTTTCTTGATAGGATGATCAGGAAAAACATTAAGTAATTGGAGAAGCCTCCCCCAAGCTTGTGGGAGACTCTCTTCTTCAATTTGCACAAAGTTAAATATTTCCTGTAAAGCAGCTTGTTTCTTATGAGCAGGAAAATATTTTTCAGAGAAGTAGTATATCATATCCCGGGGACTACACACACAACCAGGAGCAAGAGAATTAAATCCTATCTTAGCATCACCCTTTAATGAGAAAGAAAAAAAACTTAAGAATATAGTAATAGCGAAAATTTTCCTCATGAGCAAATAGCTAGGGTGGCTATGTCATTCAGTTTTGTAAAATGTGCCACACTAGTTTTAGATTCATAACCATGGAAAGGATCAGATTCAATCAAAGTAATTAACTCAGGATCGACAGAGAATTCATAATCCTTGTCAGTAACAAAGATAAGTGAAGTAGCAAACTTAGGATCATATTTCATTCTAGCATTCAACGATTTTTCTTTCAACTTGACTAGTAGTTTCTTAAGATCCTGTCTATCTTTATAAGCAAGAACGTCCCTAGCTACCTCTTTATCGATAACATAACCCTCGGTTATAACAGGCAATTCATATCTAGGAGAGCTAGGTCTAACAGGTGTTTCAAAGTGTTCAGTTTCAATAATTTCACCAGTTTCAGAAATATCATTAGTTTCAGCATTCTCAATATCTTTAGCTCTAGCAGGTTGTTCATCAAGAAATTCACCTAGTGGCACAGTCTTATCAAGCAAAGTAGTAGCATCATCATAAGCATCATGCATAGCAGAAGTAGAATCATCAGTTACTTGCGATGTATCAGAATTAATAGTAGGTGGTGGTGTTGCAAGCTTACTCAAAACAGAAGGTGAATCAAGTGCAAAGCTAGATGGCAGTTCCTTACCTCCCCTCGTAGTAGATGGAAAAATCTTGGTTATGGTATCTTTTTGATTCCTCATAGTGATCAACAGATATAAATCCCAAGTGACTCAGCAAAATAAAGCTATGCTCCTTGGCAACAGCACCAGAAAAAAGGTCTTCATAACCCACAAGTATATGTGATCGCAACAGTTTTCGAGGGTAGAGTATTCAACTGAAATTTATTGATTCAACACAAGGGAAGCCAAAGAATATTCGCGAGTATTCGCAATTGAGTTGTCAATTCAACCACACCTGTAAGACTTAATAGCTGTAGCAAAGTGTTTAGTAGAAAAGTAGTAAGGAAGTAACAGTAATAGTGATAAAAGTAACAGTAGCAATTTTGTAGTGATTGTAACAGCAGTAGCAACGAAAATAATTTAGCAAAGATCAATGTGTGAAAAGCTCGTAGGCCTTCGATCGGCAATGATAATTGTGTTGGATGATATTCATCATGTAGCAGTTATAACCTAGTGTGACACAGAACTAGCTCCAATTCATTAATATAATGTAGGCACATATTCCGTATATAGTCATACGTGCTTATGGAAAAGAACTTGCATGACATCTTTTGTCCTACCCTCCCGTGGCAGCGGGGTCCTAATGGAAACTAAGGGATATTAAGGCCTCCTTTTAATAGAGAGCTGGAACAAAGCATTAGCACTTCGTGAATACATGAACTCCTCAAACCACGGTAATCACCGGAAATAATCCCAATTATTGTCACCTTGGGGTATGCGGATCATGACTCGTAATAGGTGTCTACAACTTGCAATATAGGACCAAGAACTCATGAAAACATAATAGTTTCAGATATGAAATCATGGCACTCGGGCCCTAGTGACAAGCATTAAGCATAGCAAAGTCATAGCAACATCAATCTCAGAACATAGTGGGTACTAGGGATCAAACCCTAACAAAACTAACTCGATTACATGACAAATCTCATCCAACCCATCACCGTTCAGCAAGCCTACGATGGAATTACTCACACACAACGGTGAGCATCATGAAATTGGTGATGGAAGAAGGTTGGTGATGATGATGGCAATGAGTCCCCCCTCTCCGGATCCCCGAACGGACTCCAGATCAGCCCTCCTGATAAAGCACATGAGGCGGAGGCGGCTCTGTATCATAAAACGCGATGAATCCTTCTCTGATTGTTTTCTGCAAATAGGTACTTATAGAGTTGGAGTTAGGGTCGGAGGAGGTCTAGGGGGCCCACAAGTCTGCAGGGCGCGCCCCCAGGGCTTGTGGCCTCTAGGTGGCCCCCCTTTGGTATCATTTTGCGCTAGTATTTTTTAAATATTCCACAAAAATTCTCCGACGTTAGTTTTCAGGTCAATCCGAGAACTTTGATTTCTGCACAAAAATAGCACCATGGCAATTCTGTTAAAACAACGTCAGTCCGGGTTAGCTCCATTCAAATCATGGAAATTAGAGTCCAAAACAAGGGCAAAAGAGTTTGGAAAGGTAGATACGATGGAGATGTATCACCTAACACATGAGCTTCATGAATACTAAGAAGAGGATGAACATAAATTACAATGAGTAATCAGTTGATGGAAGAATTACAAACAAAATTGCATTGGAACATAAAAATTTATCAAATCAAGCGCCATGGAGGCAGTGCAATACCTTCAATTTGGAGATGCTCGCTTCGAATATGGGGTGGGTTGCAAGTCACTGTCAGTTCTCCGGTCGGCCAGTGCTACTCCGAAGCTGATTTCTATCCTGCCGATTCATGATTCGTTATTGAGGATATGGGCTTGAACCACTATTTCTTGGATGGCGCACCACCCATCTCGCCTGGGGAACACATCTGTGGCGTGGAGGATGGGATGGCTGGCCTGCACGATGACGACGAGAGAAGGAGGATCAGAGGGTCGACAACAAGGAGAGAAGAATTTGGAATAGATCGGTGACTTATTTCCTTATTTACAAAAACGGGGTAACTATTCAGCATCGGATTTGGAATAGATCGGCGATGTTTGACTAGTCTAACATTGGAGTCTTATAAGACTATAGATACAAAGACTTTCCCTACTAACAAACACCATGGTTGACAAGGGAAGCTCCAGTTCACCTGCAACAATAAATATCAATCATGCATTATTACACTGGAAGTAGTAACATCCCTCACACTGGAACAAGCATGAAATAATGAATTCCTATACATCAAGAGATGCACTACAATGGACCAAAACATGCATTAGAGGACTACTCTTGAGATATATTTTAGAGCCAATTCTAGATAGTGACTAAACCAACAACATTCTAATACTAATTTGCAGCACCAAATCAGTAGCTAGACGACCACCACCGCAAGAAATCAGCACCAAACTCATCCACGTGATGGTCAGCAAGGAACCAATCATGGCATGATACGTCTCCAAGGTATCTATAATTTTTGATTGTTCCATGCTATTATATTATCTGTTTTGGATGTTTTATATGCATTAATATGCCATTTTATATTATTTTTGGGACTAACCTATTGATTGCGGTTTGAAGCTACGTCGGTATTTCCCCAAAGAGGAAGGGATGATGCAGCACAGCAATAGTAGGTATTTCCCTCGGTGATGAAACCAAGGTTATCGAACCAGTAGAAGAACCAAGCAACAACACGTAAACGACACCTGCACACAAATAACAAATACTTGCAACCCGACGTACTAAAGGGGTTTGTCAATCACTTTCGGGCAACGATGCCAGAAATTGGCAAACAGACGTGAATAAATTGTAGTAGATTGATAGGTCGAACGCCAAACAAAATAAATCAGAATAAATTTCAGCAAGGTATTTTTGGTATTTTTGGTTTAATAGATCTGAAAATAAAAGCAAAGGAAAATGGATTGCAAAGGCAAATAATATGAGAAAGAGACCCGGGGGCCGTAGGTTTCACTAGTGCCTTCTCTCGAGAAAAATAGCAAACGGTGGGTAAACGAATTACTATTGGGAAATTGATAGAACTTCAAATAATCATGATGATATTTGGGCAATGATCATTATATAGGCATCACGTCCAAGATTAGTAGACCGACTCCTGCCTGCATCTACTACTATTACTCCACACATCGACCGCTATCCAACATCCATCTAGTGTATTAAGTTCATGGAGAAACGGAGTAATGCAATAAGAATGATGGCATGATGTAGACAAGATCTATTTATGTAGAAATAGACCCCATCGTTTTATCCTTAGTAGCAACGATACATACGTGTCGGTTCCCCTTCTGTCACTGGGATCAAGCACCGTAAGATCGAACCCACTACAAAGCACCTCTTCCCATTGCAAGATAAATGATCAAGTTGGCCAAACAAAACCCAAATATTAGAGAGGAAATACGAGGCTATAAGCAATCATGCATATAAGAGATCAAAGAAACTCAAATAACTTTCATGGATAAAAAGAGATAGATCTGATCATAAACTAAAAGTTCCTCGGATCCCAACAAACACACCGCAAAAGAATTACATCATATGGATCGCCAAGAGACCATCGTATTGAGAATAAAACGAGAGAGAAGAAACCATCTAGCTACTAACTACGGACCCGAAGGTCTACAAAAAACTACTCATGCATCATCGGAGAGGCACCAATGGAAGTAGTGAACCCCTCGGTGATGGTGTCTAGATTGGATCTGGTGGTTCTGGACTCTCCAGCGGCTGGAATTGATTTTGGTAGACTCCCCTAGGGTTTCTAGAATATTAGGGTATTTAAAGAGTAAAGAGGCGGTCCGGGGGAAACCTGAGGTGGGCACAACCTACCAGGGCGCGCCTGGGCCTCCAGGCACGCCCTGGTGAGTTGTGCTCCCCTCCGAGCAGCCCCTAGGTGCTTCTTAGGCCCATTGGTTGTCTTATGGTCCAAAAAGATCCACAAAAAGTTTCACTGCATTTGGACTCCGTTTGATATTGATTACCTGCGATGTAAAAAAAACATGCAAAAAACATCAACTCGCACTTGGCACTATGTCAATAGGTTAGTACCAAACAATGATATAAACTGATTATAAAACATTCAAGATTGATAATATAACAGCATGGAACAATCAAAAATTATAGATACATTGGAGATGTATCACTTATTAACCTAGAGCACAGTGCCAGTTTCTGTTTTTCCTTGTTTTTTAGCTTCGCAAAAAAGGAATATCAAATGGACTCCAGACGGAATAAAACTTTTGCGATGATTTTTCTTGGACCAAAAGACACCAGGAGACTTGGAGTGCAAGTCAGAAGAGGCCCGAGGCGGTGGCAAGGGTGGAGGGCGCGCCCTACGGGGGGGGCTCCCCTACCTTGTGGGCCCCTCGTGACCCCCAGACCTAGTTCTTCCTCCTATATATTCACATATGTTCCCGAACCTCCAGAAGCATCCACAAAAACACTTTTCCACCGCCGCAACCTTGTTTTCTCGTGAGATCCCATCTTGGGGCCTTTTCTGGCATCCTGCCGGAGGGGGATTTGATCACGAAGGGCATCTACATCAACTCCATTGCCCTTTCGGTGAAGCATGAGTAGTTTACCACAGACCTACGGGTCCATAGCTAGTAGCTAGATGGCTTCTTCTCTCTCTTTGATTCTCAATACCATGTTCGCCTCGATGTTCTTGGAGATCTATCCGATGTAATCTTCTTTTGCGGTGTGTTCATCGAGATCTGACGAATTGTGGATTTATGATCAGATTATCTATGAATATTATTTGAATCTTCTCTGAATTCTTATATGCATGATTTGATATCTTTGTATTTCTCTTCGAACTATCAGTTTGGTTTGGCCAACTAGATTGGTTTTTCTTGCAAAGGGAAGTGCTTAGCTTTGGGTTCAATCTTGCGGTGTCCTCACCCAATGACAAAGTAGGGGTTGCGAGGCACATATTGTATTGTTGCCATCGAGGATAAAAAGATGGGGTTTACATCCTATTGCTTGACTTTATTCCTCTACATCATGTCATCTTACTTAAAGCGTTACTCTCTTCTTTATGAACTTAATACTCTAGATGCAGGAAGGAGTCGGTCGATGTGTGGAGTAATAGTAGTAGATGCAGGTAGGAGTCGGTCTACTTGGCAATGATGTGATGCATATATTACATAATCATTGCCTTGGATATAGTCATAACTTTGCGCTTTTCTATCAATTGCTCAACAGTAATTTGTTCACCCACTGTATTATTTCACTACTAGGGAAAATCTTATAGACAGACGCTTACTAGTAGCGAGGGTCTATAACCCTCGCTACTGCTACTTACCTGTAGCACGGGTTTTTAACCCTCGCTACTACTAAGTTGATACTAGTAGCGCGGGTTTTTAACCCTCGCTACTACTAAGCAGTCTCTACCGTGCCCTCCCGGGACATGCCATAGTAGTAGTGAGGGGTACAAACCCGCGCTACTACTAAGTTGATAGTAGTAGCGCGTTTTTACACCCTCACTACTACTAAGTACGAGGTAGGTGAAATCCCCATATCCTCAGCCGAATCCCTCCTCTCTCCCTCACTTTCCCCCTCTCTCACTTTCCTCGTCTCTCCCTCATACTCTAGCGGTGGCCGCCGCTGGTACACTCTGCTTTCTTCGCCCCCTCCCTCTCCGAGATCCCTTCGGTGGGCGGTCATCGGAGCTCCTCGTCGCTGCCAAGATGCGGAAGCGCGACCACGGCATCCTCCTCCTCGCTGCCTTCACCGTCTTCTTCTTGCTCTAGGTCAGCCCTCCTCCCCCCCTTCTCCGATTCGATCCGGAACACTAGCTAACCCATCCCCTTCCTCCTCCGGCAGCATGAGGGCGACTTCTCGTTCCGGAAGACGTGGACCGCCTCCTGCCGCCGCTCGTCGCCGACCTCAACGTCGAAGGCCGCCGCGAGGTGTTGCTCCCCACGCACGATGCCAAGATGCAGGTCCTCTAGCTCCTGGCCCACGCCGGGCTGGCCTCCGCGGCCGCCCTCGACGGCTTCCACGAGGCACGCGTCATGGACGAGATCTCCCTGCTCCCGACCAACGTGCGTGCGTCATGGGGTCGAGATTTTTTTTGGTTTTTCAAATTAATAGTAGTAGTGTGGGTCACAGACACGCGCTACTACTAACACACGTACTAGTAGCACGGGATGTACCGCGCTACTACTACTAGTTAGCTGTAGCACCGTAGTAGTAGCGCAGGCACCCGCCCTACTACTAGCTTTTATCCCGCGTACTACTAGGCTTTTTCCTAGTAGTGTTTGCCTTCATAGAGAAGCCTCTAGTGAAAACTATGGCCCCTAGGTGTATTTTCCATCATATTAGTTTCCGATTTACTATTCTTGCAATCTTTTATTTTCATATCTATAAACCAAAAAAATCCAAAAATATTGTATCTTTTGTTTAGTTTTATTTATCTCTATCAGATCTCACCTTTGCAAGTGACCATGAAGGGATTGACAACCCTTTTATCGCGTTGGGTGCAAGTGTTTGATTGTGTGTGCTGGTATTGGTGATTTGCGTGTTCTCCTTCTAC